>NC_141330.1:25143824-25656324 GCF_037954235.1 Aulostomus chinensis
ATGGCGCTGCTGAATCAGCTTCAGTGTGGTCACTATCATTACAATATTCTACAAACTGGAATAAGCTCGCAGACGCTGCTAGACAACATACAAAACAACTTACGTTTGATCTGCCTGGGGTTGCTCTGCTTCCTTCGGGACATGCCTGCTGTGCGGCTGGTCAGTGAATCCAGGTGTAGTACTGACAGATCGATAGCTTTTGGTTCATCCAAGCAGTCGGGTTTAGTTTTAGTTTTTTGTTTTGTTTCTGATGGAAATTGAGAAAGAAAAAGAAGAAGGGGGAAGCAATACTTTTTTATGCACACGTCTATCGTTCCGTCTGTCTTTCCTTTATCTTTCTCTTCTCTCTGGCTCTGGCTCTGGCTTTGCCTCTCTCTATTGCTCTCTCTCTCCCCCTCTCACATGCATACACACCCTCTCTCTCTCTTTCTCTCTCTCTCTCGCTCACTCTCTCGCTCTCCCTCTCTCGCTCGCTCGCTCGCTCTCTTTCTCAGCGCCGTTCTCTGTGATGGGGCTGCGCTTCGCCGTGATCCGCACGGTCTGACTGGGGAGGTGAAAACGTTTCGCGCTTTTGTTTGAAGATAAGGTTTGTTCCTCAGCGGGTACCGTAGCCCGGTGAACTTCACTTAAGCTACTTTTACTTGCAGTTATAATTAGAGACGAGTTTGCCGGTAAATAAACGGGAAAGGATCTAAACTCCAGCTGATGATGTGATAATAAGCTCTAAATTGAAATAAATTTAAAAAAAAATCCCAATTCAGCCTTATGCCTCTCAAAGGACCTTGTTGCTACCTGTTTTAAATAATTCATTGTCAAAATATGAGGTCGTGCTAAATTCTAGTACACAAGAAACATGCAACCTGAGTTATAGTAGCCGACAACAAATCTGTGTAAACTCTGAAGGTTGAGGTGGATGACCTCATGAGTCCTGACTGAGTGCCATTCATATACATATGCTCAATGTCCATCATATTCAGAGATCTGCTGATCAGTTTTTTCCATTGCTGAAGCTGATATTTAGAGATAAAGGAAGCCAAAGACAGATCTATGATGCCTGCCTGCATTTTGGCTGATCTTTCTTTGCTTCTTTGTTTTTGTGTTTCTTTGGAATTGGATAAAACATTTGAATATATACATATATATATATATATATATATATATATATATATATATATACACATATATATATTAATAAGTGATTAAAAATATTGCTGAACTTCCAATGAAGCACATTTAAAAAATAAAAAGAAAATGTATAAACATTAATTGCCACTGTTAATCAAAACTAAACTTTGAAAGAAAAACATATAAATGAGAAAAAATCTTCATACAAGGGTTCAGAATTACATTGCTTGTACAACCGGTGTGCCTAAAATTTTCATTCATTTGTATCAAATAATATTTTAGCAGTTCATAACTTTTTTTCCAGAAACTCAGGTGAAAAAGAACAGAAAAAAAAAAAAACTCAGGATTGCCCACAGTCCACACTGGTTGTACTAAAATATAATTGCTAACACAGTGAATGTTCTGTGCAGGTTTTTTTTTTAAACTCTGTTTATTTATCAATATTTAATATACTGTCAATCAGTATGTGAGCAGCTTCCCTTGCCTGCAATTAGTCTGCCTGTGGATGGAAAAAAATATTTAGAATATTGAAAAAGAAAAAAACAGACAGGAAAAGAGAGAGCCTTCAAATCATTCAGATTTTGACTGCCATGTTCTCAGTAGTTGCCCAAACTGGAAATCACTCCATTCAATTAGCCAGTTGGACTGCCAAGGACGACAAGCAAGTGGCCTGTGAAATTATCTTGTAACCCAATTCCACAACTTTGGAATGGAGTCTGAAACTACAGAATAATTTATGTGGCAGACGGGTCAGCGGCGGTTCACCTTCAGGAGAGCATCTGTTTTTGTGAGCTTCCTTTCTTCCTGCGTCTTCACCCGTCCTCTTTCTGCTGCAGTTTTTTTTTCCTTTATTTCTCTCCTTGCATACAGTCAAAAACACAATGATGTCATTAGTCAGTGGCGGTCATAAGGACTGAATCGCTACATCTCACTAACGAACACTGTCACATTGTGCTCAACCTGAGAGTTTCAGTTTAACTGTGTCTATTAAAATACTCGAGGAAGCAATTTATTAGATGCCCGAATGATTGAATAATTACAATTAACACATTTAAGATATGTATTTTTAAAATCCCTTTTATGTATGAATGGACATGGAACCTATTTCTATTATTGTGTTTTGGCATTTTTGTTACCGTCATGCAATTTCCCACATTATCCCATTTTATTCAAACACTAAACAAATCCACAAATAAAAAAAACAATAAAAGCTACCGGAAGCTTAGAAATAAAGCATTCACTCACTCGCTCTAAAATAACCATCCTGAACTTCCATAAATAACATGCACTGGTCATATTAGGAAGCCAGCGCCAAAATCAATAATGTTTTGTGGTAAGAGCAACAACTTAGTGAGAGAGTCAAATTGACAACTGAAGATTAATTTAACGCCACTCCTAAATCCTCTGAGACTGGAGCGTGGTTCTTCTCTGCTGTTCCTGAGCCCCAGTGGCTTGTTTGAAGCTGTCTTTGATTGACAGGTACAAATCTGCAAGAGGAAGAGAGAAAGCTCCTCTTTTTTTTTTTCCACGGCTCGGACCAGATGGTTGTGATAATTAACATGATACTGTTTCCATCGCAAGGGAAATCACTGACACAAGGTTGGTCATATTAATAGGTTCAGGTATACTGTATGTTGTGGAGATGCTGCACAGTGCAGTCACATAATCTGATTATAAGGGGAAAGGTTAGTTTAATGTGTTAAATCATTTGATTAGAACTGCCAAGTCACATTTGGGGAATGCCATTCAGTGTCAGGGCAGCAGAGGTGGGCTGTCTGGTGGCTTCATCATGTTCATTATTAAAGAAAATGTGTGTTCAGAACAGTGGCTCAGTAGCTCAGTGGTGTGACTGAAGAGGTTTCAGCACGTCTGTGTCCACAATACTGCGTGATATTGACATGTTGGTGTTTGATACAGAAAGTTTTATACTTCTGGTGTGAATATTGACAGTTCTGTGACAAGCAGTGGCTGATTTTATTGCAAAAGTGTATCATATAGAACCTAACAAGACAGTCCAATGCTTTAACAAAGAATGCATGTGATTAATAAAATTCGATAGTGATATTTAAGATGATGGGTACTGTGTCTTTCAACTCTCATTCAAAATTAATGTCAATTTAAAACCAGACTGGGTTCGGCCCTCCAGAGTTCTCAAGGTTTTTAGTCAAGTTGGAGAATCACATTGAAATACTGTGAAGGACGGAGTTTTTGCAGACCACTGAAATATACTTAAAAATGACAACATCATCCTTCTGCAATTAATTTATTTCTGCTCTTGACCATCTGTGACTCATTGTTGTGATAATATATTTGACCAGGACAGGTTTTTCTTGAAAGTGTGACCCTGTAAATAAAGGCTGAATATTATAGATACATGTAAATATAATGTTCCAACACGAATCGTGATCATTTGGTTTTGAGCATCGGCATATTGTTCTTGTTACTTACTTGCTGGTATTGGTGAAAAACACTTGATTGTTATGACTAGGGATGCATAATTGTATTTATTTTTTTGCTGATGTCAGATATACTGATATTTACCAATTGTTTTGTTTTTTTTGCCAATACCTAATATTTACAGCTATCGATATTATCTGCATGTTTATGACCTTCACATTTTGCACATACTGAAAAACACAAACACATGTTGTGAATTTGAAAAAGCTGTTGTTTCCCCCATCTATCCTGAGTGAGGAAAAAAAGACATACCTATTTTGTTGAGCATTCCTGGTTATTCCATCATGTGGCAAAAACATAACATTTACGGCCACTGGTTCGTACAAGATATCCTTCCACTATGATTATTTGATGTCTTTAGTTTTGCTTTAATATGAAATACAAAAGAATGAGCTCTTCTAAGTCCTTCCCTTAAGCATTTGAAAAACAAAACCCTTGTCTAATGCCCCTAATCATTGTCATACAGTCCCTTAAATCCACATGATTGTATCATAAAATGTTGAAATACAAAAATTATCCAAGCATCACATCTTCAATATTCTCCATGTGCTGCAACCAGGTGCTGACAGCTTTAGAAAATAAAACTGTGCCGCGTGAATATTGTTTAATTCATCGTAGCCTGTAAACCAGACAACACTGCGAGCTCTATATTTACTCATTTCACAAATACTAATTGCTCTGGTGATGCTAGGCTAAATTTATTGATGATGCTGAATGGACCTATTGCCATATCAGCAGCTGCACTCTCCCTCCAACACTGCCTGCAAGTGAGCTGCTGTGCTGACTGAGTAACATCACAGGACAAATTACCAGGTTGATTTCTTTTAGGGGATCACATATGTCCGGTGGCGTTTAGAGTGACAGCCATCCTTTGCACAGGAAAAGCATCCTTTAAGAGCCGCCTCAGCAGCTAAAGTTGGACATCAGTGTTGTGAGTTTGCCTGCTGTGGTGTCACCCTCTGGCTGGTGGGGATTGGTTTGTCTCCAGAGGATCCGTGTGTGTGTGTGTGTGTGTGTGTCTGGTGGGGTGATCAGGGGAGCAGGGCAGTGGTGGCACATAAAGCTGTTTATATAAAAGTTTCATAATGGTTTCTTATTAGTGCTTTTGTTTGTTTGTTTTTACGAATTCTCCATACTTTTACCGCATGATGTGATGTGTCCATAAATGCCCCCTAATGTTGCTGTCACCCCAACACCGACACCCATAATTCCAAAAAAATATTACTTTATGGAATTTTTTTTTTCACTTAAATCACTCAAACAGCTATCATACCTCTGCTTTTCCATGAATAACTTTTAGCTAGAATGTCTAGTTGTTGTTGTGCGTCCTACGTAAGATGCTGTTTGTTGTGCTGGTTGCAGCTGAATGCTCCAGCCCTGATCCATCCAGCCAGCAGCTCCAGCAGCAGCGAGCAAACAGATGTCTGAGACAGTGCCCACTCTACCGGCCAAGCTGCCAAAACCACCAGCGGCCCTGGAGGCCTCAGCGCCAGCTCTTTCCAGGGAGGCTTCACTCACCGCACTCTCCACAGCACCATCCAGTATCCCGCTACATCACTTCCCTGCAATCATCCCTTCTGTTCAATACAAAATATTATCTGTAGAACTCTTTGGGAAAAAGGGCAAATGACATATTGAATCTTTTAAAATAAGAAGAATAAAAAAAGAGAGAAATCAAAATGCCACAAACCCCCAAATCTCCAGAATGTGAAAGTCTTGGGGAAGCGAAGAAAATGCTAAAAGAGGGCGGGGTGAACACACGATGCTCCTCCCATTGGGAGTGAGTGTAAATCTGTAAATGAGCGCTTTGGGTAGAGGAGGAGAAGGAGGAGGAAAGAACCACGGGGCAGTATATTCTTTCTGCTAATCTCAATGTCTTTTCATGTGGTCAAAAACTGAGATTGCAACATCTCCAGGGGGAAACCAGTGGGCCTTTTATGGATTAAAATCATAAATATCCCTCCTAGTTTGAAGGACTTAATTAGTTAAAATAATCATGTTGCATAATTAAGAGAGGAGAAAATTGATCTGAAGGCGAGGGAATGCAGCCTGTAGAGTGAATAAATGAATCAATGATTTTTGGATACAATATTGTTAAATATTTATCCATAAAATATCGAATCCCTACTACCTTTTAATATCAACCCTTGTAACCAAAAAGATAATCATGACCTTCATTTCTACAACAACTAATCCATGTATTTCTACCTTAAAAAACATGTCCAAGTGTTATTAATCCCTGAATTAAAATTAAAAATAAATTTGATTTCAGATTATGGTGAATTAATGGCCTGTAGAGAAGACAAAGGGAAAAAGTGGAAACTGTATTAACTGTTTTGTAAAATTATTTGTTAGTTCTCAGGTTATATCGACATATACAGGCAGCACTTCCATGTTTATCATTCATTTGTAGCAGAGTGGATGTAGATACATATTTCCTCTATACAGTTCTAAATTAAATAGGTATGTGTAATACTGTATGAACTTCCAAGACATTAATTTGCACATAAGCCTGATCCACAATGCAGTGGATACATTTTCAACAATATGAACAATACTATGATTACATGCCAAGAAAAAGTTAAAAAAAAAAAAAAACACTCAGATGTTCGGACCCTCACTTTTATTGAAACCCCCTAAACCCTCACAGGAACATTTTGAGAGCTCAGATTAAACCTGCATGTCAGTCAGTCAACCAACTTCAGTCCAAATAATTTCTTTTTTTTCTGACTAACTGTACCAAGCGATATGCCAAGGTTCCATTCAACCCCAGTGAAATTTTCCTAAGGTGATGATGATTTGTAGTGTTTGATAATTATTTATTGTCTATTTATTGATTTCTATTATCCATAATATATTTAAGTGATTCTTTTTTTAAAAAATGTAATTACATACATCAGCATCTGTTCACCGTAGTGATTACGTCCTTCCATCTTTGTGAATGAAAGTCAGTTTTTTTCTTCATTCTAAGAGTCCAAATAACATATTTGTTGCTTCATATAGGAGCATCTCATCTGTCTTTAATCCTGTAATTTCATATCATTTATTTCTATGGGGTCAAGTAAATTATATTTGATATGTGTAGTTGAGTTTTCCCTCCTTTTCCTATATGTGCATGAGTAACTGAAGACCCACATCGAAATGCTGCATTATAATACAGTCTGTTGATGTATTTTATAAGTGTGTCTGCTGGTTTATTACATATGCAGAGGCATCAGTGCACAGTAAAATGGAAAAAATGCATCAATGTATTCACAAAAAGGCAGGCCGTAGACAGCTCAGAAAATAAATCTACATCTGCCAGGCTCCATGCAAACAGCAGAGCCATCCTTAATGGTGAAACCATTGATGAAAACAGATAAAAATATTAAATATTCAGACATTCCTTTCACCCAGTATCAAAAGCGTCCAGATGTGGGAAGCTGAAGTTGTTATCATGAATCCAACGACAGGCATTGAAAGAAATTCCTCTGAATTTTCAACCATATAAAAGTATTTTATGGCATGCAAATAAATGGTAATTTTTGACTATGGAGGGGAAAAAAACATGCCAATAAACCCTATCATTTGGGACTAAAACTCCACAAACAGGAGACACTTTCAATTTGCTTTGCCTGTCTCCCCGCGTTAGATGCTTGCGATTGCCGCGAAATTAATCCATTTAACAATCTGTGGCTTAAATTTGAGGATTTCCAGTTTTTTTAGAATATCAATAAGTTCCAATTGAAGAGAGGATTCTTTTGCAATTCAGGCATGTGCAGGCGATAACGGCAGAGTTGGCATGAAGAGAGGGAAAGATGGATTAATTATGCAGAGAACATGGAAATTCTGCTTATCATCGCTTAGCAAAGGAGCCCAGCTCACATAATCAGAAAACGAGGATGAAAAAAAAAAATAACAATGCAATGGCACCTTCCAGCCCATCATCTTACAAGTTAGATTTTTCCTGTAATTAAAAAGTAACATACAATTATATTCATATCTCATATGCAGACTATGAGTGGGTGTATATTAAATAATTGCATTGGGATATAAGGGCTGAAGTAAAAAACACAGACGGAAAAAGAAGTTGAAAAAAATCTTGTTTCACAGGGGTATAACTCCCCTGGGTTGGATTGAACTACTTAGAAACTGAAAACTTAAATTATCTTTGGAAAGCAAACAAAGACAAAGGCTAAAGAGAGACGACAGAAGCTACAGTATATTTACTTACAGAGTAAACTGTGTTTCTGAATGTGCTCTTGGTGCATTTTGCAAACAAGAATAATAATGTCCAAAGGCAGTTCTGGTAAATCCCCTCTGAGGATGTATGATATGGAAAGATATATGCTGCATTTTGTTTCTCATTTCATGTCTTCTTCAGATTTCACCATCACATTACAGGATGTCGAGGAGCTGTGTTCAGCCTGCCAGTTCTGTGAGCAGTAGCTAATATGTGTTGGGCTTGTGGTTACATTTCTCTTATTCCTTCAAGAGGAGCAGATTATGCTGTTAATGTTGAACAGATGTTGGTTGAAAACAGACCTTGTTTTATTGGAAAACATTGACCAAAAGCACTCTCATGCCAAACATCAATACTATATGTGTTTTAGCTGTAGAATATGACATCATATAAACTGGATTTGGAAGTTCACTGCTCCAAAAAACAGCATGACTGTGCAGATGAATTACATACCAAGTCAATACAAATATCCAATCTGATGGCTGGCATCTTTCAAGTTTTACGCATAGTGTATTGGACCCCCAGGTGTTCAACATTCCCCTGATGGTAGTGCCATGTTGTTGTATGTCACTCATTGCAATAAAGTTCCATCCATCCATTTTCTTCCGCTTATTCCTGTTAAGGGACAACCATTCACACTCACATTCATACCTACGGTCAATTTGGAGTATCAATCAGCCTCGTCCCCAATTGCATGTCTTTGGATGGTGGGAAGAAGCCGGAGTACCAGAGAGAACCCACGCAGGCACAAGGATAACATGCAGACTCCACAGAGAAAGATCCTGTGCCCGAACCGGGACTTGAACCCGGAACCTTCTTGCTGTGAGGCGACAGTGCTAACCACTGCAGCCTGCAATAAAGTTCTTTAAAAAAAAAAAAAAAAAAGAGCATGGAGGACAAGTAGTTTGTTGCAGGAAATACAGTCAAAATCAAATACTGTAGTATCTCATGGTTATCCATAACTGGGACATCCGAGTTAGCATCGAAATTCAGAATGATTTATTGGACAACTTGAGACTGTTGATGGAAGAGAGTGTCCACCATGTGTGCTAGCAAGGTAACAGTGTGTTTAGCAGTTCACTGGTTGTCTTTGGTCAGGCAGTTCGTGTTGATGGGCTGGCTTTTAGGCAGGATGCAGTTTGTCTACAAACTGTTTTGATGTTCCCTGCTGGCTCGGATGTCAGACTCACAGCTATTGGAGGTCCTGCTAGCAGTGACAGCTCACGTGCACACAAAGTTTATTTACTGTATCTAAATTCAACCACAACAGAGACATCCAAGCTTGCACTCCCTGCAGTAGTTAAAGATGAGCTATGCCATAATTCCATTACAGTCCTCCATCAGCGAGAGCCCCAAGATGGCCAATCAGGTATATCGCATTCATTCTTTTGCATATCCATTTAAAAAGTTGCGTAAATGGAGTAAAAAAAATAGAGTGCAGCTGTGGTATTACATCACCGTTTTGTTGCGGTATTATGGTGTTTTTTTGTAGGCAATATGTATCATAGCATTGCACATTAGGTAAAAATAAGTGGTAAAAAGTGGAATCTGCTGTTCTATTGCCATTATTTTGGATCAACCTCGAATCGCAAAACACAGGTGCTGCAAATGTAAATCCAGTGAAATCAAGGTCTTGCACTTAGAAGAAAGGAAGAGTAGTTGATAAGTTCTCTCTGTCAGAAACACCTATCAGCCTCCCATCTCAGAGATGCCTCAGCATCCGGGCCTCAGGGATACACTATCCATTAAGATCACCTGTGAGGAGGGGTGACTGAGAGATGTTGACAAGACAGGCCAGCCATGAAATTCAAAGTCATTGCATTATCAAACCTGGCAAAAACCTTCTGGTCACTGCTTCTCTATAAATTGCCAACTCATACCATCTTAGAACTAGAAAAGAGAGCCAGCAGCCTCTTGAGGAGATAACTCAATCTACCGAGAAACCTGAACAGCCAGGAAGCACCCACACCTTACACCCAAGGCGTTCCCTGAAATCCAAGAAGGAATTCAAGGTCTCATGTGTGAGGGAGATGCTGCAGTTCCAAGGATCAAGGCAATGCTTTGGGTTTGCAGTCCAGAAAATGGAGAGCAGAGGCTATACTGTAGCTGTCTTGGCAGAATCCTGGTTACACCAAGAAGTCCTGATCGGAATACAGTGGCTAGAGGAAGGGCTGTGCTGGCACATGAGACTGAATGGTGCCTGTGCCAGATGGGAGCCGGCTGTCGGAGATCTTGTAGATTGACCTCTGGGGTTCAGTGCCACACTGTGTTGGGTTCTTACTCCTGGCTGTGTCTAATGAACACATTCAACTTGCACTGCTGAGAGTTGGTTAACACACCTGCATGCTCATGTGCCCCCGCAAAAAAAACGGGGCTTTCATTGCTGTCCAAAAGCTCTAGGGGAAGGACTGCTGGTGACATGACTAGGCAACTGGGACCATCGCAGAGATCATCTTCAGTGCCATCACCAGCTGCCGGGGGCCTAGCAGAGCATTAGCGTCTTCAGACTTACTCAGAAGCTAAGAGCAGCATTTGAGGCAATCTCAGGGTTTCTCAATACAGCTCAGATTTTGCAACTGATTGTGGGCTTAGGTAGGCATCTCAAGTTCCCCCAGTATGTTGTCAAGACCACCATCAGACCTGGCATCTCTCTGTTATCAGCCAAAATGTTGTGCTGGAGCTGCATAAAGCACAAAAGGAAAATGTATGAGGGCATGGTCAGCAACTACCAAGATAGACGGTAAGGTGCTTGCTTGTTGAGGCTTCAGAAGGCAGTCCCTCAGCATGGAATACGGTGCTCAACATCCCAAGAAAAAGAAGCGATGGAGGGCTGTCTAGAAAAGCACTGAGGCAGTGGAGAATGCTTCAAGAGAGAACAGCTCTGCAAGGGTGCTCTGCCAGTGCAGATGATTTGCCCCAGCTCAGCATCAGTACAAATACTTTCTTCATTTGCTTATTTTGACCTGACTTACAGGAGGTCAATAGTTAGTCAAAAGTTAGATCTTAAGTCAAAGGACTGTAGGAATATTATGTTCAGGAGATTCTGTCAGACTTAAAATCCTCATCTTTAGATTTATTTTTGAATGGACTTTGTAGCGTTGAGTAAATTATGGACATCCTTTAACACTTTAACTCATCCTGATATTTTCAATACATCCCAAAGAAGGAAATCCTTTGAAACTTCTTGAATCAGTCTTTTTATGCCCAGTTCACTTCCAGAATGTGTCAGCCTTTCACACTGCGAACCTGTTGCTTGAGCCTTGATTTCGCTTTTTGATCACGGGGTGCTCTGACAAAAGAGGGAAAAAGGAGGCTGAAGAAGAGGGGGAGGCAAGAGAAAAGATCCTTATCGAATGTTCTCCACTGGACAATGATTTTTCACCCACCATTCAAATGTATCTGCGGAATGCTTGAGTGATTCATTACAGCAGATTCTGAAGTGTGACAATGGACCTCAGAAATGAGTGATGGTATCTTTTTGCTGATTTCATTTCCCTGATCCTCCTTATCCCCCTGGCCTGTGTACCTCTATTAATTAGAAAGTAGGGATTTCCACTCATCAACTGATGGGTTTCATGCTCTGCTCTGTCACAAATCTCCTGTCCATGCTATCTCTCTTTTCCCAACCCACAACTGCTTTGGAACCTTCATACTCTGCCCCGGCTTCAATCTCAGCTGCAAGTCAGGGAGGCTTTGGCGATTCATAAATATTTATAAACTGATTAAGAAAGAATAATAAAGTTATAAGACAGTGGTTGGTTACCCTTGAACAGTGCTGTGGATGACTTCCTAAGGAGGGGAAATGTATTCAAATGTGCCAGAGTCCTTTCTGCTACTTTTTCTTTGCAGTTTTATTAGCGAATGGTACCTCTTCATTGATAGAGAAAGAAAGCACTAGATTATGATTTCATTAATCACTTGAGCAGCTCCAAAAAAACATTTTCTTATGTTTTGAAAATATTGATATGTGGTCAACGTTAAAGCAAAGTAGAATATGACCAGTTCAAAATATTGCAGCAAATATGGAGATTCCTTTTTAAGGTCTTTATACACGAGATCCCTCTTGGCTCCTGGTAAAACTCCAATTACAAAAAACAAACTAACATATAGAACAAGGATATTTTTTCACAGTGTTAAGGGGGATGGTGGTCTGTATCTGATTCAACTGTCTTTTCACCCTTTTGTTCTCCGGCCCCTTAGAAGTCCATATTTTTATGGATAAAGGGTACATGCAGACCATTTGTTGAAATATATCCACTAAAAGTTCTTCCTTCTCTTGGGGTCTTCAGTATTTACTTTGAATTTTGGATTTAGATGGATATTGGAGAAAATAAACTCTGTAGCAAACAGGAGTTTATGAAACATACAAGTTTTATTCTGCAAGAGAATTTTCTGAGCTACTGTTATCATTTTTGAAGCATAAACACAATGTTTAGAAGTACAAATCTATCATTACGCTATGAAAGACCAGAACAACAGTGTTCAGCAATGTTAGTGACTTGTCAGTGAAAGCCTTTTTAAGACACATAAATGTTTAGAAATTCCTAAGTGTGGTGTTCACTGATGTATTTCAATAACTAATCATAAATAATAATTAGAATATCTTAAGCTGGTGGGAATCTCAGACCTAATTTCAGGCATTTAACCAAAAATACATTGGAAAAAATAAAAAACTGACTCGCAGACAAGGAAATTGGACCTCAAACAGTGCTAACTTTTTCCTGGGCTGGGACTCATACCTGCACAACTTCACTATGAGTGTTTTAAAAAATTTTGGATGATGCATCCAAAGATACATGTGTTTGTGAACTCTTGGAGGAAGTGAGTTTTTTCAGGAAGACATTGCTGTAAAGGTTTGTGACAGTTGAAGAGAACAAACCGGCGAATGTAAAGAGCATAAAAAAGCAAAGATTTCCAAAGTTAAATCATACTATTCTCTCTCACTTATTGTAGGACAAATTCCAATCATTTTTAGCCTTAATGATGAGTGGTCAGCACTGTCGCCTCAGTGAAAGAAGGTTCCGGGTTTGCGTCCTGGCTCAGGCACAGGATCTTTCTGTGTGGAGTCTGCATGTTCTCCCTGTGCCTGCGTGGGTTCTCTCTGGTACTCCAGCTTCCTCCCACAGTCCAAAGACATGCAAATGACCGTAGGTATGAATGTGAGTGTGAATGGCTGTTTGTCTATTATGTATGTTGGCCCTGCGATGGACTGGCGACCTGTCCAGGGTGAACCCTGCCTCTCGCCCAAAAGCCGCTGGGATAGGCTCCAGCCCCCCCCCCCCCCCGTGACCCTTAACAGGGTAAGTGGAAGAAAATGGATGGAAGGATGGATTTTTCATCCATCCATTTTCGATACAACTTATCTGCTCAGGGTCGTGGGGGGGAGCCTATCCCAGATGACATTGGGCAAGAGGTGGGGTTCACCCTGGATAGGTTGGTAGTCCGTCACAGGGCCGGCAGGAGCAATTAGGGGCTTAGTATCTTGCTCAAGGGTACTTGGACATGGTGACGGGTGAAAATGAGGATCGATCCAGCAACCCTCCAGCCACTCTGCCTCTGAGCCATGCCGCCTTGTTTTGACCTGAAAAGATATAATAAAAAGCAATAAAACAAACAGTAAGATGCAAATATGTATTAAAACAAATATTAGCTGAGAGGTCTAATATCATAGATTACAACTGACTCAGGGGAGGAGTAGATTTATAGGGAAACCTTTATAAATAATATGAGTTTATACGTAATATTTGTTTGTTAATCATGATTCCAGAACTGTCAAAAGTCTCATGGCAGTAGCCCCCTGCACACCTCAAAAGTAAGTTTGCATGAGAGAAGAGAAACGGTTGATCTCGCGAAGGCTATATTTGCTATGAGAGCAATGACACTTTGTGTTGTTCCCAAAGCATCTCTCGCTCAAGTTTTTGGAGACAGTCTGACTCTTGAAAGTGCCATTAATTATTAATGATCCCCAGCATGGCTGAAATGGCCAATTTCCCTGTTGTCTCTATGACTAGAAGGGTGCTTGAGGGCGAAGACCTGCAATTAGCTGTTATATGTGGGTGGCCATTCTATGTGGCATCCACTCTTGTTAGTAGCATGACTGTGGAGGAAAAGAGTGACCCCACCCACAAACACTAATTATCCTTTTCCCCCTTCCTTAAATATGACTACATTAAAATTGATTATTCTTTCTAATTAGGTTATGCTTTTTGATACTGCTTATGTTTTTGCTTCTGGCTTTTATGTATGATAATCTCTTTTTTGCATTCTTGCCTGTAAAGTCGTTCGAGTCACTGGCATCAAAAAATTGGAGACAGGGACATATTTGGGTAAATGATGTCATTTTAAATCTATGACTGGAATGAATGTACTGTTTTTGTATTTTCCTTACTGAAAACTTGCCACTTTTGAGATACTTCTTGCTGAACATGAAATCATTTCATGTTTTTGTGGAAAAAGTGTGTCAACTTGTTGGCTTTTACAGGTAGTGAAACCACCAGATCCACTTAACCCTAGTTTTCAAATATCAGCTAAATCTGATCCACCCCCCTTACAATAATGCAAGAACATGACTGGGCAGAAAAAGGAGACTCCTCATCTGTAAGATTAGGTGTGGCAACTTGACTCCTCTGGATGTCAGATCAGCAGAGTAAATTATATTGTGATTCTCTCAGAGATGATAGATGAAATCTGTCTCTCTGGGCTTGACGTGGAGCTGCAGGTGATACATGATATGTGATAAGGCAGTGATGTCACGGCCGCAGGTGGCTCCAAACCCCTCCAACCCCCCTAACACCCCTTTACTTGTGTGGAAAATGGCAGCACTGTGAGCAGCTCACAGAGAACTTTTATCTCTCCCCATCTGTGTGGTCCCCGGCGCGAAGATTTTGGACTCCAGCCATCTCAACCTTCATGCCATTTGAGAAAAAAAGCAGGGGGTGGCAGGGGAGGAAGGGAGGGGTTGTAGGGGGCTGCATGGCCCTGCTTTTAAGTTTAGGGGCAAGAAAACAGCTGTTTAAAACATGACTTAGTTAGGCATGTGGCTGTATATCTTGAGTTAAGAACTGACTGCAGTTTGTCATTTCCTCTTTGTCTAATGGACCAACAATTCCTGGTAAGGAAGGTGTTCCTACTCGTTTGTCGGTCCCACTCATTTGAAATAGGTGCAGATCTGTTTTATACTCATCCTACAGATGCTTAAACACAGACACAGCACTTCCTTGTTGGTGGTGGTCAACAATGAATTATCTATTTCAGCAGAGGGTTTAATCTACAAACTACTTCCTCATCCTGCATCCAGCCTCTTATGCACATAAAGAGACCTTCTGGTCTGTTTCAGATAGTTTCTACTCTCATGAAGCTTATAATGTTCAGTTTTACTCAAATGCTTCAGAAGAGGTGTTGATTCACCGTAATTCTTTCATTCCTCCAAATGTTTTCAAATGTCCACCGTCTTCTTTTAAGTCAGTTTTAAAAACTCTCTACTTCAGACTGGTTTTCCTTTAATTTAGTAGTTGGGTTTTAGTATTTTGCCCATTTTATGTATTTTCTTTGACGATTGCTTCATTTTTCATTTTATGTAAAGTAACTTGAGTGGCAATGTAAAATGAAGGTTTTATGATCATTATTATGATTATGACTATCGTTATTATCAATAATGATAACAATGCCTTCTCCTTGTGATTTGAGCCGACCATGCTAGCTTGTCACGCTTCAAGGTATTAGCACTTGGTACTCTCAGCACAGAAGAGTACCTGAAGTGCGCAGACCCTTTCGAGTCCCTCAGTCATATACAAAACTGCTGTGGGTTCAAACAGACAGTCAGGGTAATAAGCAGGGCTGGGTAATGTTAGTTTTTAAAACTGTGACCATTTTGGAACTGTAGCAGTAGCGGTGGCAGTACCATTCTCCTCCTACGGGGGTCTCACCACCAGTGTTGTGGGTCTGTGCTTCGGCTTAAAGTGCCTCTTTAGGTTTTAAGTAAAGGTCTCCACGGCCTACAGTCACTTATCATGCAGGCACAATTTGGATTTCACTGAGATTCTTCACCTACAAGTTCAAATCATACGAGCAAAACTTCTACTTGATGAACACTAATATTGAAATTAATTAGCAGTGAAGATGTTGCAGTGTAACCAAAAGTCTTAAAATCAAACAAACAAAACAAACCCCCCCAAAAAAACATTGTTTCATTCCTTCTCTTTCCCAGTCTTTTCAAAATCAGTTGTTAGTCGTCTACACACACACATTCTGAAACCGCAGTACACTGACAATTCTTTTATTAGTAATAGGTTTGAATACACCAGCATCCTGTGCTTTATCATTTTCATCAGCAGAGGCCGCTGCTGCTGAGCACATGATGCTGCTTCAAGACACAGAGCTGTTGTCATAGACTGTGTTAGAGGCACGATGCCTAATAAACTGGTTCCGTCATTATCCATAACTAGAGAGAAATGTATCGGAAAGGTCTAAGGAAACTCAACGACTGAAACAAGAATAAAAATATCTTGCCTTTTTCCCCTTCCAGCGTGGTGAAAAGAGATGTGAAGCACAAAAGGAGCAATCACAAATACGATGTGTAAAAAAAAAAAAAAAAAGTCAAGTTAAGTTAGTTAATAGCTTCACCCAGCACTGGAACAGAGGGGAGGGTATTTTTCTTGCCAAGCTTCCCTGAACAAACAGGTACGTCTGTAGATTTTGATAGGAACATCTTCACACTGCAGACACTGAGTGGAGCTTGAAGGACTTATCATTTTGAAATGAGGAAAAGTAAATATATGTTGCTTGTCAATAATTATAAATACCTTGCCTTTTGTTTCTATGCAGCAACTACGTATGTTGTTGTCAGTGTGCCATTTCAGACTCAGCTGCACTTCAGAGATATAGAGGCTGGGCATGTTGTCTTTCCTGTATTGTGATATTACAGCTTGGCATGGTTCTTTCATGTTAATGGATAAACACTGACTAACAGTACATCAACTCAGGTTGTGTGTGTTTATACATAGAATTGCTTTCAGTACGGGCTATGACATCAAAGATTGTTTTAAGGTTATTCTATACAGTAATGATAGAATTCAATTAATTTCTAGAATTGTGCACGCAAAATGAGACAGGAGGGCAGCGCTAAGGCAAAACATTCCTCTAAATAGCTTTGAACTACAGATAGTTTCCATTAATTAAACTGGATTGTGAGTTGTTTAATCAATTTCAGAGCCCCAAAATGTGACAATCAACTGCCTGCGGTCAGTGTGCATGTGTGCATATGTGTAAGTACCTACGTGTGGTCAAAATGAGAGAAAAAAAAGAAAGAAAGCATTTGTGTGTTTGCAATGCTGCCAGTGGTGCTAGCGTATAGGGTCTCACTAATTAACCTCCACGTTGATAATGTGCTTAATTACTTTATATTGTGATTTCGTTTCTTCCTAGAGGTTATTCTCTCTTTCAGATTGCAGAAATAATCTTACATGCCTCAAAGGTGTTGAGCTGAGAATGCAATGTCCCAGTGAAACGACGGCGCAAGCAGGCATCTGTGGATAGACTTTGTGATTAGCGCCGCATTGACTTCAATGGAAACCATTTGACACCTGGCCCAGAGAGAGGGCAGCATCAGGCTGCAGGAACTTTGATTAAATAGAAAGAAAAATAAAAGACGAGCATAGTTGAGGGGGGCGGATTTGATGTAATTTTGTCTGATCACCACACTGGCCCTGTGTCCTATCAGGCAGAGGACCTCTCATCACCTTTAAATTTCTCTGGGCTCATGAAGAGAACAGACACAGGTATGATAAAAAATGAAAGGGAAAAAAAAAAAACTGTGACAACACAAAATGGGGTGGAATGAGACTCTGATCCACTGCCTTTTGATATTTGGTGGATACAACAATTTAACTGTAGTACAATTTGAAGTCCTTTGATTTCAAATTCATGCAGGCATCCAGAGAAGAGGTGAGAGGAGGGACCTTTTATTGAAAAACTGAGAAATGCACCAGCTCCTATTCTATATTAATGGCATTACATGTATTTTCGAGGTAAACTGCTGCTCATAAAAAAAAGAATTTAAACATGTAAAAGAGAGAGCAGGAGGGAGGCCTCTGAGAACGACTTTATTTTATATTGAATGGCAGCTTCTTAGCACTGAAATAAAGGGCAGAATAATTTACTGGAATGTTTATTTGTGGAACAATACATTACAAATTACCACAGTACTGAAACCGAAGAAAATCAGCTAAATACACCTTCACTTGGTAATGACAAGGGATTGTTCATAGATAACAACACACACCTGCATCTCCCCCCTCCCTTCATGAGAATACACACCACATACACATTCACCTCCCCCCTTTCTGTTTGTTTTGTTTTGGGCAGTGAGGATAACACCTGCCTCTTCCCAGTTAATGGTCTTTTTAATTCATGGCTCAAACCCATTTAAAGGCAAACCCTTTCACAATTTGCTTAATTTCTGATGTCATTTCCACCCTATAATTACTGTTCTCTCTCTCCTATTTATCAGTCAATGTACCTGCAATGAAAATATAAGACCTTGACACCACTTTTGCAGAATCAAAATAGTATTTAATTTGATGTCTTTGGCCGTCAAACAACATTGTTCGAGGGACGTAATTAGGATAAATTTATCTTCTTTTTTTTATTTTGGGGATATTGCCAAGACATGTGGGACCTTTATGATAAGAAGGGGAAAGAAAACGTTTGAACGCCGCTGCCCAGTATCTCATGGTTATTGTGAATGGCTTTCAGTAAAATTAATGGTGTGGAGGAGATTGCAGTTTGGCCGTGGTAAAACAGGATGCAGATGTGGTTACAGGGCATGCAGGTAAAGAAATAGTAATTTCCTTAACACAGTTTGGATGCACACATATGTCAAATAGGAATGAGGATCATTGTCATCATGTGCTCCTATTACTCCAACCATCGCTTTTGTCATTTTGTAGCCTTTGACCCATCTGGCGTTTCCCTGAACATTGTGCATTTTAGATATTTTATTATTTGCATGTCCTAATATGCTTGTTACGACACCTTATGTCAGAAGTTCGTAGCCCCGGTGAACTAAATAAGTAATGCAGAATATTGCCTCTGTAAAGTGTATTGAGAAAATATGAACCATCGACGAAAAGGAATGTTTTCATACTTTGAACATTACTGTATAGCTCATTGAACAGCCTGTTCCTAGTTCATTAAAAACAACGCCCTACAGTTCTTCACTTCTTTAGTTGCAGTGGACTTCACTGAACTATATGTGCCCAAAGAGGAGTATGTGCGAGACAACTGCTCCCAGCAGAGTGAAAAATTGCTCTCGGGGGACAAACAGATTTTTGTGAGGTTTTTTTTCGTCCCTGTGTGAAGCCAGATTTTCTGTACACAACCTGCTATATGTTATGTTGTCAAGACTAATTTTTTTTTTCTGCGGCAAAGGAAAATTAATTGCAATGAGGACCAAGAATTTGTTTTCATATTGGCTTGGTAGAGCTGAGTGCCAGCATGGAGGAGGACAGCTGTGGGGGAAGGCTGGCCGACCCGCTGCCTTCTGCCTCTCCCATGCCTAGCTGCACAGAGTCTGTGACAAAACAAGCCTCCAGGAATACTGGGCAAACACTGAGAGCCTCTCACTGGGATCCGCACTATTTCCTGAAAGCACGTCAGCCAAAAAGCTTCACACTACCAATACTGTCTCCACTCCTGATTTTTTTTTTTTACCCCCTTTCCCAAATTGAATTATTGCTCCTGTATCACATCGCTATCAGCAACAGTCATGATCAAAAAATGCTTCTCAGTCAGTGGCTCACAAATATGAGCATGGCTTCACTCACGGAGGTGGTGAAATTGCAAACAAACATGCTCTTTTAACATGCTTTGACAACTCTCAACAAGAAATAAGGTCAAGCATGTTGTAAGTGATTCCACCTCTTCTCAATCTGTGCGTGCTCTTGCTGTACAAGGCTGTCAAGGCTGAGCCACAAGAGATGAGGGAGATAGAGGGGGCTGAGGTAGGAACCATTTTCACACTGCCACAATTACAGGAACCGTCATTACATTGCTCACTCTTACTCAAATACAGATAGAAGCCCCCCAAAAAATTATGCGCAGGCTAGGAGGAGAAAGTGGCTCACTTCTGTTTGCTAAATTAATCGCTTCCTAAATGGCTCCAGGCCAGGCAAAGTTAACATTTGCAGTTTCAAAGGTTTTCAGCGCTTGCAATGAGCCATGAAATTACTGCATGCCGTCGAAAATGGCAGCTGATGAAAAGCCCAAGGAGCAGGTCCCACAGGCAGAGAGAGCTTGGAAGTGAAATCTTAAACACAAAGTCTCATTTCTGATTCGGATCATGGTGAAAGTAGGAATCAAACTCAAGAATGTGCCCGATCCCAGTGTCCATGAGCATGGCAGGTTTTGACAAGACAGAAGACGAGCAGCTGTTTGTCCTGGCACGCTCATCCAGGCTCATAGGAGGGAAGGTGAGCACCGAGGTTGGGTTCAACAACCGTAATGATGATGTTGAGGTCCTCAGCTGCAGCCAGAATGGACTGACCCAAATTGGGTTTGATTAAATCACAGGGGTGACTCTACAGTTCTGCAGACATCATTAACATCAAAATGATTATGGTGGAGCTGTTTGGCTCAGCTGAACTAATTCACACCAACAGTCTGATGCTGGTTTACTCACATTTACATACTGACTGCATGTTCACATACATCTGAGGGCATTCACTTAAACTTTGTTAGAAATTCAGCATTCTGGACAGATCACGGGAATATTAAGCTCAGTTTGGACCATTTTGATGACATTTGCTCCCGTATCAGTCTGTGGTTGGGTAAAAATATACCTCAGAGATGGACATTTCCTAAAAACCCCTACTGCGCTTGGGATCTCTCGTCCTTGCCTTGCCAGGAAAAAAAAATTCTCCTACATATCAATCTGCAATCATAGAGCCTAGCGGATGCTGTGGATTGCAGAAACTTTGACCTATTTTTCGATGTAGGAGTGACCAACCAATTTAGGAGCCAATTTTGATTTTTTTTTTTTTTTTTGTTAAGCACATGACATGAAATTAGATCCTCAGTTAGTTGATATCTGGAAAGTAGAATATGATCATTTGATGCTGTATCTATGAAAAGAGTGATACTCCGCCCACTCTCAAGCTAAAATTCTTATTAGATTTCAGCAATGGCATGTCAGCTGTAATATTAAGTTAATTTTGAACTATTTGGTTAAAAAAACAGGGAGACACTCTTCAAAACCATCTATTACTGCTAATAGAATGTTTGAGAATGTTTATCTTGCTGTTCATGTATTAATGACATTTAAATATGTTATGCCTCCACCATAAAATATTAAATACTCTATTGTTAGGTCAAATTTGGATTGAAGGAGAAGTGGGTGATGTTTATAAATGAGAGCTTAATTAATTAAAGAATGCATTACATTTTAATAGCGAATTGTTAACTCTCGCTGTAGCCTCATTAATATACGCCCCATGGGGATTTCAGTGCCATCATTTCACCACCAACCTGCTGGCTGCAGGTCCTGTGGCCGTTTTAATGGCGCTGTAGATTGATAGTTGACAAAGCAATTAATCACAGGCAAGAACAACCATCTCCTTTGTGTGTGTGTGTGTGTGTGTGTGTGTGTGTGTGTGTGTGTGTCTGTGTGTGTGTTTAAAATCCTCACGTTTTATACAATTTCAATTAGCTGAGAAAACTGTGGCATAGGTAAGTTTTGAAAGCATTAGCTATCAAGTCATACAACTTGTTTTGATATTGTTTGATCAGATTTTGAAGTTTTATTTTCTTACCGAGATCATCAAGCAATTGAATTATTATAATAATTCTTTATCTTATTTTGCAAGATTAATATGAATAAGAGATTATTAGTTTTGTTTTCATAGGAAAGACATGAGAGGAAAATGATATTTAAAGTACCTTTTAATAGAGCTCTCTTTTTTCGATCACAATCCTCGTTTTGTGAAACTTTTACATTTTAACATGACCGTACTGTAAAAATGCCATGGTTATTAAAACAGATGACCGTGATAATGAAGAGGCAGTGGTGGGTTTGTTTTGTTTGTTTGGGGATTTTAACGACTTGGTTCACCCCAAATACAAATTAGCTATTTTTTCTTACAGACATTCAAGACAAAGGAATACCTCTAAAAGCCATTCCCATATTATTTAGTCAATTCACTGCTTCAGTTTACACTGCTGACAATTTCTTAGTTGCAGTTAGGTTCTAGATAAGAGTCCCCGACACAACTGCCTTTAATGTTACATTCTGTAAACCACCTTTTTTCTTTTTTATTTAATAAAATAGATTTCTAAATGTATTCTCATATACTGTAGTTTTTATAAAAGAGGACAAATACTTCAATACCGTAATTAGTTTCGTATTACAACTGTGATACTGCGGGGAGAACCTCACAGCATGTGAAAACATGTTAACATGAGCACAACAATGCCATGTTGACTGGACAAAGGGCATACAAGTCCCTGCGCCACTTGAATAGTGTTGTTTAAAGCATCTCCCTGAACCCAGTTGCTCTGAAGCCGCCATTTTCTCTCCTTTCACTCCTAATTACCATAGCCTCTCCAGAAAAGTCCTCTGTTGCTCCATCTGTCCCCTCAGCCACTGACAGAGATGCTCTAATCACCTCGCATGGCAGGGCTCGCATGGGAAAAGACTACACAACCACCATACTGTCTCAGATACAGAGCCACTACTGGATGCCAATACCTCACAGGGGGTAAACTATAAACACTGGCCGCAGCCTTGTATGGGATATGTTCAGTGATGTGCACTGAAATGGAGCCATTTCATGTTACAGATCTCCCACACAGCCTGACAACACTAATGCCAAGAGGGGTTTTGTATGAAGTATATGTGACATATGCCGAGTGCGCCGGCAGTCCATCAGTAGCTCACATCAAAATGACACTCAAAGGATATAGCTCTGTTGTTGGAAGGATACTGCAGGTTTACATTATGCTACATACTGAATGTGGGCATTAAGTATCACAGCAGGAGGGATTGAGAGGGAAAGTAGGTTTTAATCTTTAAGAGTATCAGAAAAATAGATCTAATTGAGAGAGAGAGAGAGAGAGAGAGAGAGAGAGAGAGAGAAGAGTAGCCTTTAATTGAACAAGACTTTATTTTACGCCCTGCATGTGTTCTGAAGGAGTGCCTCCACAGATTCATGCAGTATTTAATCTTTTTCTGTATGCCCTGCAGCTTGATATCTCACCCTCCCTGTATTTGATTGTCATTCTCACCCAGGTTGACAACTCCTGACTTCTCATTTTTGCTTTACCCCCTTCTTGATAACTTTCATGTGTTCCTTTGTGGGGTACTGCAAGTTTCCTCCGAAACTTTTCCTGAAGCGTAGAAGAGAAACTTCCCAGTTCTGCCAGAAAGCCTTCTCATCTTGGCGGAGGAGCAGCCAAGGGATCTCGCAAATGATGACAGCCATCGTGAAAGGGCAGATAAGCCCGTGTGGCTTTGCCTCTGATTGTATGTTCATCTCATTCTGATCCGGCCGCGATTCTAAGCCCCTGTCTCGCAGTCCTCACTCTCCCAACAGTTGATCTTCTGCATGTCATTGAAATCGTCTTATAGCTGATCCAGGAGACAGGGGGAAAGTGGCTGCTTTTCACCCAACTTCAGTCCTGGCAAGTAAGATAAGTTTTCTGTATTTGTCTTCACAATGTCACTGACCAGTTCGTTTCATGGTTTATTCCACTGTACGGTGTATGGTTACAACACACATGCAATATACTACAAAAGAATTCCTGAGGAAAGTTAAGAAATGCTACGCAATAAATAAAGCATCACCACTATATCTGTCATTTTGCCCTCTGAAGGTCCATTAATAATTCACTGTATTCCAAAATTTAATTCCACCCAGACATTTGAACAAATAATGGTATGATACGATGCTATCAGCGTGAGACATATATGTCGTCGTATATGCATATAAATCATATATTCTGTGATCAAATCTTTTTCCGCTACAATGGATACATGAAGGAATTATTGCTGGGTCTGAAGGTGCCAGCTCTATAAACCTAAATGTTGCTGGATGACTATTTTTGTCGCTAACCACTGACCTGCTGAGAACAGGACCTCCCTCTTTTTAGTCAGGAACCCTGATGAAATTCACCTCGTTGGCTCAAAGCCCATTATATCCACTGTTACTTTTATCATCACTGATGAAACTACTAAAAATGTATTTCTTATCAGCAGTACTTTGCCTTAAAGTCAAAACAACAACAAAAGTTGTCTTACTTCTGTGAGGTGCTAACCCTGCAGTGCTCAACAAGCGGGTGGAGCTCACAACAACATCCATATGGAGTGCTTCTGCACAACTCTGACGGTGAGGTTTTGCAGGTTGCTCAACTAAGTTGTGAATAAAAAATATAACATAAAATGGCTTGTTTGCTGAGTTTAAAGTGATAATTCGCCACAAAATTTCTGGTACTCAAAAATAGGTATGTTGAGTTCAGTGAGGTGAACCATCCACTGAAACACAAGTAGTTGACATTAAAATACAAAAAGTATTTACAACCCAGGGTGGCACGGTGGTGCAGTGGTCAGCACTGTCGCCTAGTAGCAAAAAGGTTTTCTGTGTGGAGTCTCCATGTTCTCCCTGTTCCTGTGTGGGTTCTCTCTGGTACTCCAGCTTCCTCCCACAGTCCAAAGACATCAAGAGAGGACTAGGCTGATTGATACTCTAAACTGACCCTAGGTGTGACTGTGTGTGTGAATGGTTGTCTGTCTCTATGTGTTGGCCCTGTGATGGACTGGCAATCTGTCCAGGGTGAACTCCGCCTCGCGCCCGCAGCCGCTGGGATGGGTTCCAGCCCCCCGCGACCCTTAACAGGATAAACTGAAGAAAATGGATGGATGGATTTACAACCCAAAATATATCTATTAAAGAACTGAACACATCTGAAATCATAACATAACCATTGGAATGCATTGCAACAGCATAGATGAATGAGATCTACGTGTAAAGAATATCCTTCCGTTTAATTTATCTTGAAGTAAGCCTCTGTAGGCAACTTGAGGCTCCTGACTTGGTGTAAAACGAGACAGTAAAAAGAAACCTGAATATTTTTTTCCACTTCAAAAGGCACTGCTCCTCCACCGTGGTTATCAAAGCTTAATATTTGATTTTAGTTGACCATTCCCCATGAAAAACACGATAGCCACTGTAAGAGTGACAAACCCGGAGCACCATGCTCACACAGTCCCCCACGGGGAGTTACATACCCTGCTTACTAGAGTGTGCAGGCCGAACAGCTCCCTTCACTTAAGTTGACATTTCCAGCTGCACTGTCTGTGGCGGGTCCAGTGTGGTGTCACATCTATAGCCCCTACAGTATGCACTGCTGAACAGTGTGGGTCTTAAATGAGATCCCAAAGGGAAAGCAGAGCTGGGAGGGGTGTTGGGAGAGAGAGGTATTATCTTTGCCACTAATGAACAATTGTATAATTTCTATCAAAAGCAGTCATAAGGCCTGCTCAGTCTTACGGTATCTCCTCTAAATACTGTCACGATAAAGCGACTGTTAAAAGAAGAGGGCTGGTGGAGGCGGTGGGGAGGAGGAGCTGTCAAGAGGGGCCACTGTGGTCAGGAGCAGTGCTAGAAAGGAAAGCCTCTCCGCCTTTATCTGCCATTTCCTGCTCCCTTCCTGGCTACATTAATAATCTGTTAGAGCAGACAATCATGCACGGCCATGAGAGATAAAACACGGATGACAAAATATCAACTTCCTGCTACAAAACTCAAAGCCGTTATTAGAATATCAAGCACAGACGGTAATTAATTTCCACTTTAATTACTTCCAGTCTTCCTGTAGATTAGATCACAGGTTTGAGATGGGTTATTAAAACAACTGGGGAAATCTGCTGATATAAAAAAGTTAATTTCTCCAACCCTGTCTCTTAACCTGCTTGTTGAGTGATGCAATTACATCTTTGTGGTGCAGACAAGGGTTGATGGGATGTAGATGAAAAAGACACTCGATATTATGACTGAAAGGTGGAAGGTTTTTTACATTTTACACCAAGAGATGTAAAACAATGATGGAATCATCTGATCTTGAGAAAAAATGACCTTAAATCATTTTCCATCCATCCATCCATACATCCATTTTCTACCGCTTATCCTGTTAAGGGTCGTGGGGGGCTGGAGCCTATCCCAGCAGCCTTCAGGTGAGAGGCGGGGTTCACCCTGGATGGATTTCCAGTCCATCACTGGGCCAACACATATTGACAGACAACCATTGGCTCTCTCAGCCACGCCTACGGTCAATTAGCCTAGTCTCCATTTGCATGTCTTTGGACTGTGGGAAGAGAAAACCAACGCAGGCACAAGGAGAACATGCAAACTCCACACAGAAAGATCCCGTGCCCAAGCCTGGGCTTAAACCCGGTACCTTCTTGCTGTGAGGCGACAGTGTTAACCACTGCACCACTGTGCTGCCCCTTACATTATCCATCTCTATCAATGGCAGTAAAATAGATATCCTCTATACCTTCAGCTCAGCTAAAGCAGTGACCTTAGAATAATGCTTCAGTTATTACTACACTGTTTTGAAACAGACCTTGTCTCCAGGTTTTATAATTGTAAAGCATTATCCTGTATGTTCTGTAACGATCAAACGGTAGAACTCCTTGAAAAAAAAGGCCTTGCAACATCTAAAACAATTGTTTGTCATCATCAGTTTATTTTATTTAAGATATACTTTATGCATTTTATTGATGGTAGTATGTGTGTATCTGTGTGTTTTGACAAGGAGAATTTTTTTGTCAAAAATTATATGTGGGGCTAAGGGTGGTGGCTTGAGGCTCTTCAGGTCTGTAGCCTCCTCCAGTAGCACCCGGGATCTGGGATGTGGGTAGGCCAAAGGCTCTGGAAAAGAGTTAGTGACGCATATGAGAATGATTTTTATATATAGGTGAACAGAGAGGAGGAGAGATATCTAAGGGCCAGCCTAAGCAGCCCAAACTATAAGCCTGATCATAAAGGAAGGTCTTAAGGTAGAGATGGTGTCTGCATCCCGGACCAAAACTGGGAGACGGTTCAACAGGAGGGGAGCCTGATAGCTGAAGGCTCTGGCTCCCATTCTACTTTTAGAAACTCTAGGCACCACAAGTAACCCTGCATCCTGGGTGCAAAGGGTCCTAGCTGGATAATAGGGGACTATGAGCTCTGTCAGATATGAAGGTGCCTGATTGTTGAGGACTTTGTATGTTAGAAGGAGAATTTTGAATTCTATTCTGAATTTGACAGGGAGCCAATGCAGAGAAGCCAGTACAGGAGAGACATTGTCTCTTCTAATAGTTCTTGTCCTTATGGTGATGCTGGGGGCCAGGGTGATGCCATCCAGGGTACCTATCTCATTAGATAGGGTGTCTCTAAGGTGTTTTGGGCCCAGCACAATAACTTATCCATGTTTTTGTCTCCTTTAGACAGGCCTCCAGTTTAGTCAGCTGATTTGTTTCCTGTTGATGCATTGATAAGTACAGCTGCGTATCGTCCTCACAGCAGTGAAAATTAATCAAGTGTTTCCTTATAATGTGACCTTGAGGCAGCAGGTATAGTGTGAGGAGAACTGGTCCAAGCACAGAACCTTGTGGAACACCATAACTGACTGCAGTGATTTCAGAGGGGTTATCATTAGTCAGTACGAACTGAGATCAACCTAGTAAATATGATCTAAACCAATTTAATGTGTTCCTTTAATGTCAATGACACGTTCAAGTCTCTGTAGAAGGATGTGGTGGTCAATGGTATCAAAAGCTGCACTGAGATCTTGTAAGACCAGCACAGAGACCAGTCCCTCATCTGATGCTAGTAGGAGGTCATTGGTAACTTTGACTAGTGCTGTTTCTGTGCTATGATGAACCCTGAAACCTGACTGGAAACTCTCTAATAAGCTGTTGCTGTGGAGAAGTCACAGAGCTGTTTAGCAACTGCTTTCTCCAGAATTTTGGAGGGAAAAGGAAGATTTGATATCTTTCTGTAGTTGGCCAAAACTTCTGGATCCAGGGTTGTTGAGGCAGGTTGTTGGGTTGTTGTTGGGTTTTTTTGAGGAGGGGTTTAATTCCTACTACTTTAAAGGATTATGGGACATAACCAGATAACAGTGACACATTGATCATGTCCAAGAGAAAGGTGCTAACGAGGGCTAGAGATTCTTTGAGCAGCTTAGTTGGGATGGGATCTAGAGGACAGGTGGACGGTTTAGAGGATGAAATTATTGTACTAAAGACAAAGAGATCAAGAGGGGACTAGGTTAATTGAATACCCTAAATTGACCGTAGGTGTGACTGTGAGTGTGAATGGTTGTCTGTCTATAGGTGTTGGCCCTGTGATGGACTGGCGACCTGTCCAGGGTGAACCCCACCTCTCACCCGAAAGCTGCTGGGATAGGCTCCAGCCCCCCGCCACCCTTAACAGGATAAGTGGAAGAAAGTAACTTACAGCAAGGAAATATGTGCATGAGTCACACATTAATGTCATGGGACTGTCAACTCCGCAATTGTCATAATTACTATGGCCACCAGATGCAATCCATCACTTTACTTCTCATTTTTATATCTTAGCACTCACTATTTGTATTTCTTCAGGGGAAGACAGGCTGGTATTCCTTGGATGCATCTGTGTAATCAGTAATCAGGACACAAAGCACAGATTGGGGAAGAGCAAGTTTAAAATATTTTCCAGGTCTGCAACGATCAGAGCAGAGTCAGAGTTTCATCAGACTAACAGCCACTATAAATCTGTACAAGTCAAGTCTTTAATTTTGTCTTTGTAGATTAAGTGAGTTTCTTGAGTCCGGAGCCAGTCAGGACTTGGAAGAGGCATTGAAGAGATAGCCTTTATTTATTTACCTCAAATGACAATAAGCAGATGTTTTCTTTTTTTTTCTGTCCACAGCAGCAGTAACTACGGAAACATCTCTTGTTTTCTTCACAGGCTTGCCAACAATATATCTGAATGATGTGAACATAATTCACAAGCTGATCTTTGAGGGGCTTATTGATGAAAAGAATTATCCCCAAAGATAATGGTGTTTTTTCTGTACCTGCTCTGTAAAACTATATTTTTCAGTCACTATTTGAGGATGGTGCTGTGGTTAGCACTGTGGCCTCACAGCAAGAAGGTTCAGGGGTCTTTCTATGTGGAGTCTGCATGTTCTCCCTGTGCATGCGTGGGTTCTCTCCTGGTACTCTGGCTTCATCCCACACTCCAAAGACATGCAAGAGGGGACTAGGCTGATTGATACTCTAAATTGACCGATTTATAAGTATTAATCAATATAATAGGTATCCAGGACTGGTTTCTTTTTATATGATTTCCCCATAGGCCCCTGATCCAGCAGTCACACAGCTCTACCTTGTAGATGGACTGAGGGTGCAGGGTGCACTGGCAGCTCCAGACCGCAGAGTACCACTATGTCAATCTGCACAGGAATTTAGTAGTTTTACTTTTAATTTTCTCTTAAAAGAGGGGAAGAGTTGTGTTTTTATGCTATCATCTAAGTCTTTCCATATGAATGGGCACCTCCAAGCTACACTTTGACAGGTATGTTTGAGTTTTCATTTTTTTCCTGAGATCAGATGTTTGTTTCTAGTATTGTGTGCATGGTTGGGCCAGGAGATTGGAACAAGGTCTGATAGTCTTGGATTTAATTTGTGCACCACTCCAAACATGAGGCATGCATTATGGTAGATATTAAACTCATGAGGTCTGAGAAGACAATAACGCTGGAACGGGGGGAAGACACCTTTTCAACATTTTGGTGTCTATACTGGTGTCTTTTGTTTATCTGTACCTCCATCACCAGCAACTCCAGCTTGTGGTGGTAGTATGTTAAAATGAATATGTTAGCATGTTGGATTTTCGTACCTACTGCAGACATTTTTTTTGGTAAAAACACCAACCTTATCAGGACCCGCTGTCCTCCTGGAAAGCAAAGATTGGTTTTAATGGCCCCAGGTGGCAGGTAGCGCCCCAGGTGTGCACCATGCTTTGGGCCGTGTTCAGATTCATCTTGGTATACAAAAGGCACGTAATCAGAGTGCCAACCATGGCACAAAGAGGCAGTCATTACACACCTAATTATTCATAGATGGATTTCAGATGTGACATCACTCAAACAAATCAGCCTTGTGTCATTCCATTTAAGGCCCAGGTTGCACCAGGACTTGCCATGTTGCTATATTTCAGTGGCGCAACCATTGATCGGGTTCCAAGTTGCTGCTCGTGCGGACAACCGGCCGGGGCTCAGAGCGGTTTTAGTTGCCTTATTCTTCTATTTTGCCTTTGTGTGTTCTGTTTCCGGAGTAGGTAGCTCACTAACCTCCTGGATAGCCCGTGGAGTTCAGGTGAGCTTGTTGGAACTTTCTGCCTTTCTACTTTCACTCTTTTTTTAATTTACTCCCATTCACAGCTGCTAATGTCAGCCAGCTCCAACACCATCTTGTTTGTTTACGCTGGCTTTTTCTCTTTATTTCGGCTTTGTTCTCCTGTTTCAGGCTTGCGTAAGCTCAGGAGTCTCCTAGAAGCATTTTACGGAGTACACGTGAGCCGTGGGAACTTACTTACTTCAACTTTCACTCCTTTTATTCATTCCCATCCACTCTGCTATTGCTAACACTGGCGGAGTCACCATCTTGCTTGTTATGTTGGCCTCCACTCTGTTATTCCAGCTCAGTTTTGTTTTTGTTTCCGGCTCACGTCAGCTTTCTAGCTCCTTGAAGCCTATGGAACCCATGTGAGCTCGTTGGTACTTCCTTCCTTCCAACCATCACTCCCTTTTATTTATCCTGTAAACTCGGCTAACGCTAACGCCAGCGGAGCCTCCATCTTTTTTGTGGCAGAGCTGCCATCTTGTTGTTTTACAGCATTCTGCAAGGAGAACATCATCCCCTCTAAATCAGGCACCATCTTTCCCAACAATAAACCCTGGGTCACCAAGGAGCTGAAGGAGATCATCAACAGGAAGAAATTAATCTTCTTCACCGGGTTTGAGATATAGAAGAAGGAAATAAGCAAGGAGGTCAAAAGAGCTGTAAAGATCACCAAGCAGAAATACAAAACACAGTGGAGGGGAAATTCACTCAGGGGACTCTCCACACAGCTTTGGAGGGTCTGAAGAGAATGACAGCTGTTAACTCTGTCAAAACCACCAGCGACCCAGTCCACATCACTGGCAGTAGCCAAAAATCCCTCCCCAATGACCTTAACTCCTTCTACACAAGGTTTGAGACTGACAACTCCACCCAGCTTGCCAACACCAGGTCCCTCCTCAAGCCCGGCGCATCCCCCATCACATTCTGCACCAAGGATGTTGTGAGGGCCCTCAAGAGGACCAAGATATACAGTGCGCCTGGCGCTGACGACATCAGTGGCCCAGTCCTCAAACACTGTACTGACCAGCTTGAATGTATCTTCCAAAGCCTGTTCTAGACCTCCATGGATACTGACACTGTCCCCAAGCTCTGGAAACACTCCACCATCTTTCGCATCCCCAAGAGGAACCCTCCAAAGACCCCTAACAACCTCCGCCCAGTGGCCCTCACGTACCCCATGATGAAAGCCATGGAGCGGGTTGTTAAACGGCACATCCTTTCTTTGACAGGCTCACAGCTTGACCCCCTACAATTCGCATATCCAGCAGGCTGAGGCATCAGCAGCACCAAAGTCTTAATCATTGACACCGTCCACAAACACTTGGAGCTTCCCAACACCTAGGCCAGGTTTCTGTTTGCAGACTTCTCTGCTTTTAACACCCTGCAGCCACACATCCTGGCAAAGAAGCTCTAACTAAACTTTAACCTGGACAACCAGCTCATTCTTTGGATCCTGGACTTCCTCACCCACTGAAGTCAGAGAGTCCGGATCAACAACAACCTGTTTGACCTCCTTACCACCTCTACAGGCTCCCTACAGGGCTGTATGCTCTCACCACTGCTCTTCATCCTCTACACTGATGAGTGCAGGACCTCACAACCTGATCGTCATCTTGTGAAGTTTGCTGATGACACAGTCCTCCTGTCCCACCTGTTTGGCTCCACCTAGCACCATGGACCTGCCCTGCAGCTGTTTGTTGAGTTGTGTGACACCTCTCGGCTGGAGCTCAACGTCAGCAAGGAGATGGTGGTGACCTTCTCCGGAAGAAAGAGGGAACTGGCTGCAGCTCCACCATTATCCATGGGTCATCGGTGGAGACTGTGACGGTGTACAAATATCTGGGGACCATCTTCGATGACCACCTGAGAAACTTCTCTAACACGGAGGTGATCCTGAAGAAGTGCCACCAGAGAATGTACCTGCTAGGAAATTGAAGTCCTTCTCTGTCAGCAGCAAGATCCATCTGGCCTTCTTCTACACATATATTGAATCAGTCTTATCGTTCTCAGTGGTCTGCTGGTTCCTCTCCATCAACCTGCAAGAGAAGAACCGCCTACATAGCATTATTGAAGTGTGTTCCAAGATAACTGGACTTCCCTTTCGCTCCCTGATGGCTGTGTATGAGCAGCAGGTCCGTAGTATGGCTGTCCAGATCCTGAAGGACCCCTCCCATACTCTCTTCCCGGTTGCAGGCTATGGTGTCTGGCCTGCAAGATCCAGCAAAGGAGATCCACCTTTGTTCCCAAAGCTGTCCTCCTCTGGAACTCTTGAACTCCCTGCACTCTTACCTCTATTAACACCCACAATATTGCCACTTGTCATACACCTAGTGTACACCTGTACTTCCTGTAATTGCTTTAACTATACGGTATATATGCTCGACTCATGCTATGATTCATCCTGACAATACAACAATATCACCTCCCATCCCCCATGGGGATGAATAAAGTTTTCTGAATCTGAATCTGAATCTGAATCTGAAAACCATTTCAACATGAGAGAAGTGAGTGATTCTCATCTGAAAAGACTTACCTCATCATGTGCCAGGTGAAGGTATGCAAGCATGTCTTATGATTATATATGGTAGCAGCAGGCATCCACCAAATCCATAAGAGGTGAAGCAGGCCTGGGAGGAGGCGGTGGCCAATGTTTCCTCATTGTCGGGCACCAATAGAACAACATTGCAATGCATACATCTACTCGTCTGATTGATGAGCCCTTTAAGTAACACTTAACACATAACCCCATTGACCAAAGACCATCCTCTTCTTGGTCTATGGCTCAAGTGTTTCTGGTACGAAAAAAGCGATGTGCCATGGTTGCACCAGACCAGCCTCATTTACATAATTAAGCGCCTACCGGCGCAGACGGAGCGCAACTTCAGTTGCTAGTTAAAGACAAGAGCGCGTTGTGGGACATCGTCATATGAAACTGCAAATGTAGCCACCTTAAATCTCCCCTTGCAGCTGAAAGCTGTATGAGAAGATACAATACATTTCTCGTGTCTGCGCATTTACAGCCATTTTCCAACAACAGTCAACAGCCCCACCCCCACCCTCTTCTTGTGGGTGTGTCTAAGTTACACTATAAACATGCCCATTCCTTCCATTGCAGGGTGTTACCATGAGATGGCATTTCATCCACAAAAAGAGGTCAACCTTTACCAGCTGAAGCATTTCCAGTATAAAGCCATGAATTATAACACAGAACAGTAGTACATCAATGTTATTATGATATTGATCATTCATTAGAGGTACATTTTTAATATGAAGGTGAGACTTTTTCCTGTAAGATTATATTTTTGCATTGTAGCACTGATGTATATTTTTATTTAGATAAAGTGTGACGGACTTTTTTTTTTTTTTTACATATTTCACATACTGGGGTGCACATATGCACGATGCAGATGGATACAATGAAAAATCAAAGACAAAAGGCATAAAGTTATCAGAACCTTATGTAATCTATGAGCGACACCCACACCACTCTGGGAGGTGGGGGTACAGTGACACTGGTGCGGTGGTCACGTCGTCTGTCATAGTTGAGTACTGCATATAAGCTGGCCACCACAGAAACAGTGCCTACATGACATGTAATGTGGTTTGATTTAGAAACAGGCCTGTGTATCATCATTTACACTGATGCTTCACCATTCCAGTCATACATGATGTGAAGTGTTTATAATGTCCCTAAACGTCATACAGCGGTTGACACATAGAAAGACCAGGAATACATGCAGCCTGTGGGGATGATACACCACATTCCTCCTGTAGCACCTTCATTAGCTTCTTACTAATGTTTTTTGTTGTCTTCTGATGGACCATCCCAACATGTCTCCTATCCCCCATAATCAAGATTGTGTGGTCTAATGTCCATGTTTACGTGGAAATATACACTGGTGAGTGTGCTAACATGGTGTAATATTACGACATCTGATCATGAGAAAAGCCCATAAAGAAATAATGTTACAGCTGCAACAAGCATCTATGGCGGGTCATGCTCCTCCACTTTTAATCTTTGACTGATAAACAAGAAGAAAGTATCCCTAGCCGTCCGATTGCTCTCTTATTAAAGAGTGAATGTCTCTTCACCATCAGCTGATATCTCCCTCCTCCACTCAAACACCAGACATGATCAAAAACAAGAGTGTAATTCCTTTAGTTTTAAAAATGTCAGTGATAGACATGAGTGCATGTGTTGATCTACATGATCCACAGCGGCAAATCATCTGTTTCATCCCTGCTGGTGATGTAATAAACACAACCTGACATAGGTAGGATACTGTCATGGAATTTGCATTGAATTTTCACATGTGATGTGCATGAGAGTTCAACAAGAATTTCCTGGGTTCATCAGCATTTTAGCACATTGGTATTTTCTCTTCAATACAAATAAAATCTAGTGGTGCAAATGGCTGATGAGTCCCCAGAGGAGACTGGAGCATTCAGCTTCACCTGTGTGAGTCACAGTGGAGCCGCCTCGATCCTCTTTAAACTTCAAGATACTGGATTTAATTGGTGGTTTTATGAGTCTGTTTAGGCCTACTGGCACCACTTATTAACTGAACATTGTTGTCACATGCTCTACCTGGAGTCACGTCACTATTCAGATGTGCAACAGTTAAAACAGAGCTACATTCTCAGGTACATCAATATCCTCTCACCAGTCCATGTCAACCAAGTCCTTTTGGCCCTGCATGTTACTGTCATAGATCTCTTTGCTTTGGTGAAATGTTTTTTGACATTATGTTTTATATAATTGGCCATCATTTCTATTTTTTAATGTTACACTTTGTGCTTGTAATGACTCTTGCATCTGCCTGAGATTGCGCTATGCTTAAAATAGGACCCTTAATCTCTAAGATTTTGGTCAAGGTTAGGGTTAAGGTGGGAATTTAGGTAGTTAGGTTGAAGTTGAGGTTTGGTTGGAATTGTTAGGGTTATAGAATAACTTTCTGTGAACACTGTGAATCAGTGTTGAATGATGAGGGTTAGGCCTAGTGTGTGCGTGTGCGTGTGTGTGTGTGTGTGTGTGTGTGTGTGTGAGTAATGTTGGCCTTTCTACTGTGGAAAGCTGATTGAGCCTTTATTCTGTACTTGATATCACACATCAGGAGATATTTAGGTACACCAGTACATCTTTCTGTCAATGTAGTGAGGCAGACATTAACGCATCAGAAACTCACTGTAGTCAGTCTGCAACAACAAAGTGTATATATATATATATATATATATATATATATATATATATATATATATATATATATATATATATATATATATATATAATTTGCAGCAAATAAGATGCCATATTCACGCATTTTCCTTCCAGGCAGCCTTGGTTTGCTCTAATGGAGTGTATTAGAGGATTCTGTACAACTTTTCTTCATTAATCAAGATAGCATCAGACAACATTTCATGCTGCAACCTCTGTGCAAATAATTACTCTAAACGGTAATATCACACACAGGTATCATATTTGCTGTGGGATTATAGAATGAAAAAACCCATAGCATGTACACAATTTGACTTGACATCACATGTACTGCATGACAATTCTTTGAAATGGCTTTCTTTTATAGATGGTCTAATTACTTCCTTTAACTGCAATAAAGTATTTCTTTCTTTCCTAACACAGCACACAGGCCAGAACTGGTTTGGTGCATCAAGTCTTGGTTATACAGTGTTAAGGGCTATGTGGGAACAGCTAATCTTAAAATCCCTGCCACACAATAAACAGAGTGACAGAAAGGAAGGATGTATGAGATAAGTCTCCAGTAATGAAACTGGATGCCAAAAGAAGAGGACAGTATGTAATGAAGGGAGAGCAGAGGGGAATGTTTAAAATAAGTTCAAGAACAAAGATAACACCCAAGGATGATGTTATCTGCAGGACTGAAGAAAGCATTTCAGGAACAGATTGGTCACAATCACTTAACCAGCCTGACTCCACCCACCGCCGTTCATGTCTTCCATCATATGCTATTTCCATGCTCTAAACAGTCAATTTTCTCCATGTGTGCCTGTGTGTGAACGCACAGTAAAAGGGTTACAGAAGGCACTCTTCTTCACATAGTGGAGGAGGTTGGCCTTATATCACCAAGGCGTGACCCTTTGGTAAATAGAGCTAGCCAAAAAAAAGACGTCAAATCCTACGCATGAAACAACATTCCAAATTACTAGTTACTGTCACATGAAGGTAATCAGTTACATTACAATATTACTGTCTGTATATAGTAATGAGTTATAGTACATCAATACTGAGACAAAGTCTTAGGCACTGTAAAATTGAAGTGGAACATTATTTCACAGTTTGTTCAGTGCAGTTCATTGAGTTCCTATGACTAACTGACCTATACAATAACCTGGTCTCAACCTAAATCTTACTGAAATTCAATTACCAATACATTTTATTACCGCTTTACAGCAGAAAGTATGATATTTCTGTAAATGCATCTGCAAAGAGTTACTCCCATCACTGGAGACAACAAGTGGAAAGACAACAAAGAAAACTAACAGTCAAACGTAAAGCGCACACAATGTCGTAAATCTTAGTATGCCTCAATTAGACTAGTTTGGTTCAATTCAACATGCTACAACAATGAAATCCAGCAAATGGAGCCTGATGTGATAAGAATTTCCAACTCAAAGAATTAAATTGTAAAGGGACAAAGTCCTATTTCATGATAGATGATACTTCATTTATTTTCTTCATATTTTCATACTAGAGGAATGAAATAATTTCTAGGATTCTTTCCATTTTAAATGCACAAATGCTATCTGAGAAACAAGATGACACAAACTGAAACGCTCCAAGGGTCATTAGGCAAAGATGTGATCCAGTCCAGTAATTCATGCATTCATTCAAGCAACTGGATACACGTAGTGAAGATAGAGGTGGTGAAGGGCTACAGATGCAGAATGCATAATCCTGGGCTGTTGCATGGTTTACTGTTTAAATACCCAATAATGATAACACTCACAGGTGTATGGAGCCCTGGAGTGGCCAAAGAGATGTACTGTGTTTATCAATAATTGTTGGCATAGAGAGAGAAATAAGAAACTTTTTTTTAGGCCACTAGATTTAACTGGTTCTTTCAAAGTAGAGTAAAGTGAGGTAAAAAAAAAACAACAACATAATCCTCAAGTTCTTTTATCACATGACTTTCAAAGTATTCAGTTGAGGGAACAAGTTATTTCTTGGGGCCTCAAAAACAAACAGTACTATAGCTTTGTACAGTACAATAACTTTTGAATGCAAAACTTTGTCTTGAAAAAAAATATCTTGTACAGTTACATAGGACTACACACTGTCATTACGTACAGTAGTACTCACTGTGTGAAACGACACAAAAACACAATTTAGTCTGAATTCTAGGATGTGACCAAGCTTACAGACTCTCATCTAATATATCATGTGAATAGAACAAAGACGGTAAGGTATAATAGATGGTGCTGACCTTATCAAGGTGCCATGCATGCAGTAACTAATGCTGATAAAACAGCTACATGTAATCTGTATTCCATGGCTGAGACTCTATAAACTTCCTCCTTTCCATTCACTGTGATCCACCGCTGTACTATACAGTGCATGCCATCTCCCCAACAAGCTTATTTCTAAAAGCTGCCGAAGCTCTATTCAAATCCTCTAGATCCCAGTCCCTGCTGGGGCTGGACCGCTGGCCAAGCTGAGATCCTCATACAAAGACAGGCCCGAAACTCCTCTTGATTTGGACGGGAACCCAGCTGCCGTGCTCTGCAAACACCATAAGACCATCTCTGCGCTCATTTGCGAAGCCTTTAGCTGTTCATGAGTTTGCGATTAGCAGCCCTTTGGTTTGTAAAAGTCGGCATGGACAGTGGCCCCCCTCTGAGAGCAGTTGGTAACTTGGCCTCTAATACGCCGACCCCACATGTACCAGGCAATACCCAACCATGGACAAGGCACAATAAGGCTGCACAACAAGCATTTGAAAGATAATGACACCACAGGCTGCACAAAATTCATGTAAATATAGGGGCCAGATTGGAAGATAAAAGGACGTTTGCCATCACCCATCGCAGCTACCTGCACTCTTTTATGAAATCACTCAAATACACTCACATGCGGCAGTTTGAAATTGTTTTTCAGGATGTTCTCAAATGCTTTTTGCCATGGAATAATCTCCTTATATGAAAACTGCCCTGTTTTGTGGTGACCTTGAACTCAGATAGATCTTACATGGTGTCGCTGATCAAGTGCTTTGCTGGTTTTGTAAAAGTCAGAGAATCATCGACCACATAACATCTGTTTATCTGTTTATCTTGGCTTTGACCCATGTTTCAATGATTTCAGTACAATTTTCTTGATAATCGCGCAGGATTGACACCAGGACATGACAATACATCATAATATGTATCACACAGTTTTATCATATAATGTAATACAGTGTGTTACAATACATATTGCAAAGCGTTACATGATTTACTGAAAACTCTTTAATTCAATTCAATTGTTTATAATATTTTTCAAATTAATATCTAGACATTCATTTAGGTGTCTGCTCCCAACCTCGATGCTTTGATCCAACTATGTGACACAATTTAACACGGTCTGCAACTTTGACATCCTTCTCTCCAGTACTCATTTATGTATGTGTGCATTAGAGCAGTGGTAAATAATTAATGTCACCTGTGATCTGGGACACAGGAGAGAATAATACTAAATCTTAAATTTAGTGCAGTCTACTTTTAACTCGGAGTTCATAACATACAATGTATCCTGTACAAGTAAGCTTTAGAGACTCTCAAAGAAGATCGACACACTGGGACTGAGTGGAGAGCCGTGTCAGAAAGTGAGATGGTTCATTATCCTTGTACCATGAAACTTTTTGTGCGGTGCTTACAGAACACTTGATGTTAGTCAAAGAACAGAGCACAAGTATCTGTGAAGAAAAAGCAATGCTTGTAATAAATGCAAATTGGACATGTTGTGAGAACAATATGGTGCTGTTCATACTGATCTGCTTTTTATTTCATCTTGAAAGCAATTTTGAGTTTTTACCCATTTTTATAAAACGTACTTTAATCCAAGAAAGGGGCCCTGCTGTTACTGCTGTTGGAAGGGAATTATTCCAAGAAACATTTCCAGAAGGTGGTTGAACAAAGTTGAAGAGCAAGTTATGTCATAGCTCCCTGGCTGGGCAAATAGTTGATGGTGATGTGAAGTGAGGGCAGAGCAAACTAACAGACCGTAGATCATGGTGTTTGGTTCAGTCCAGCTCGGGACTGGTACTGTCTGGCCTGCTGGAAGGATTAGAGACCACCATCATGCAGCCAGACATCGAGCTGCCTGACTCTGCACAATAAGAGCCTCATAGACAGAGGTTTGGACTACTAGCTAGCTAGCTACAGAGAAATAAAACCACCCCCCAAAAGAAGACTGCGCACCTGCAAGCTTAACTTTGTCACACCTACAAATATTAGAGTTAATAGTTGCCATGCAGCGTGGTGCAGGAATGAGTCCTAAAACCAGATAGAAGTCCACATTGTTCTTGAGTATCCAGTTCCCTCGTCACAAAGCCAAGGGGTTTTTCTAAATGACAAAATTAAGGTCTTTGGTCAAACACGAGCTGGAGATATTTTCACATTTTGCGCTATGGCATAAAATATGTGAGTAAATATCATAAAAATTGCCGTTGCTAGCAAGTGGCAAAATGAGACAACAGTGGACATTGAGGACACTGTTGTTGACATTGCTGCATTGGTGATGCTGAATTCATTCGTCTGCATTGTGTCTTTGTACTTGCAATACGTCTTTGAAAAGTTCCATTCAAATGTGATTATCTCAAAATATAAAATTTGTAAGTCTTGTAAGCATTTGTTTGCCCGCAGTGATGGAAAATCCTGTGTAAGAAATCCATTGCTATCATCAATATAAATGCAATCAATGCTAACATACAGGCTGGCCAACAAAAATACATCATCCCTGCACTACTTGCACTATCTGTCTATAACTGAGATTTTTTTCTTCTTCAAGGAATTCCATAATCTAATCTGTAGCCTCAGATTTGTTGGAAGTGATGTGTTGGTATTAATATTCTGATTGCACCTGGAAAAACTACTATATTCCCTCATTTATTCTGCTACTTGGAAAAGAGAAACCTGTGATTATATGAATGCAGCAGCTTGATAGATCTTCAGAGCTGGGCCTGGTGGAATGTCTCCCCTCCTCTCTTTAAACAAAGCCTTAGATAAGATTTAAGGAGAATCCTTAAGGTGATCCAGCTGCCCTCCTCCAAGCTGCAGCAGGCACAGAGCCATAATGAAGACAGAGCAAGAAAAAAAAAAGCTCAGAGACCCACCTCCAGAAGGCAGGGCTACAGATGAATACACTCACTCTTGCATTTCCGTGAAGATTATCCCCTCTCCAGAAAAAGACACAGCCAGAGCGAGATGAGAGCAAGAGGGATGACTGTTTTAGTTTTGTCACACAGCTCGCTGATGTTTCTGTGGTTTATTTCTCTTGTCCACTGTTAACCACAAGTTCCTGTCATTACTCTAACAGTTTCTGTTTAGAATTTATATGTGAATTACTCACAGAGAACACAAATCATTTATATGTCTCATCAGTTCCTCACAGCGCATTTTGATGCTGTAAGGAATTCTGTGTTCGATTTCTCTCAATTATTCCACAACTCCTTATCCTGTCATTCCTTCTCACTGTGGGTTGCAGGCTGATGAATTTTGCTTTTTAATTGCAAACAAAAAATAAAATTGGAAGAAAAAACAAAATCCAGTGTAAAAAGCATTGGATTCATATAAGTATATACATACATACATACATACACACACACACACACACATATATATATATATGATTACATGACCGAAGAGCAATGTTTAAAATTTTATCACATTGAGCTCTAATAAATGCAACATATTTGAAGAAACAACACACTCAGGCAAAAATAAAATCTTTATTTGACCTCATGCTGAGTGTTGTCCAGGACTATGCAGAGAAAGAGAGAGAGAGCGAGTGACAGAGAGAGAGAGGGGGGGGGGGAAATAATTAGCAGAGAGAAGTGATTGCACTAATGAGAGGAGAATTTGACTAGGATACTTTACTTGACCTCCAGTGTTCCTTTGCTGTCCAAGGGAAAAAAGGCTGATTTATAATTATACTCTGCAATGCACCATGAAATTGTTATTGTGGAATACCTTTTTGAAAATGTTATCAAACAATTACTTTAATTTTTCCCCCTGGAAACTGTTGCACGTCTACCACCAAAATGAGATGCTGAAGCAGAGTCTCCTGCTTGTCATCCACTGCTGTTCATGCAGATGAGCTCAGTTTTTTTTTTCTTTTTACTCCCTTCCCCAGAGTCTCTGTTCCGAGGGATGCTGTGGCAAATAAAATAATACTCTGATAAAACTGAAATATTTTATGACAGAATGATAATCATTGCAAGCATACGTGCCACTGATATGGGACTGTTGCGGTTGGGGGAGGAGAGGAAATAATCCTTTTGTGGGCTTTAAAAAAATGAATCTCAGTTGAATCACATCAGAGAAAAAAAAACTCAAAGACAGTTCCAAGATGAGCCAACTCTAGGAGAAAATGACCTCCTCGTTTTGGTGATAAAGTTCTAGCCAAAATATGATATCAGCCTGCGACGTGACTCATTAGAAATGTGTGTATGGCGTGGAGGCAGCTCTCCCTATCTGCCAGTGCCTGGCTTGCTGACTGATAAGAGGCAAATGCAAATGTCCTGATAAGAACTGAATGCAAATATTTATGATATGATATTCCCCAGGAATTATGTGTGGATAAAACAAAGTGTATTATTTCCCTGTAATTCTTTCAGGTTTGCCAAAATGTCCTCTTTTTTTTTTCTTTCAGAATTTGCATTTCTTCAAAATTGATTGGGCCTGCGTATTATGTTAAGCTATTTGTTTGCTGAGGATGGTAATTAGTTACTGTAATTACAGCGATGACAGTTGCTAAATTGTTTTTAAAGCATTACAATGTGTCTGTGCCAGAAGATTGCAGTACTTATTTTAGGATTTAAGCATTTGCTGGAAACACTCCCACTCTAAGGCCAAAGTGGGAATTTTTGAACTACAAAGCAGCCATTTTCTAAGCAAAGACATTTTTGAAAATGTCTGTTAATTTGTACTAATTGCTGGTTTGACTGTGTTGTGTAGTTTCTTCTCCGATCAGGGACTTGTTACTGATAGGATGTCTTGAGGGATCAAAATGGCCTGAAATAGTTGAAATATGCGTGTTTGTAAGCTGTGCACATTCATTTAAGTCAGACTTTTAATGTTCTCTGTCACCCAAGAAACAAATTGCTGTTGAAGGCACATTTGTAATTATGGCTCCCAGTGTAGCCTACACAGGCTTTCAAGTTTAGCAAACATTAATTAGCGTGGACACAGACAGTTGGGTGTTTTAGTGGCTGTTTCATGTACAGCATAAATAGCAAATGTCTGAATCACAAGGATCAGGTCGCCCAGAGCTGCTTGTCAATATTTCTAATATAGAAATATAAAAACATCCTCACCAATCGATAGACGATGGTGTTAAATCAGGAATTAAGAAATCCAGTTTAGAGGAGCGACAGCAGAAACGACTACGGCCACCACTAACAGCTATTTTTCTTTTCTATTAAGCAGCAAAATATACTCTAGATTTATTGATGAATTATTGAGCCCATATAATGTCAGAAAAGAAAAAAAAATGTCCATCACATTTCCCCTGTGCTTGCTTTTTAACCATCCGTCCAACTATCAGCAAATATTCACATTCCGGGACACTGAACCAATTCAGTTTTTAACAATAAATAAATACATAAATAAATAAAATAATCAAATTTCAATTAGTTTCCTGTCAACCACTTGACAAAGTCATCAAGTATTTATTTGGGTTCTCCATCCAACAATAATAAAGCACATTTTGAGAAATAAATTAGGATTCCCATCCTGGCTCATATTGTGAATAGTTTAATTGACATTGATGCAACAAACACAGACGCTGAGGTAAGAATTGTCTGTCTGAACATGAAAAGTGATGGATTCATTTTGTAAATGGAACACTAGACCAGTTCCACTTCTTGAGGACCCCATGGGCAACAAGACTAGTTTCCTTCTCAAGCATTATACTTTAAGTGCATAATTGGATTTATTATTAACATAATCGGACAGCGTGCATGTTGACTTGAATATTCCCACATGGGCTGCATTGCTCCTCTAAACCTTACAGAGGGAGATGGAGAATATATCCAAGTCCCATGAGCCGCTCTTTGTTTCTGGGACTTCGGCTGTGGCAGTGGCTGTAACACTGCACTGGTTTAAAGTGGGCAAATAAGAATATTTTGAAGCGAAGAAATTTCTAAGGCAGGGTCATAGACGAGGTTTGTATTGATGATCACCTCTTCATGTTCAACAAATCTTGAATGTTGTTTTTTTTTTCAAGTGAGCCAAACTGATTGTAAAAGCGAAACACTTACATGTTGTCAGAGTAAGTGAAGGAAGTCTTCTTTGTTTATATGGAACATTTGTAGTATAAAATCGAGCCTTGATTAGAGGGGATGAAAGGGCCTATCACCTACCACAGGTAAGAAACACACAAAAAGCATTCAACCATGAACAAGAGATTTAGGAACAGCGTGAGGACTCTGTTTCTCACTGGTGGAAGCAATGTAAACTGCCTCGAAGATACAGATTTAAGGGGAGCATACAGAATTCAGCCGGTGCAGATAGAAACGCAGAACTCGGGTGGCGTGAGTGGACTGAGCTTCATCAGTGAACGCAGCCAAATAGCAGAAATGCAATGGCCTCAGTTGGTGGGGTGAATTCCCACGTTGTGTTTCTGTTCTGTAAATACCCAACCCGAATCCATGCCCACCCTGACACACACACACACACACACACACACACACACACACACGCACACGCACACGCACACGCACACGCACACACACACATATACAGCGTCTATATTAGCTGCACTTGCTAGTTGCTTCTTAATTAACACCAACTGCAGCCATAATAATAGAATCACATTCCGCCTTTCTGAAATCCCTTTGAAATTATGCAGGATTAAGGAAAGTTGGTTGCTAAATTGGTGTGTGCATCTGTAATTTAATTGCATCTGAGGCCATTAATTAATAAGGTGCACCCTTTAATAGTTAATGTATAATTGCTATTAATTAACAGTCAGTCTTGATAAAGTGCCCCCAAAATCAAACAAAAACAATTAGCTTTTTGAGGTAAGTGTCTTTTAAAAGCCTCATTATTAGTACTAGAGGTAATATACTGTAGTTAGAAAGATAAAGAAGGCAGTGTAGATTCTAATTTGGATGGGGAAAGAGTGTGAGAAAAAAAACACAGTTGACATCCATAAGAGAATTACCATGCCGTAATTACGGGATAAGCTCATTGTAACATGATAAATAATGCTGGGAATCTGTCCCCTCCAGTTAGGTTGCCTCCTCTTTTTATTAGGGTGGACTTTCATTTTGTGTTTCACAGCTCGGATCTAGTTGCATTTAGCTTCTCGTCAGTGTACAAAAGATCAAATAGAAATACCAGAGGAGTGATTATTGGACTTAAACATGATGACTACAGGGTATATCGCATATTTTAAGACAAATGAGTATTTCTGTGACTTGGTTTTGGGCATTTGAAGATATGTGACTGCTCTAAATCTCTGATTCTCTCACTTCTTCTAACATTCCTTGATAAAAGCCATCGTGTGACGTCCATGTGTTCCAGTCTCTCTTGATCAGGGTGTCACAAGGAGTAAATATAACAAGCCATAACTTATACAACAGGCACAAACGTGACTGATATTTTACAGTCCTGGTGTGACTTGCAGCCTTTGTGTTTGAACAAATGTCATGTGTGGGATATTCAGGAAAACGTAGCACCAAAACAATATATTTTATATTCTTCTTCTCTGGTATAAATCAACGGGATGTGGTTTTAGCTGGAATTTACAAGCAGAGTGGTCTCTGGTGTCCAGTGAATTGGGTGCCAGGTTGAGAAGCATAAACATACATCTGGAGCATGTTACTTTAAACAAACCCAACTATTATTTGCAATCCCATATTACCTTGAGTACAAATGACAGCATGACCTCAATTTTCTGCACTGTGTGAGAGAGTGGAGGAAACCAGCGGTTTAAGTGCTATTCCATCCCAGAGCACTTATTTGGTCTCCTCCTATCACAGAGTCAACAATCAGACTTTTTAGTACTGAATTTGTAGAAATAATATCCAGAGACACTGTCCACAAGCTTCCATTACAACATTTCCCCTGCAATACTGTTTGTAAATAGAAATTCACCTAGCAATGAGCCTGTTTTCCTTTATTTAATGCGGCATCAGCAGCAGAAATGAACCTGCTGTGTGACAAACACTTAGCCTAAGGAGTCATTTTCACATCGGTTCACTGTAGAGAGGCGCTCCAATCCACTCGCTAAACAATTACACCATATTAGCTACTTGTCACTCAGACCTTTTGGAGACGATACATCTCCATTTATTTCCTCTCCACATTTAGTCCCTGTGCTCGCTCGCCTCCTCTGCTCTCCACTCCCCTGACAGGCAGGGATGTTCACGGAGTCCACAGGGAGCTGGGGAATATTTCACTCCGCCAGTGAGGCACCCAGTGGGAATAGAGGTTGAAACCGTATGAGTATGTATCTCATTAGTTCAGTTATGTAATTTGGAGCACTGATAATCCTCCAGGACTGCCAAGTTACGCACCTCAGAAACAAGAGTTTGAGTCGTCAACATGCAGCCAAGTACAGACTGCTAATTGCAGGGTGGGGGGTAATATGACTTGTACAGTCCTCTGTGGCATTAAGGGTAAACACCAAGGTATAATAGGTGAATTAAATGTTATGACACCTGCTTAAGTTAAAGGTAATCAATTCTGAGAGTTACAGCCAATTGTGTGCAAAGTAATTCATCATTCATAATTAGACAGTTCCTCTCTGTGACTGTGAAAGCTGTTGTTTAAGAGCTGATATTACCCAATATGAAGGACGGCAACCTTGCAGTGATGTTTCTTTTCACCTTGCTGTATTAATCAACATCATTTACGGTAAAAGGTCACGTGGCTACATGTAATGTGAAAATTGTCAGTGACCATTATAAATGTCTGCTGCTTCATTTACGCCTAATGACCATTATGTTTTTGGGTTGTCCGTATTTGTATGCTCCATTCTTATTAGCATGTTATCTATGGAAATCCTGGAGGCAATTTCTACAAATTTCCACTGGAACTCCAGAGTGAATTGAGGTTTTCATAGTCAAAGTCCAAAGTTGATGGTCACTGTCACCTCACACGTACGCAATATCTGTCCCATTCTCAATAATGTGATATCTCAGGAAAGCCGAGAGGGCACTTCTTCAAATATGACATCTGTTGGGACATGCGGATGAGCTCAAAATATTTTGGTGGTCAAAGATCAAGGTCAGGCATCTCAGAGACATAGAGTAGAACCCTGATGAGGTATTCCTTGTTTCAAAATGTCCTGTATAACCTGTTTGTGTCGGATTTCAAATTTATGATTTCACTTATTTTTCCAGGTTTGTTTATTTGTTTGTGCTGTGTCTAGTTCTCTGTTCTGATGTGCACAGAAAGTAAACATTCATTCAGGGTGTTACCGGTAACTATTTCATGGTATTTCAGGTAAAAGTGTGGGTGGGTGTGGCTAGGATGGACGGTGACCTCTCCCTGACTCATCTAGTTTGGTTGCGTGTTTTGGGGTGACAGGTTACCCATCTTTTGAGCATAAGCATTTTGGTCACATTAACAGTCTCTGCACACCATCAAGATGACAAGAGCTTTGATCAGACACATTCAAAACACCTGTGTGGGTGTGTAAGGCCTTTTGATAACTAGTTTTAATGAGTCAACTTTAACCCCGTGATACTTGATGGTGGTCTGCTGCACCCAGAGCTGCTGTGGTCTGCTAATCAGTGAGCGATGTAGTGCCGGGGCACCAGGTGAATGCAATTAACTAGCTGGTCTGATGGATGTAGAACCTGAGGAACCCGGTGTAAATCAAAGTCACATTTCTCCCCATTCCCTAACCTTTACTTTAGGGCCACTAGATGTTGAATTTGTATGTTTAATTCAAATGAATTTTAAAGGCGTGGCTGTTGTTTGTAGAATAATCACACAGTTACAATGAACATGCCACCAGAAACCTAAGGAAAAAGGACTTGCTGGCGAGGGCTGGGCGAGTAATCAGATCTTAATCCTAATCAAGTAGAGATAATTGTAACTGAGGTAGGGCTGAGCAACGATTCAAATTTTTTTATCAAAATCTCAACATGACCTTTGCTAAGGGCATAAATGATAAAAACAAACAAACAACAACAACACGGTACTGCGACAACGGGAGTTGGCTGTTTCCTGATTTGGGACCTAAATTACTGTTAGTGACGGACATTGGATTTGTTATTCACAATCTTGTTTTCTTTATCCTTTATTTAGTCAGAGGAATCTTGTAGCAGTGGCCCGATCGCCAACACACCTGGAAACAGCCACAGTCTTATCTTTCGCCACCGAGCAGCCCCTCTGGAGAAGTCAAGGTTAAAGGTCAGTGGAGGTAATGAGGGCAGGCAAGCAGTGCCTCTTCAGTCTCAAATATTTCCCACCAAAACGAATGCTCTCTAGTCACCCTTCACATTAAGGCCCTTTAGGCCGCTACTGCTCATCTGACATCATACAAGAACTATTTTTTCATTAACATAATAACATTAACATAAATAATGTTAATTATGTTGAAAAATGTGTTGTTTGTGATGATAGTAATTGTTGTTGGTAATACAGGAGTGACCGCCACAGTTGTATCATTTGCTGCTTTCATGGGAGCCCTGCTCTCACTCGCTGCCACATAGCTGCTTTTGTTCTGCAGATTTTGCAGGTTCTAATATCTATAAAGACATTTATAGACATTTCTTTAGCGGTAGTAAGGCTTTTTAATTAAAACCCCTTAGAGGTACAGTTTATGCGGTGGGAATTTTATGTATGGGACCTTCACGTTTCAGCTGGGACAATCTGCCGTGGTCAGCACATGGTTCACTGGCTTCACCAGTTGACCTGCTTCTTGGGATCATTGCAGAGCTTCAACCTCCACCCCACCTGAAGCGAGGAAGGAGGTAAGGCAGAAAGAGGGTGTCAGTATCATGTAGCGACATGCCATGTCCAATAACAACGAACAACATAACATCATTTAACCTTTACAACACATGTATTGATCCATCTGGTTGTTATCAAGCTGCGATCACAGCTCAGCTCAGCGCAGCGCAGCTCAGCTTCAGGGGCTGTTTGAATCCATCCCGTAATATTACTGGGAGACAAAGAGATCCGAGCTTCTTTGTTTTTTTCTTACCCTGTCCTTGGATCATCCTTTTCTACACTTTGTCTGTGGATCAGTGAGTATATGTGTTGTTGGGCTGCTTCCTTACGATGACTAAATATACAATGGGAGGTATAAAATACTATCTCACAGGAGTAGAATGATGAAAAAAAAAAGTCCCCTTGATAATTTTGTAACGACGCAGTGAGAGTTCCATATTCATTCTGAACATGTAAAGATGTGTTTTTATTTCAGGGAGGATACGATTAATCATGAATATATAAAGTGGCTTTTTAATGTCTTTATATCTTATTCCCGTTATAGATGCAGATTCATGTTGCGTTCATTGCTATTCACTTTTGTTACCTGTTTCAGGGAATCACAGATGCACTCTGAATTTAAAATACAGTGAGAAACACTAAATCATTGGCAAAAGTGTAGCATCGTGATATAGCCTGAGCTACACTGAGGAGAAGGTGACACAGTCAGATTACCTGAGTTGTCAGTCTGCTCTGTCTGTGGCTCCAGAGTTCACCTTATTACTTACATCTTTCACGTGTTGCCTTGAAAGAGCACACCGATGTAATTGCAAAAGAATAACATTATTCCTCTTGACTTTGGCCTCAGAGTTCTTATGAGTTTTATGTTACAAATAATATATTAGTTTCTGAAAAATCACTTTACTACTACTACAGTGATGATAACAGCTGAGTTTGCATGACAGTTTCACAGAAAATACGTGACCACATGCATTGCCCATGTAAATGAGTTAGGATCCTTTGGTGGGAGGATGAATTCCTTGTTAAACAACAACACATGGAGGGCTTTGGTAGCTTTTGTCGAATCACAAACAAGTAATCAGGTTAGTGGTTATCACCAGACTTTGCTGTGGACGAGTGTTTGAGTTTGAGTTTGAGTTTGAGTTTTGCGGCGTTGACGTAACCAATAGTGTTTTACTGACCTCAACAAAGTGTTAGTTTTTCTATTTGTTCCCAAACATAACTTTGCAGCAAAAGACTGGTTCTGAATCCCATTCCAGCCCTGTTTCCCTGCTATAGCATAGTTGGTAATCGTAAGCAAGTCTAGCTAACCTTGCATCAATCGAGGCCCTGTCTTTCTGTTGAGCAGTTTTGAGCTTGATGGGTTGTTGGTTTTTTTTTAATGAGTTCATTTATTGCTAGAACTTTCTTCATGTTCCTCCACCATCCGATGCTACCGTGCTGATGTTACATTGACCCATGTTTACCAAACCCATTGTTACCTAGTGTGGGTAAAGTGGGGGTTGTTTTTGTTTGTTTTTTAACTTATCTACTGTATTTTGAACATTTACCAACACCATTACTAATTTCAAGTGGCCTTTAGATCGTTCCTAAAAGTGGCTTGGAAGTTGCTGTCCCTGAGACAATAAAGCAAAATCTCATTACACGTAAAATCACTGTAATGGTTTTCTTTTGGTTGTAACATGTCAAACAATCTCAGTACAGTCCCAAATTAACCTGTTAAGACTTCTTGAAATAAGGTTGTATTATTTTAAAAGAGATGGAGATGTTGGTTGTTATTCAATTTGATTTATTATTTACTGTATATTATATTATATTATTTTCATATTATTTATTTTTAATTTTTTTTACAAGGAGGTAGACAAATATAATGTACTTTGAGTTTTTAGAGATTTTGCTGTGTCCATCCAAATATAATTACAGTTGTATGAAAATGTAATTATTATTAGATCTTATTATATAATTATAACTTTATTAATAATAAAATATAAATGTAAACGCTAAACCTGACAATGAGGGTTTTTGTTGTTGTTAGATTTATATTGGACACTGCTTTGATTTACAGGGTGCATCCAATAATAGCTGTATTCATAGAAACAAACCCAAAGACGAATATTCACAAACGAGGAATATGTCAAAACAGCATCTTCTAGCTGGGAGTCAGACACCGTAATGAGAGAAAGAGAGCAGTGAGCATTAAAACGAGCACAACAACAGAGGCAGAGTTATCAAATTTGCCATGATAAAAGATATGTATGCTAAGGAAAATGGTGCTTTAATAGAGTTTTTAACTGTAGATCTAGAATAGAAAATTGGACATACATTCTAATTGAATACCTGGTTGCACCCAGCACACCATTATAAATCATCTGGAATCAGTTTTCCTCAAACTCCTCTCTCCCTCTCAGCCACTTTACAAACACAGAGCAAGGCTTTTTCAGCCTCTGATAAGTGTTAATAAATTACCTGAATTTGAAAATTAATGGCTAGCCGCCTGCTTCAGGGAGATATCATTGTGTTTCATGAATATTTTGATTTTGTGATTAGATCAAAATGTGGTGAATTCCTAAACAGCCCACAGTGCCCAAGCTCCACTGATCATAAACTCTTCCCTTCTTAAAAAAAATCCATTCCATGCAAATGTGCTGATATGGAATAATTAGAATGAGTTTTGCCAGTATTTTTCTGCAGTAACATTTGCATGACTTTAGATCTCGCCCGACTGATCTGCTCCAAGCTGAGGGAAAATGTATGTTTTTGTGAGGCTCCCCCCAAAATTTACCTTGCCAGGCGAGATAATGGCTTATATTGTGATGTTAAAGAGGCTTGTATTTACAAAAAGAAACAAAGGCGAGGCGGTTGCCAGTCCTGGAGAACATTGATTAGGCTCTTCCTGTCTTTTTCTATTCACACACTGTATCAGTGGCATTCCAGCTCATCTGCTTTTGTGTGTGATAGGGATCAAATAGATTTCCACGCATTGTCACAACAGTTACAGGTTTGAGAATGTGAGGGAGGGAACGTGTAAATAGCCATGCAAACTTTGACTTAATAACATCTTCCATTTGTACACATGACGTCTCTCTGTCTGTCTGGCTCTCTCTCTACTTTCACACACGTACCATTACATCATTAGATAGAAGTTTAATGATTAGATAATCTATCTCACTCTCCTGCAAAAAGAGCATTCAGCACTTGAATTTCACTTCTGCCACTAAAGCATCATGTGCAGTATTCATATTTTTGCTTGGATACATTTTGCTGTCTTTCTTTGACTCTGGATTTGGCATTTTGCTTTCTGTAGCTGGCATGCAGGCATGTGTGTGGTGCAAGAAAATAGCAGATACTCTATGTGAAGTTGAGCGACTTCAGATCTTAGTTAGCCAAAGTATGCTTTCAAACACAGAGGGATGCTGGGGGCTGTATGTGTTTGTGTGTCGGGGGGGGGGGGGGGGCATGTGTATGTGCATGCACATGAGTGTGTGTGCCCAGCAGCTGCACGGGGCCCCAGGGACAGGCCTGTGTAGATTGGGTCTCCTCAACCCACAGCTCATTAGTGGAGAGTGAAAGGAATCCACACAGATGGCTGTCAACGTTCAAAAAAGTCGGCTGCGTGAGACATGTCAATTGAGGTTTAGTTCCTTCTGCTCATTTCTGTGACATTGCAGTATTCAAGCAATATTTGTTTGAATTATTCTCCCCAAAAAGTACAAAAACACAGAAGCCTGGTGACATCTGAAAATGTGTTTTCTAATGAGCGCTCAGACTACTGAACAGGAGCCTGCACTTGTCATTCATCACCATAAATTACTCGTTCTAACTTGACATGTTTTCAGTGCTACAGATGACGGGCTTGTCTGTTCTGCAAACACTGAGATTGTTCGCCGTTTAAACTGGAAATATAGCATTGAACAGTCCAGCAAGATGCCGTGGAAAATCAATTAGATTGTTTACCTGTCAAAGTTGGAATGGAGGCCACGGCACTGTAACGGTCGCTCATCATTTTCACTGTCACCTGCTCTCCTCCTGTTATTCAATTAATGCAATTGAATACGCAGTTGTGATATCGTGTCTTCATAATGCAGGGGTTTATTTAGCAGTGCTTGCTCTCATCATATGGTATACGGAAACCTTATAGAAACTGCCCTTGAACCTCATGAAAGTATAAATTTGAACTAGCAAGATAAAAGCTCTCGTGAATGTGTGATACCTTCTGCTGTGAGCATAGGCCAACTTTAACAGAAAATACATCAGAAACACAAAGAAAATCCTGCATAACTCAAAAACTATTGTGTAATTCAAATTAACCCTGATTGTGACTTCTGTAATTCAAAAATGTCATGTTATAACAAACAAGAATCACTGCCTCGCGGTTGTATGCCTCCACCAGCACGCTGCAGTTTACGTCCTTGTTTGTCCAGGCGGGTAAATATATTGTTGTAGTGCAGGAATTTCATAAAAGTGTTTTTGGAGGGATGTTACTGACACTATTCCTTAAAGGGGTTACTGAGATGATTCTGAATATTGTGCACGAACTTAATATATTTCACTGAATGCATTTTTTGGATATGGTTTGTCATAAAGTCATTGTTTTGTGTTACAACGTTAAATTATATACTTAAGAAGACTGGACAGATTAATCACAACAAAGCAAAAACATACATCAGCAGTGCGTTCACAGCAAAGCAGGAAAAGAGAGAATAAAGAGAGAAAATGAACGTGTCGGTATACTGGGTTTGTGCGTCTTAACCCTAGAACACTAACGTTAAAATAAGTAACACCGTCACTAACGGTATATTTCACCCAGTATAATATTCCTCATCAAAATATATTGAAGTACAACACTGTACTCCAAATTGAAGTACTCTTCTTTAATTTGCAATTCCAATTTGCAATGTCACATTAAATGGAAAAAAAAAAAAAAAGGTACCATGGGGGACAGCGGCAACACAATGAAAGCAACATGACAAGAATCGTGTGGGTGAAAATCACCTGACGTTTGTGCTCTAGGGTTAAGGAAGATATTCTGATTGTACTTGTGAGGGTATACAGATGAATAAGGTGGGGGGTGGGTGGTTAGGTAGGAGCGGGGAAGTAAAAGGGAAGGGGGTTGGGGGAAAGGAAAAATATGCTGTGTGTAGTCCAGCGTTTTTTTAATTAACTTTGTCATTTTTCTTTTTAAGTTTCTTTTGTCTTTTGCCTCTAATTTCTCCTTCGTTAGGTTCAGTTCCATACTTCTTGGCTACCCCATGCAGGGGAAATTCCTGAGTTATGCTGTCCCCCCCACAGTGGCCTTGACCTTTGACCACCAAAGTCCAAGGGAACGTTTGTCACAAATTTAAATGAATTCTCTTGAGATGCTCCTGACAAGGCCAACAATGGGTTTGAGATGTCTCAGTGAGTCACCTTTGACCTTTGACAGCCGAAAGCTGTTTGTTTCATCTATCTGTTGGAAGAAATTTGTACCAAAAAAATGTAATATTGTAATAATGAGATATTTTCCTCATGAGAATGAAACCATGGCTGTCAATAAGAACCAACATAAACAAAAGCAGTTGAACAAACATGGTTATACTACAACCTATGAGAAATGCTTCAGGTTGTGTTGAGAGAAGCGTCGCCGTAGAAAATGGCTAAAATCTGTCTCAAACAGGCAACAGAAGCAGCAGCAACTGTACAAATGAGCTGTTTTTGACTCTCACGTCACCACCAACAAAACCAACTTGTAGAACAAACTGTTGGTGGATTAGAGAAGATTTCTTAAAAAAGTTGGTGGGAGAGAAGTTGACTTGTTCATTCACTTGAGTGTGGATTAAAAGTTGCACTGGACCAGAGATGCTACTTTTCAGTAATTGTACATAACAGCAATCTGAACACCACTTGAGCTGACCTACTTATGGGGCTCAGAAACTTTTTATCCTGCAGCCAAGTCTAAAAATAACCCCGTGGCCAGTTTTAGATTCATCTCAATGGTAACCCTGACAGTTTTACAGAGTGCCAGTGACAGAGTCCTGTTAAGCAGCAGCAGTCCGCAACAGCTTAAACACTGTTCCCAGCCTCAGCGGACTCTCCTTTCACTCCTCGTAAAATCTCTTTCCTCTGCTTGAAAAATTAGTGGACAATTAAATTGTGCTGAACATGCATTTTCAGTGCTTTGTGCTTGGAGTATAATTTCACAGTATCACCACAGATTATGTAAGAGTAAAGTTGGTAAAGTATAATAAAGAATGCAAGTCCTTGTTAAGCAATCAGTGTGAAGTAGCTCTCCTTTAATCATTCACTGCGAATGGCAGTAAAATGATGCCGTGAACAAATTGGTTTCATGTTTAAGTAAAAATCATATGGCGTTTTTGTGTCTGCCCCCCTTTTTCTTTTTCTTTTTTTTAAAAATGTGTATGTGTCGTTGTACAGACATTCTCTCTTGCTGTACTCATCGCTCCTTTAAGATGATTTGGAATTAGAGGCTTTTCATACAGCACATATTATGTAGCTTGGTGGGACTCCATTAGCCTGAATCAAAGAGGACAGCAGCCTGCGTGGAGCCACACAATAATGTGGCAGCGTGTGTTTCAGCAAATAAATAACAAATCCGCCGCTTACTGCACCAGCCAATGCAAACTAACTAATTAAAAGATGAAAGGGGGACGTCTTCCTAGCAGTTTGATTATGCTTTTCCGTAGAATGGTTAACACTGTCTTGAATACTTGGCCAAAATGAGTGTGACGCTAATAAGGATCTAGAGCAGCTAACAGTCTTGATTTGGGCGTATAGAGGGTACCCAACTATAATCTGCCGTTGGAGGGAGTGCAATTAGGGCCAAAATATTGTCCCTGAACTGACACTGGCCTGTGGGAAGACTAAACTGGCTTTTTGTTTCTTTTTTCATCAAATCTTTGGTCCCCTTCACTCCCCTTCACCACCTCCTCTCCTCCAGTATTCCTTCTCCCCTCTCAGAGCATCTTGGGAGCGTTGAGCTCAGACAGCGGGATTAGTCAAGGATCCATCTTGAGACGCAGATAATGTTTTGCAAGCAGACTTCCCTGCTCTCCGCTGGCTTCTGCTTCATTGATTAGAACTCAAAACTCCACCAGAAATGGCTATTTGTTCTTAAGCTGTTTTTCCCCTCCCTTTGTTGAGCTGGTTTTGTCAGCCATCCCTCTAATTCAGTGCAATAACAAGTCACAAGTAGGTCAAGACAATGCTGCAGCCAGCAGTGTCTTAGTCTCAGAGCGGACTGACAGAAACATGGAAGAGCCACAGGGCTGTTTAAATATGCCCTCTGGCCCTCTCACACTGACTAAATGGCTAAAAGTGGGTGGCACTTCTACAAGTTCCCTTCCTCCACAATGCAAACCAATTTCAGGGTTTGTTTGAGCAGCAGTGCCTTTACCTAACACAAACAACTTTTTTTCCTCTTTTCCAACACTCCAAGTAGCATAAGTTTAGCGCACAGTTTCCTAATGCCGTTTAAGTAACACACACCTCAACAGTTGCACACATGTAATTGATATAAGGAGTGAGTGCGCACTTGCAGCCTCATCTGCCTGTCATTGTGAGTGACAGGAGAAGTGGGGAGGGCTGTTCAAGAGCTCAGCAGCTGGCTCCACACCTGCACATGCCCTTCCATTGGGGACCATTATGTTCCCTTCTTCTTTGTTAGCGTACAAGGTGAATACTTTGGGAAATTATTGATTTGTTCCCTCCAGTTTCACATTTCCTTTTTTTTCCTCAATTAGTTTTTGAAGTAATTTATACCCAAAACAGCTTTGGCAGAATAAACACCCAAAAAGAGAAGGACTTGTCTTTTGTTCTGTAAAGTAGGTAAGTAAAACAGATGTGACAAAGCAGTCTATACGTGGACCTAAAAAGGCAGAATTTGGGCCAACTCTGAAATTCCTGTTTCGTCTCCACTTTAACTTCACAATTATTTAAATCAAGCAAGTTGACATTTAAATATTAATAGTCTCCACTTGCGCACATGAAACAATTACATGTTTTGTGTGATTGTCAAGGAGGGTGAAAAAGAGCCTCAGTCTCCACTGTTACACACACGCATACGCAAATGCACATACGCAGCACCGAGGCAGAGCCTGAGCAAATTTAATTTAGAGACATTCTCTCCTTCCCTCCACATCCTGGGCTTTTAAGACACTGAAGTGACTGTTCTTTGCCCGTGTAAAAGAAGCCCATTATCAAAGCATTAAGATATGATTAAACTGACATTTTCTTAAGAAAACGAAAAGAGTTGGGAATAAAGGGATGGAGAGAACTACATACTCCAGATCTTATCAGGAGGGAGGTGGGAGGGGTTCGAGGGGGGGGTGTACATACTGATCTCAGAAGGAGCTTATTACAGAGCAAGTTAAGAAGACAAGCACAGCGGTGTACTGATCAGAGGTATGCAAGCCAAATGCACCTGCTAGATTTCACTATCATTCACCGAGTGTCAGTCAGTGTTGAGGCCCCAGACTGAAGCGGGGGCAACCTGCTGAGGGCACACTGCAAAAAATATGCAGCAAAAAAAGACATTTGGAAAGTGAAATGGTTAATGTGACTTTAGGATGAGAGCCATTCGCTTACTAACAATGTGGTTTTGTTTTCTTTTAACCATCTGACAAACTGACCAATGCTAGACATCACTTAGAAATTGTATCTGCTGCCAGTTCGGTGATATTGCAGATTCACTTCCAACAGCAGAAAACAGAAATGATACCAAAGAAAAAGTGTTATTGTGTTATGGTAGAAATCACAGGCTACATTAAAGTACTCGTATTTTTATAAATTGTGCAGTCTTTCTGCTTGGAATTATAAATATCCATTCTCCTGAGACTAAAATGATTTCATACAAAATATAAGGGAAGATATGCGAACTACATCAACACAGACAACACTTTTCTAAATAGATTTTTTTTTTATATTTGACGGTAAAACATTTAGTCTTATCAAAGATGTTGTCACTCAGTTTGTTGTTCATGAAGTTTTGCTAAAAACACAATCAAATCCGTACAAGTTAAATAAAAAAAAACCAACAACAACGTATAAATCTCTGGCAATTTGCGGATAATTTATTTGTCCCCTCTGGAATATTTTTCTCCTGTTAGCAAACCATTCTTCTGTGTATTGTTGCGCTTTTCAAAACTAAACTAGTCTAATCTCAGGTACAAAATCGCTTAAATCTTAGCCTGGATTAACTCTAATAAAGACTGCCAGTGTCTGAGCTCTGAATTAAGTCGCTCTCATCAATGAATATTAGCTGAGGTGCACAAGTTACGAATGAAATATTCAGCAGGGCAGAACAGGGTCAGTCGGGACAGTGGAGTCATTTGATGTGAGTGAGTCGTTGGACCACGAATTCAGGAAGTACACTTCACATGACTCGATTTAACTTGAACTGAAGCACACAGGGAGAGGGGGTTGCTGAGCAAACCAGAGCAAGAGGTACAATTGTTTTCATGTTTAGTCACAAAAAAAAAAGGAAATCCTGTACATTAGATAAAAAAAAAAAAAAATTCATATGTCAATTTGAGTCTGAGGAGAAACTTACAAAACTAGATCACGGATCATGGATCTGCTGAGTTACACACTTTTGTCAAACTGGAAATTGTAAGGTAAAATGCAACAGGGATGTCAGGGCAAGTTGGGCCAGTGGCAGCCACTCACCTTTCCATGCAGTCTTGAGAAATTGAAGCAATGTGGTTTTATCAAGAACCGCATTTAGAAATGTGTTCTCGCTGTAGTTAACACTCAAAGATTGCAGTTTAAAGCTCACCAGTAAAAACAAACAAACAAACAAATAGACACCATTTTAAGTGTGAGTTTTTGTCTGTGTCAAATTTAGGGTATTTTTCAAAATCAAAATTGTCTTCGGATTGTTTGATTTTGTCAAAATCATGTGTGTGTGATTCACATTCTTTGATATAGATAGATAGATAGATAGATAGATAGATAGATAGATAGATAGATAGATAGATAGATAGATAGATAGATAGATAGATAGATAGATAGATAGACTGTTTGATTGATTGATTGATTGATTGATTGATTGATTGATTGATTGATTGATTGATTGATAGTTACTTGTATTTGAAACAATTAGCCTTTTATCGCTGTTTCAAAATCAAAAATCTCACCCTGTTATCCCAACTCAAGCTCAGTTCACGTCAAATCACTGCATTGTTCAGCAACCACATACTGAAGTTTTAGTCATCATTGCTGTCACCTGTGCTTTGGCTACAATAAAGTCAGTTTCTAAAAATAACAAACACCATGATCAGCAAGGTAGTTGTTTAGCCTGGGAGCTACTCAGTATATTTATTGATGAGAAAAAAGGATGGCATTTGGAATGCCTTTTTGAACATTCCTGATAAACTCTTCAGTTCTGTATGATTCTGTGTTACACCTCGCTTTGGACAAAAGCGTCTGCTAAACGAAATTGTAGAATTGTAGAATTCAAACCTCTGAATAAAGTAACATTGCTTGTTACGGTGAGGTGAACAGGTGGAGCTTGACTTGCTCTCTTGTGATTAGTGTTTTGTCAGCACTTTGCTTTTAAAATCTTTTTACATACATTCATGCAGAAACGTCTAATAAGTCTACATACTGCCACAATTAAATTGTGAACCACCTTATTTTGTTCAGATAATATAATGCTAAGTCTGAGGTGGAGCGGTATCCTGACACCAGTGTCATTCACCAGAATCATCAAATGTAAACTCATCCTGTCCATCAAAGTTGTTGATTGTTGGAAAAAAAAAAGTAGGATTAGGATAGTAGAATTTTAAAATGAAAACAAATGTAATTTTTTTGGTGATGGTAAATTTTTTTGCAGTACTGACCGGGGACTGCAGGCGACTCCCCCTTTTATTTGTCTTTCATGGTCCCCACAGACGAAATAAAGCTTACTGTTGATACGGTTCTCAGGGGTTTTGTGCATGAATGTCAGGATTTTCCTCTGAGGCTCCCAACTGAAGCCGAGGTATGCTCAGCATGTGATGGGAAATCTGTGTAATTTTTTGAAAGGCATCACATAATCAGGAGGAGTCAAAAGCTTTCTGGCAGTAATTGCCTTTTGGCCACAGACAGAATGTACAACACTTTGCAATCTTTCCCTGCAGAGATTTTTAACAAATAAAACCCAAGAATGAACTCTGCTGCATTTACATATTAACTGAGTCACTGCGTCATAGATTTCCAGCCACTCTTTAACTGATCAGCCATCAAGCACGCATCATCAACTTGGTTTTAAAGTCCTGAATGAAGCCATCTGCAAAAACAAGACCGATTTCAAAGCAGCAGAAGTTTTCATGGGCAAAGTCTTGATTGAATTTGACTGGCTTGATAATGTCGGGGTTTTAGATTTTAACATCTAAGAGGAGATTGAAAAAGAATCGTTATTTACTGTACGTCTATTCGCTTGATGTGGCGCCAGCTGCCATGTTGCACGAGGAAAACAAGCAATATACTGTCAAAAGATCTAAACCGAGATATAACAGCGACATTTTGATTTATAGTCTGATCAGCTCTCTTCTGCGTGAGCTGCATGATACTCGCTCACTCACTCACTCTCCTTTAATTATCCCATCTTTTTCTTCTCACCCAGCCCACTTAATTTTTTTTCATTTTGTTTCACACAACCTCTTACTTATTGCTTCAACTTTTCTTCCTTTACTACCACCCACCTCCCATCCCAGGGGATGCTCCCATCAGGGGTCTGGTTGGAGCTGTATCATCATTCTACCATTGGGAACAGAAGGGGAGGAGGCTAAGAGACAGAAAGCATCAAATAAGAAACCAAAAGGAGCAACAAACATAAAACAAAACTCCTCCTCCCCCTCCAAAAACTCTTTTCTTCCTTTTTTTCCATTTTGTAGGGGGTGGGGGAGGGACGGAAAGGGGGAGGTTAAATGTGTACCGGTGGGTTAAGTGGCACAATGTGTAGCGTTGTTGCTGATTTCCACAGTTTCACTCAACACACTCCTGCTGAGTTAATAAATCCGACCTCTGCTTAATTAAAATAACAGAACATTGTCCACTGAGGGGGGAAAATAGCAGTATGAGAATTATTCAACTAATCGCTAATTAAGATTTAGCAAAAACAAGAAACCTGTCGAGGAAGATGTATCTGTTTTTAGGAAATAATGGAATGAGCAGCTGCATGTGGACACTGTCAAAATCAACTGCACATGATATTGCGCTTCAACTGTGGTGCAGAAAGAAATTCCTAAAAGTGACTAAACCAACAAGAAAATAATCACATTTACAAGTACTTATTTAGCATTTGAGAATAATGCATTATTCCCTTTTCTGTGGAAAGTGTAGCATTGCTTCATTAATTGCTAATTTTGAAGCGTTGCTCTTTTGACCAGGGAAGGTGAACGGGGCCAGAAACACAGTCACAACATAATGATTGTGCTGTAATAACTGTGTCTCCTCTCTAGTCTTGAATCTTGGCCCCTGCTGCCGTGAGGGCTGTAATTCTGCAGCAAGGAGTGTTAAGAGGATATCATTATCACGTGTTTTCCCGAGTAAGCTGCAGATTTGGTTAAATATAGTAGCATTTTTGTTTCCTCTCCTTTTCAGTTGTGCATTAAAGCTGGGTCAAGCCGACCCCTCCCATGGCAATTCTTTTCAAATGGAGCTGCCAAAGCGCCTCCTCTGCCACAAATGTAGCCAATATCGATGCCATGCTCAAAAACTGATTGAAAAGAGACTTACATGTTTCAAAGCATGCAGGGAGCTGGGGGCCAGGCGGAAGCCCAAAGTATTAAAGCTGAGATAGCCACCAGTATGCTATAAAAAGGCAACATATGCCCACTAGTCCGACAGTGCACCAATCAGTGTATTTATACTGTGAATCTGGTGGGGGAGTTTTGAAAATGAAATTCATTTACTGTTCATTTTTTGTGCTTTTATTTTGTTAAAAAAAAAGAAACTGTCAAAATAAGTTTGATTAAGGACCTCGTCTCTTGTTACATTTTTATATATGTTTTGCTGCAATAGCAAGTTACAAAACTGAAGAACAGATAACTAATGGTCAGTTGATGTGTAGGATTTTTTTTTAAATTTGAATTAAACTTTACTAATTATCTCATTTAATAGTCTGCGTCTTTCCTTACAATTCCTCAGAAAAAAAACAGGTAATTAGGTCACAGCATTGAAAACATTTGGGATGTGATCCTGAAACAGATTTGGGAGCATGCAGCCAAGCTGCGGAAAGGCTAAAAAGGCGTGACACTGCTGACTAAGTTAATTAATGGAAGTGCGATTTAATGAAACCCATTTTCTTCTGTTGTATTCAAAGATCTCTTCAGAAAATATCAACAGCAGATTAGTGAGGAGATTTTTAATTAGTCAAAGTGAATTAGTAAGAAGTCTGTCGATTTTTGAGCTGATATTTGTAGTTTATCAGAAGATGGTGAAGAAAAAATTTCTATTCAACCAAATCCCCAAAGAGTGCCATTGTTATCTCAATATACTGTTCGCCTCCAAATCTGAGAGCATAATAGAAATTCAGTGGTGGAGTGTGAAGCTGCGCACTACGTTTGCATATTTATTCAGCTGTCATATCTATCGGAGCAGATCATCAGAGGAGATAAACTAAAGAGATGAGGGAATAATGGCTCTTGCTGAGAGGCTGCCAAATGATACAAGCATATTCCCGAAAACACCAGGAAATAGGTAAACAAAAATGTTCTCCTCAAAGCCATGCAATTCAAAACGGGCCGCAGCTAATGATGGTGATAATAATGACGATGAAGATGCTGTGAATAAAATTTGAATGACGGGAAGTTTCAAGAAGTAGGAATACAATAATCAAAGCCATGTTGCAAACTTATCCAGAATTTCTTTGGCCAGAATTCCTGAACATAAAAGTCAAAATCCACTTTATTCCTGCAATTATTTCACTCTTTTATTCAAAATATTGATCTGCCCGTATAGAATAAACATTATTCAAAGGAATTCTTCAATTGATGTCCAAAACAGAGAACGCTATGGGCAACCTATGTAGGGAAAACGTTCCTGAGAAGAACGCAGTCCCTGACGTTTCCTGAAAGAAGCCTCTAAGGTCATGCTGTTGACACCTCTCGTGAAAAAACAAATGAAACATGATCAGGAAAGTGGTGAGACACACTGAAATTGTTCCCTTTGATTCACACTAGATACATGGAAGTACCTTTTAGACAGGATGTATTTTGCACTTTTTGACCTTTTCTCTCATCAATGGCAACACATAGTAGACGTCCATCTATGAGTGAGGGTATCATGGAACCCTTGTGTCATCTATCCCTCTAATGCATATGTACGCCTACTCCATGAGCACAGTATAGGACACTTAATTGAAACAATATCCAGGAAGTGACAAGAGAGCGGTGAGGGTAAACGCTGCTCAATGGTGCCATCTAGTGTTTCCTCAATGCGACTCGGCGCTACAGTAGGAGCCCTCTCCCCTGCTGCTGCTGCTGCTGCTGCTGCTGCTGCTGCTGCTGCTGCTGCTGCTGAGGAAGTTTGGATAACAATTATCTGTTGTATTTGCATTAATGTGATTACTTTGTCTGCAGACTCATCTGACTGCAATTATAAAGAGTAGCATTAAAACACTAATTAATTAACTCAATTGTGGGTAGATTGATTAATTCTAAACAAACATGAGATCTCAGCAAGCAAATGAGCTCTGGAGTGCCGATGCATCTGGGAGTGCTGCTGCAGAAGACATTTTGATTATCTGCAGACACATGTAGTTGCAAATCTTTTAATTAACACAAATAGATAGTGAGAGTGAGAGCTGGTTGTGCAACTATCCTGCTTGTTACTTGTAATCAGAATTTGGTCAGTTTTTAAAAGAATGAGAGTGTGGACTTCTGGGTTTGAGACATGATCGAGAGGCAGCTTGATTATTATAAAGTTGTGGATGTGTGTGTGTGGGGGGGGGGGTATGGAGGCTTGACATCAGAAGTCATCACACAAAAAGAGATAATCAAATTATGATCAAAACAAAACAGATGGTCACATAAATCATCCATTCACATGTTGGACTGGTGCCTCTGTTGCAGAACAATGAATCACTGCCTATCAGTGCTCAAATCAAAACATAAGGGCTGCTCTGAATACAAAGAGCTCTTCAGGATATTATTACATGCTAACATACAACACAACATGGCCACAAACAACATCCTGTCTCTTCAACTCTTTAAAAAAGAAAGACTTCCAACTAAGTCCAGAAAAAAAGCATTGAGAAGACTGAAAATGTGGACTCAGATAACATAAATCAGGCTTTTAAAATAATCTAAAATCCATCCCAGATCGAATATTTTGGTGAAAAATATTGTAATTGTTAAGTGGAAATGCACACATGCATGCTCTGTCTTCATAAAAATACTGAACTCCTGTACTAGTCAGTCAAAGCTGCCATTCTCATTGTGCTGTCAGCATCTACACATGCAGAAAAGCCTAATCAGAGAGATACCAGTAAAGTGCATGTAATACTTTAGAGATTTAATGCAGTTTTTAATTGGATAGAGGCCCATTATTTTTCAATACAGAAGGGGCACTGAGGCACATAAAGCTCTTGAATATTTTTGCAAATCGTGTTCAACAGCATAATGATTAACCACGGCACTAAATTTGCCTCACAAAATGAAAAGCAAACTTCATGCAAGGCGTAATTTAATTGTTTCCCTTCACATTTTCTGCCTCCCATTGTTGGAAGCTTAACATTTTTAGAGTCTGCTTAACAGCTGCCTTGTGATGCTTGAGCTGCAACAATGTGACTGACAAATGTTTTGAAGTAGCTGCAGACTTCCCAGTGTCTTCAGAAGCACAGTGTCAGGGAATCCTACATCACTTTATGCCATATTTGAAGACTTATTACATGGGATGTTTAATATTCAATTCAATGCTGAAAAATACCACTAAATGCATCATTCAGTTGACTACATGCCCCTTTCATAATAGTTCTTATTTTGGGTTAAAATCCCTTTAAATTTACACAGACTGTCCCTTACAGACATTAATGTAACTGAGACATTTTTTTTACAGAAATTTTCCTAAATACTAATTGTTTTGTATCTTTTAAAAAAACACACCTTGCAGAAATCCGTTCAAATACTAACAGTGTTGTCTTACCATAATAAAACACATAATTGTATGATGAGTTTATTTTTGTACAATAAAACATTTCAGCTGTAAGAGCTGCAGGTCACATTTCCTTCAACCTGAGGAGAACACTGCCATCTGGCCTGCAATTAGTGGTAATGCAATCCAGCCTGCATGAATATTCAAGATCAGAAACAGATAGTTGGTGTTCATGTACGCTGACACACGATGTTCTCACATGCTGCATCAGAACATCGACACAAATAATTAATAAAGGCAAATAGATAAAGAGTTTAAAATGTACAACAAGTTTTAGAAAATGAGATTTCATATCGAATGTGGCATTCAGGTCACATGTTCTTGTAAACCACACATGGGTTTATCCATCCATCCACTGTCTTCTGCTTATTCCCGTTAAGGGTTGCAGGGGGTGGGGGGCTGGAGCCTATCCTAGCGGCTACGGGCGAGAGGCGGGGTTCACCCAGGACAGAACACCAGTCCATGGCAGGGCCAACACATATAGACAAACAACCATTCACATTCACAGTCACACCTACGGTCAATTTAGAGTATCCAATCAGCCTCGTCCCCAGTTGCATGTCTTTGGATGGTGGGAAGAAGCTGGAGAACCAGAGAGAACCCACGCAGGCACAGGGAGAACATGGAGACTCACACAGAAAGACCCCGTGCTCCAGCCTCAAACCCAGAACCTTCTTGCTGTGAGGCGAGAGTGTTGACCACTGCACCATCGTGCTGCCATGAATTAAAACATGTACAGTAAATCAATCGCACAAGGAAATATGTACAGTAGCCATTAATAATCACAATGGTGCAGCACTGGGAACCTGTACAGTCACATAACGATATATTTGCACATATCTGTAACGATTAATTAATGAAATAACTGCTTGGCAGGATTGTAGAGAATCAAGTTAGACATTTGCATGAATAAGAGAATTACTCAGTGTATTGTGACAGTGGAATAACTGGCCCAGTGTGGGATTGTTGCATAGCTCAGTTCTCTTTCTCTCTCAACACTCAAACAGGAGAGAAGGCGAAATGAGTTGTGGCCTTGCTAGGAGACATGCGTGCTGATTTTTCCTGCCTGTTTCTTGTCTTTGCAACTGTAAAAGTCCAGCAAGGGAGCTGGAAATGTAGCAGTGAGGTTCTTTCAGCCATGTTGACCATCCTTTTTGGTAGCCAAGTAAAAATTGCAGCTGATGTGTGACAGTATTGGTAGCTAATGCAGGAAGTATGTCAGTTCTCCTGTTTTGCCTCTGCAGACAGTATTGATGACAGCATTTTCAAGTCTTTGTAACAGCACCAGGTGTCATAACCTGATGGAATGTGAGTTGATGGAACAGGAAGGTAAAGGCTTCCGCTACATCTGCTGTTTCCAGATGTAGAGGAAACCTACTGCCAGCAAATTCACCTTCAACTCTGATCTTCTTGCCACATCAAGGTGACAGATCTGTAATGGTGATGTGCCATGAAATTCCAGGTTTTTGTTAGCTTTTAAGAGAATTAAATCATGTCTTTTTGATCCAGTTAAAGGGCTGCACGGTGGTGCAGTGGTTAGCACTGTGGCCTCACAGCAAGAGGGTTCCGGGTTCGAGTCCCGGCTCGGCCACGGGATCTTTCTGTGTGGAGTTTGTATGTTCTCCCTGTGTCTGCGTGGGTTCTCTCTGGTACTCCAGCTTCCTCCCACAGTCCAAAAACATGCACTTGGGGACTAGGCTGATTGATACTCTAAATTGACCGTAGATATGACTGTGAGTGTGAATGGTTGTTCGTCTCTGTATGTCGGCCCTGCGATGGACTGGCGACCTGTCCAGGGTGAACCCCACCTCTCGCCCGTTGACGCTGGGATAGGCTCCAGCCCCCCCGCGACCCTTAATGTGTAGGAATAAGCGGAAGATGACGATGGATGGATGGATGATCCAGTTAAAGATGCTGGTAAAATTAGGAAATATGGAGAAACTGAATCAAGTTTGAATGCTACAAAAATGTGTGCCAACCATGGTGCCCTTAACCTTTGACCACCAAAATGTTTTCAGTTCATCCCTGATTCCCTCTGGACATCTGCACTTGATATGAATGGCATTCCAGAGATATCACATTTATGTGAGGTGACAGTGACCTTGACCTTTGACCACCAAAATCTTTTCAGTCCATCATTCAGTCCCAATGGAAATTTGTGCCAAATATGAGGAAAGTGGGCTGCACGGTGGTGCAGTGGTCAGCACTGTCGCCTCACAGCAAGAAGGTTCCAGGTTCGAGTCCTGGCTCGGGCACGGGATCTTTCTGTGTGGAGTCTCCTTGTTCTCCCTGTGCCTGCGTGGGTTCTCTCTGGTACTCCGGCTTCCTCCCACAGTCCAAAGACATGCAATTGGGGACGAGGCTGATTGATTCTCTAAATTGACCGTAGGTGTGACTGTGAGTGTGAATGGTTGTCTGTCTATATGTGTTGGCCTTGCCATGGACTGGTGATCTGTCCAGGGTGAACCCCGCCTCTCGCCTGTTGACGCTGGGATAGGCTCCAGCCCCCCCGCGACCCTTAACAGGAATAAGCGGAAGACCACGGATGGATGAAGAAAGTGTGCGTAAGGTGTTCCTGCAATATGGTGTTAATGAGAAATGGATGGATGGATGGACAGACGGACGGACGGACGGATGGATGGATGGCGCAAAAACTTAGTGCCTCTGGCCCACAGCTGTCAATACGATGCAGGCATAATAATCGAGGGCCTTTTAGTTTTATAGCAATAAACAAGAAAAGATTAAAGTCAGGCTGCTCTCCCGAAGAAGCCATCCTCTTGTATAATAAAAGAAAATATTAAAACAGCTACCAATGTGTCATTTTGCGTTTCAGAGCTCGCTGTATCGATCTACCTGAGTGTTATCTTACGCAACGTTCTGTGGCAGCTAATGCCAGAGTTCTACCATGTCGGTACTGAGCTGTGTTCGCTAAACTTCAATTCAGTGGAAAGGAAACTGACATCTGTGTTGGTTTGTAATGCTGGTAGAGGAAATAAAATGATAACAAGAGCCGTCCTCTAAATCCAGCAGAATGGCAACTTTCCTCATTCAGCAACACAGAGACTTTTGAGGAGATGCCATTGCTGCCTCATTGGTTTTTCACTCCCTCTGATTACTCCTCTCATCTTATGTAAATCCTCTTAAGTCACATGTTATTGTTTATTGCAACTGTGAAGGTTAGGTGTTCCTAAGCCCTGTGCGTGTGCTTATCTCAGCAGCGCATGCATCTTTGTCTCTCCAATGTGTCTTGTTTTCATAATACACTAATGGATGAGAAAAGTTGTCTGGACTGATGCGGTGCAGACAACCAATCCACCGAGGTAAAATGCTAATCTCTCCCGGTGGCTAACAACGCTTCATGAAAGGGAGGCAGTTGCATGCTCCAGGGATATCACAGCATTATCAGCAGCCTACTATTTTGAGGGGGATTTTTTATTTTTAAATATAAAATATAAACAATCCCAAAATATATGGTGAACATTTTAGACCTCTTGACCCCGTGGAGTGCAATCATGATTAAGTTTATTTGGCACTGAGATGTGTTTATGTGTGAAATATGTTGCTGATGAATATGTCATCCTCAAGTTTACTGTGAAAAGGACCAGTAGAGTGATGAAGACAAAAAGTGTGACAGCCATAATAAAAGTGACATCACATAGCACAGATGCCATCTGTGCTTCCCATATTTCCATCATATCTGTGCTGTGACTTCCTGCGGCTGAAGGAGGCTTCAGCTTGCAGTCGTTGGGCTCTTTGATTTAGTTCAACGGGTATTACCCACGGCAGGAAGTACACAAAGCATCCAGAGGTAAACAAATTATGTGACAATTGATAGATATAGCAGATCCAGCAGCAGAATATCTTGAAAGTACACCTTTAATGACATACATTAATGACACTCAAGAACAAAAATGTCAGTATTCAAATGACACAAGTTAATACAAGTTAAATCTACAGTTTGGTCTTTTAGGAAGAAGGAACGTGTTCAAAAATACATGTGCTGCTACTTCAGCTGGTTCACAAAGGACAACAGGAGCAGTTCTGGGTTGCTAACCAGAGCTAGCCTCCATGCTATCTAAAGGGAGATGACACTGTGATTTGTCTGAGTCTGAGGAGTATTTTTTCTTTACAATTGTTCAAAATGCCCTATTGTTATTATTAATTTCTGATCTCTGTTATTATATATTTGACTGTGCTGCATGTTGATCAGCATACCATTTGTTCATTCAATTATTGAATTTAGCAAAGCAAATTAAACACCAAAAAATGAGTGAGAATTTTGTTTATCTGTTTTTTGGAAGGGCGGCACAGCAGTGCAGCGGTGAGAACTGTTGCCTCACAGCAAGAAGGTTCCAGGTTCGAGTCCCGGATGGAGCACGGGATCTTTCTGTGTGGAGTCTGCATGTTCTCCCACAGTCCAAAGACATCAAGAGGGGACCAGGTTAATCCAGACTCTAAATTGACCGTAGGCGGGGCTGTGAGAGCCAATGGTTGTCTGTCTCTATGTGTTGGCCCTGCCATGGACTCTGGACCCATCCAGGGTGAACCCCACCTCTCGCCCGAAGGCAGCTGGGATCGGCTCCAGCCCCCACCCCCCCACCCCTGCGACCCTTAACAGGATAAGCAGTGGAGAATGGATGGATGGTTGTTTTTTGAAATGAAAATGACATTCCATTGCTTTGCATTGTTTTCTGTATTCTAATCCTGTCAGATCTCCCTTCTAATACAGACAAAACTCTATTCCATTATTTATTTGGGCCTGAGCCTGAAGGTACTTCATATCAGCCTGTGTCCCTGGGAGGAATGGAGAGAATCCTGAGAGGAAACTCTAACTGGCTTGTGATGTGCTCAGCCCAGGACAGGAGTTCCATAGCAGGTGATGAAAACTGGCTACAGCATCATTTATCTGAAATGAACTTCTTTTACACTGCAGACCAATGATGATGAGGCCAATATGACAACAGATAATCGTGTAAAAGAGTAACAGAGGTGTAAGGTGAAGAGTCAGATGAAGCATGAGCAGAGTGCCAGGTTTTGTGATGTCACACAACCCAGTACGCACCACAAGGTCAGAAATCTAGCTTTCATCAAGGACAAGTGCACTTGCATTTTAGAGTTTAAGAAAACTCTACTTTCTAGCAGAGGACAAATCAAAAGAGGCGTGACAACAACAGTTGAGTGGCATTTTGAAGCCTTTATCTTTCAATAAGGGTTTTATATTAAAACTGTAAATGATCAATCATAAATTATCTGCTCACTGGCAGTCCTACAGCTGGTTAGCTAGCTTAAGCAGCAAACAGGCCTGAAGCCCTCAGGAAATGATGCGCATCCCTGTGAGGTGAGGCAGAGTTGCCAGAGGACATCAGAGGGAAATATTTTCTCTATAAAATTTGATCCTGATTGACCCAAATAATACAATTGTGTGTTTGTACGGTAATCACGAAGCCTTCCTGCCAACCATTAAATAAAACTTAACAATGAAATCAGTTCACTGGTCATCTAGTGAGTGAAAATATGACAGTAAGGTATTGTAACACTCTCACTGTTTTGGGGGATTTGGGTTTGTGAATTTAAATACAGCAGATTTGACTGTAAACACAAAGTGTTGTTTAGCCAAGAGTAGGAATGGTGTTTAAGCTCAATTCTAGCACTCCTAGGAGATGTGACTTTAGAAGGAAATATGAGGCAATTTTACCACTTTGTGGTTGACGGAGATAAAAATGTACCCTCAACATTTATTGTCTTATGATTTCAGAGTGATGAAGATGGTTGGAGAACATTACAAGAATAGGATGCGGGCTCTGCCCAATGGCCATTTTCACTATTTTCAGTATGGAAGCAACAAGCCAGCAACAAGGGGGGAACAAATGTGTTTCTGGAGGGGGGAAAAAAAAGGAACATATTTAAAGGCCACTAAACTTTTTCCCTCAATCTCTTACGAATATTTATTTTCTTTCTTTCTCATTATACCCACAGATTTTCTCCCTCCACTCCAATCTTGCATACAACTGGTTGGGGAAAATAGTGGATTGCTGCAGTGGATGTTGGGGATCCGTGGGGGAGCAGGGACCCCCTGAGGGTTTGGGGCTGAAGCGTCTGGCTCCGCCCCTGGCTGGTCAGGAGTTAAGTTACCTTTGGAACTAAACACATATGTGAGTGGACTAGTGACCAGCGCGCACTCTCTCCGAAGTCCTGCTGTCATCTCTTTGCTCTTAGACTGCGCCTTTTTGTTCGCGGCTGGAATGATGGAGTTCAGCGGCATCCTGATCCGGGGAGGTAAAGTTGTGAATGAAGACTGCTCTGTGATCGCAGACGTCTACATTGATCATGGCAAGATAGTCGAAGTTGGACCGGATCTTCAGGTTCCAGGAGGAGCGCGTGTCATTGACGCTGCAGGGAAACTGGTGATCCCGGGCGGCATCGACACGCACACCCACATGGAGCTGGCCTTCATGGGCACCAAGGCGGTGGATGACTTCTATATTGGAACCAAGGTGACAAAATAGAAGGAACATGGTTCATTAAGAAACAGTCAAATTAAACGTAGATGGTTGATAACAATCCTGAATCAATCCGTTATTAATAAAGCTTCTCAGAGCCAACGTGGAGGCGTTGATCACTGGACATCATGGTAAAGGACAGTTGCATTCCGTAGCAAATAAATTAGTCAACAATAAAACGTGTGAGTGAACTGAAGAATTTCTTGATCTTTTTTGGATTATTTAGTGTTCATAAATGCTAAACACGTGGACAAACGAAGTGTTTGTTGGTTGTAAACAGGTCAAACCTTAGTTTTCATGTTAATATTGAAACACTGAAAACACCTTCGTCATTGGCGTGACCAATCAGAGCCAGTGAATATTTGATCAGGCTCAAAATGAATACATTTATCACTGAAGGTGTCCTCTACACTACTGGTGTCTGACTGATCAGATGTCTCTACCAGAAGAGGTAAATTGTTTAAAAGTTCTGGATCTACCAGAGCAAAAAAGAATAAGATATGATTATCCACATCATCCAGCTTGTAGTCTTCAGTATTTCCTGACTTACATGTTGGAATAGCACAAGAAGTCCTAAATGAAAACAATTTGTTGTAGCTGTTTATCATCAGCCACTTTTAGCCCACTGATCTGCAGGTTTCATTCCTGGTTTTGCACTTGGATTTTCAGTTCTACTGATTGATAAAATGCTGAGACTGACCCAGTTAAGATATCAGACATAAAAGAGATGTATGTCAAATGCCTGGAAATGATCCGACTTTTTGACGTTGTTTTAAATATTGCTAGTGGAAATTGCAGAGACAGGAACAAAAGTCTGCAACAAACAGTTTGCAAAATGAGAACTATAAATAAGATGTATATAATTGCATACATGGAGGTACTTGTTTTTATGCCCACCATTTGTAAATGAAGAACCAGGATTTACTTACGAGTTGCAAATGCTACCACCAAATATGAACATGGCTGTCATGCAATGACACAACTCTGGCTAAAGGCACAGTCAGGCAGTGTACAGTACGGTGCACTGCTCCTCCATTACATTCTGAGGTGCTCTGGTCATCTCATCCACATCTTGAAGGTCTTTTATTGTCTGGACTAAATCTGAAATCTATAAGCAACTGCAAGGTAACGTCATTGGAATCTTTCAAATGGTCTCCTGAGCATTAGTCACTCAGCAACTGAACTGATCAGAGGTCAGTGTTACACAATGATCACTTGACTGGCCTGAACTCATGATATAGCTTTGAAAAACACTATGTGTTATCTGGCTGACATGGTTGTGTGCACTCTGGTAATGTCTGGAGCGCTTGTGGAGCAGCACTCTCAAACCTGTCTGAGTTATGAGCTCAGCAGAGTTCAGATGCCTTCGTCCTTCTGTATGGTCTGACCATCGTAGACATGATGCAGCCGCTGTGATCCCCTTGACGAGTTAATCTTTAACCATGTGATGATATGTGGTCCATTAGGCTGCTGTAGCTGGAGGGACCACAATGATTCTGGACTTTGTCATCCCCCAAAAGGGCAAGTCACTTCTGGAGGCCTATGACTGTTGGCGCAAGACTGCAGACCCCAAAGTTTGCTGCGACTACTCGCTGCATGTTGCCGTCACGTGGTGGAGTGAGAAGGTGAACAGCATTATCATTTCTCACACATATAATAAAGTCCCTAAATGTGTCACTTAGAAATGCATGAAACCTAATTTGTTTTTGACTCAAATAATTCAAAAACTGATTGTCAAACTTGGCATGCACATTGCTGATGCCTGATGAAAATGCAATTCAGAGTTTGAGGGGCTGGGATCTGCAGGCCCAGGGTTTGAGACGACAGTCAGATGGCTGGATTGACACTCTGAGGTGACACACCGAGGTGACAGGCAGGATTCTGGAAAGCTATGTTGCTGTCTGTCTGACTGAGATGGTAGTCAGCGATGAAAGCTCAAAATTGTCAGGAATTTTTTATGCGACTCACAAAACATGGCCCTGCCTCTGGAACAACTGGTACTGCAGTAGGTAAACGGGCAGGACAGCTGGTAAAATGTGTAAGTGAGAGATCAAAGCTAGGGATTAAAGTTAGTGCCCCTGAGATCAAAGTGACATGTCAAACCAATCAGATTAGTCAGCAACGTGTCACACAACCCATGCCCCTTCAGAAAACTGGCCCTGCGCTGCTCTCATCTTGTAAAGTACCAATTGTACTCTATTCTATTGTATTTCAGATAACACTTCACTTTTATTCAGAGCTACTCCTCCAGATGTATTTGTTTTTGCTTCTCAGGTCAAGAAAGAAATGGAGACTCTGGCCAAAGAGCGAGGAATCAATTCTTTCAAGATGTTTATGGCCTATAAAGATGTGTTCATGCTGCAGGACTCTGAGCTGTATGCTGCCTTCTCCCAGTGTAAAGCCATTGGAGCCATAGCTCAGGTGCATGCTGAGAATGGAGATCTGATTGCTGAGGTGGGCATGAGCTTTCTTGGCTTAATCCACTTAAACCAGAGTAGTTACTTGTCCCAGGGACGATCTTATTCCCACTGTTGGAAAATAAATAGATTGTCTTTTATCATTCATTGTTCCACGAACACTGAGGAGCACACATTCACACACACACACACACACACACACACACACACACACACACACACACACACATAAACACACACACATAAACACAAACACAATGTCACTGGTGGACAGGTTAGTTGAGTAATGTCTGTGCAAACAAACCACAGATGGATGTTTAACTTTGTGTGCGCGTGTGTGTGTGCGTGCGTGCGTGTGTGCGTGCATGCGTGCGTGCGTGCGTGCATGTTTATGTCCTCCTGCAAGGCCCAGCCAAGTACAAGAGTCAAAGGTTCTTCTCATGTCATCCTCCATCCACTATCAGTGCAACCTAACCTGTTATAAGTCTCAGGGAGTCCGAGCCAGTCCCATCTGACATTGAGCAAGAGGCGGAGTTCAGCCTGGAGAGGTCATCAGTCTATCACAGAGCTGACATATAGAGACAGACAACCCTTCACACTCACATTCACACCCTCAGATCATTTAGAGTCTGCAGATAACCTGACTTGTTCTGTGTTTGGTCTGTGGCGCAAGGCTGAAAATTTAAAGATAACCTTAAAATTGAATCACAGTTATATTTTATAATAAGCAAACATAATAGGGCCTGAGCCTGAAGGTACTTCAGGCTCAGGCCCTAATTAACACCGTGGATGGCATGACTGTTAGAGTAATGATGCCATGAATGCAGCTGTGATAGGGTTGTATTTCCATGTCTTATCTTCAGCTGTCATGGCAAAATGTAACCACTAGGGTGTAGCAAATGTCTAAAAAAGGACACAAATCATCAGCGTTGTGTGAGAGAAGTGTGAAAAGCTCTATTAAGCATGAATGTGGACTGGCACTGCTCTTAAACCAATAACTGACAGTACTGATTGTTGTTTTGTTTTTGTATGTTTAACTGTTGCACACTAGATCCTGTTAGTGTTTTTACCTCTTTGCTTTGACATATTGCTTCATCTCCTTTAGCCTTTACCCTGCCTTGTTGTGCTCAACAGGGAGCTAAGAAGATGCTCTCCATGGGCATCACGGGGCCTGAGGGCCATGAACTGTGCCGGCCAGAGGAGGTAGAGGCTGAGGCCACCCAGCGAGCCATCACCATCGCCCACGCTGTGAACTGCCCGCTCTATGTGGTCCATGTCATGAGCAAGTCGGCCGCCAAGGTGGTGTCCAATGCACGTAGAGATGGTGGGTATGTTTTCTAAGACAAGGCTGAGAGAATATGTGTGTGAGAATGTTTTGTTTGTCAGGAATTGCCTATACATCACAAATTACACACACACACACACACACACACACACACACACACAGGCATATATTTCAATCTGTGAACGGCTCAGAGATGTACAGCGATTTGCCTTTTCATCATTTAAAAGGGCGAGTTGTGTTCGGGGAGCCTATTGCTGCAGGACTGGGCACTGATGGCACTCACTACTGGAACAAAGAGTGGTCCCATGCTGCTGGCTTTGTCATGGGTCCTCCTCTCAGACCTGACCCCAGCACCCCTGGGTACCTCATGGACCTGTTGGCCAAGTAAGTGGAGCTTGCATGGAGACAGAAGTCAGGGAGAGGCTGCTTGATATGTACTCACAAACAATTGTATACTAACTTATCTTCAAGCATAACTCCCAAATTGTATTCTTTTGTCTTCATGGAATGCGCTGCTAGTGATGATCTAAGTGTGACGGGGACAGACAACTGCACCTTCAGGGTGTGCCAGAAGGCCCTTGGAAAAGATGACTTCACTAAGATCCCCAATGGAGTGAACGGCGTGGAGGACAGGATGTCTGTTATTTGGGAGAAGGGAGTGGTATGTCACGATATTATGACTCCACTTAATCTGACATTGTTCAACAATAATGAGAAGCCTGAGAGCGTGGAAGTGTGAACTGCTATCACACAACTTCCTGTCGTTATCTCTTTTCATTGATGTGGAAAATAGTGCAAATGGTAACAAAAACACTTCTTGATTTATTCTTTTTTACCTCAAAGGTCCTGATTTCCATGCAGCAGACATCAGCTTGATGCTTCCTGCCGTGATTCATAGTCAAGGCTGATTACTCATTGTGCACCACGCACAAGGATGTGCAGAATTTAGTCACAACATCAGTTGAAATGATCAGGCTCATAAATAGACCCTTCTCTCAATTTCATGTTGAGGATGGGGGGCCATATTTTTACTCCATAACTAGGAAATACGAGTTCACGATTCCAAGGTTTAATTTTTATTGTCTAGAGCTACAGCTGAGCATTTGTGATTTTCAGGTGGCAAAGTGACCACACAGTGCTGATGTTGCTTTTTCCTGTCATAGCGTTGAGGAGGTCTTAGGCCGACCTGAGGCCCCTGCAACGATTTACTCAAGGGTACAGCGCTTACAACAGTGCTGCACATTTTAGTATATTGGGTCAGAAATTACTTGCTTTCTGCAGTTACTTTTTATCTCCGCTGTGGCCCTTTACTCAAATAGAGCTCTTTGTGTGTTTCCTCTCCTCAGCACAGCGGGAAAATGGACGAGAATCGATTTGTAGCTGTCACCAGTAGCAACGCAGCGAAAATCTTCAACTTTTACCCACAAAAAGGCAGAATTGCCAAAAACTCAGATGCTGATGTGGTTATTTGGGATCCCGAGCTGACAAGGTGAGGAGCCGACTCAGGCCATTCAGCAGTGCAGGTGACAAGTAGAAGAAGCCTTCAGATAACGCGTGTGTGTGTGTGTGTGTGTGTGTGTGTGTGTGTGCGCGCGCGCGCAGCACTGGAAGTGGAAATAGACAAGGGGAAAAAAATAGATCTCAAAAATATATAATTCCAAAAGATCAGATTTCTTCCCCCAATTTAGTTATTTTGTGGCATCAATTAATTATTTATTTCCTCATTTTAGTTGTTTTTTTTTTATATGCAGTATGTTGTAGTCAGACAAAAAATGAATTGAGGGAACAAGGACGAGATGTTGTGGCCTTTGAGAAAAAGACTACAAAAAAAACTCACTATATCCCCAATATAAAAGTTCTCTATGGCCACTGCAGGGCTCCATATATACATAGTATGGATGTTCGTAAGCTGTAAATCCTGTGTAATTACTTTTTATATTTCAAGTCAGAGGGGCAGCATGGCTGTCTAGCAACAGAAGGGGCTCTGGTTCAATCCTCACTTCCCCCGGTGACCATGTCCAAGTGTCCTTGAGCAAGATACTGAGTCCCTGATTGCTCCTGATGGCCCTGCAACAGACTGGCAACCCGTCCAGCCCCCCCCCCCCCCCCCCCCAACGGATAAGCGGGATAGAAAATGCATGGATGGATGGATGGATGGATGGATGAGATGTCAAGTCAGAATGAATAAATACAACTCAAACTCCATTAAATATAGCAAATATGTACGTAGGTTGGGAAGGGAAGAGGTGCATCTTTCATCCTGTGCCACCTCGATGCACACAAACCTGCCGCATAGGCAGATTACAGCTGTGACAGTCTGTGGCTCTACAGCTGCAGATTCAAGCATGACGCAATTTGCATACAAATCACATTCATCATCAGTCTTTAAAAGGACTATTGGAATAATTCATCATATTCTATGTCTAGTTATTTTTAGGGAGGATTTTAACTTACTTACGTAAGCTGTATACACACAGCATCATCAGTGGGATGCTGCTGATGGGCCATGGTGAGGATTTTAAGAATGACTTTTACGTGGGAGCTAAACCAATTTTTATAACCCAGAACTCAGAGTTTTAAGGCTAATTTCAGTAACTGGCTTTACATAAGAAGTGATTATGTGATTGCTTCTGTTTTTCCGTGACAAAGTCCCAGATATGGAGTGGAGGGTAGAGAACTGCTCCGAGGAACACATGCACACATCAAGTCAGATCCATTTTGTGTCTCTAGCACCAAATCACAACAGAAGTTCTCTCGGGGCTCTTCTCTTATACAGAGCAGGTCTAGACTGTACTCTTCATAGTATTACTCAGGCACAGAGGACAGTTGGTGTTCCAGTAGCTCGTGTACTGTAGCACACTTGGGCTTATATAACCCAGAATGGCACTGCGCTGCTCTGCTAGCTGGAGAATCTGGACTGAGCCCCTCAGGGAAGTCACTAATCGCTGATGTGAATTGGAGAAGAGCACATGACACCCCAGTGTAATTCGCTGTAAATGAATGCTTTGGAAACACTGGGAAAGCTCGTGTGAGGCCTGAGACGTTCACAGTTGTCACTCTTTGTAGGATTTTATTCCAGTCAGAATTCTTGGAAATTTTCTTTCTGCTGTTTGTTTGTGTTTGGTCTTTACCATGTGTGCATGGATGTAATAATGCCTGTCAAGCATGAGAGCACTTTATGTTTATCTGCTGCTGCTGTGAATTCATCTGTAAAACTGTAATTAATTGTCGCTCCAGAACATCCGGGACCAGGGGCTACAAGTAGTTGCATAACCAGAATGGCCCAGGAAGCTCAGTCCATTCCCTTGAGTCTTGTAATTGGGCTACTCGAATAACCAGGACATGTTGTGTTTTTGTCAGCAATGGCATCAGGTGTGTTAATGAGGGCCATTAAAGAAGCACTCCATGTATACGATGAAAACAAATTGGACTTAGTTTCGCACTCATTTGGTATCTAGATATTTGAGATTTAGATGTCATTAACTTGGACTGTGTTTAGCATCTGTTCTACAATTGACGCCATGTTTCCACATATTTTTTCAGTCTTTAAAAGAATGCGTAAAGCAGTGCTTCAATTGAGTAAATTATCTCCTGTATTTTAAATCTGACTGATGTAAAAGCAAAGTGTACTTTTGTGTCACATGATGTGGCGGTGGCCGGAAAACTTTGATGAGTCACCGTGACAATCAACCAGTTATAACTCCCCCTCCCCTCAACAAATATTTTCAAACACATTTGATGGTCATTTTGGCTTGAAGACATCTACCGGTCAATACTGACTCGAACACAATCCAAACATCAACAGGTTTCATGACCCTTCATGCTGCACAATCCAATGTGCTCAAGCAAGAGCCCACATAGCTCTCTAATTTACAAAAATTTACAAACAGGGCAGTACGGTGGTGCAGTGGTCAGCACTGTCGCCTCCAGCAAGAAGGTTGTGGGTGGAGCCCAGGCTGGAGCACGGGGTCTCTCTGTGTGGAGTCTCCATGTTCTCCCTGTTCCTGCTGGGTTGTCTCTGGTACTCCAGCTTCCTCCACAGTCCAAAGACATCAAGAGGGGACGAGGCTGATTGATACTCTAAATTGACCGTAGGCGTGGCTGGGAGAGCCAATGGTTGTCTGTCTATATGTGTTGGCCCTGCCACGGACTGGTGACCCATCCAGGGTGAACCCGCCTCTCACCCAAAGGCAACTGGGATAGGCTCCACCCCCCCGGCGACCCTTAACAGGATAAGCAGTAGAAAATGGATGGATGGATGGACTCAAACATGAACACGTCATTGTCAGTTGATTCAAAGTGTCTGATTATGAATTTTAAACTCATGAAAATAAGAAAAATGTAAACCTGGAAAGTGCGCGGCCATAAAAACTTTTAGAATTTGAATGTATTAATTTATGAGGTGCAAGCGCTTTAACAAACATGCAGATGAGATGGACATCCGTAATATTTAACCCTCTCAAGTTGTCTTCTTTGTATGAATAGTTGTGTATTTGAATATACTATCGTCATTATTTGTCATTTTAAAACTCATATATTTTGTCTTATTTGTTGCATTACTTTTGTTTGTCTTTCTGTGAGCCGTGAGTCTCTGTGTTGTCTCTGATGTGGCTCAGTTGTCTCTGGCTGTCAAGTGCGTGTTGCTTTGATCATACTGATGCCGGAAGGAGTCGATACTCTGGGCAACGGAGGATCAGAGCTTCTGAGCTCCAGCAGAGGCTCATTTGGACAAAAATGAATTCGATAAGCTATGATGAATTGAAAAGGTGAAAAACCTACTCATAATAGCAGCAAACTTTTTTTTTTGTAAGAATTTGTTTCTAAAACAAAAGCACATGAAAAAGTACCAATGTAACCTGGTGATGACATGACACCAGTTTCAGGATTCTCTTTCTTATTAATTATGAGGGTCCCAACAGTATTACAACAGTCCAACCAGTGTTTGAAATAAATTTCCAAAAAATACACATTTTAAATGAATGGAGGCACAAGAGAAAATGTCCTGAGGTTCCCACCACCTATAGGAGTCATCCGCCCGGGGCCACTGATACATTTATCGCATCTCATGGAAATAATATTTTTTCAAAATATTCCAAGTGGTGGACTAAATGACTCACTAGTCCAGTTTGTAGCTCACTTAAATGCAACATTTCCCTCAGAAATGCACAGAAGGAGTGTCAGGGTAAAAACTATGAAATAACCGGACGGTTGTGTACTGCTATAGTTCGTATTACTAACTATTTTTGGTAGAAATCTTGTATCACTGGGTCATTGTGAGGTGAAGTGAAGCCGCTCCTAACAGAGGTACTGCATTTCCAGTGAGAATGTTAGATAATTATTTATATTCCTTGAAATCAACCGCATAGCACATCATTCACTCTGCATTCCTCCCCGGCCTGCACACACAGCTCTGCTCTGAATATCTGGGCTCTACTGCACTGTTACATGGCCGTGCTTATTCAGCAGCCAAAAGATGAAAACACTAAGGTGCCTTTTTCTTGACTGACACCCACGACAGGGGCATGAGCAGAAACACTCAAATAAATCATTGGTTTCTGCACAAGAATGAGTTGATTATTTCGGTGATGTGTATGAGAACATCCCAGCCTGGTTCGATCAGCTTCAGGTTAGAAGGGAGTGCATTCATGTCACAGTAGCTTTGTGTGTTCTTTTCTTTTTAGCTTTGTGTTCAGGAAGCGTGTGGTGATTATAGCAGTTATCACATGTGACGAAGAAACTCACTTGTGGATTTGTATCTTTGTGTCATAACAGGAAGATATCAGCCAAGACCCACCACCAGGCTGTGGACTATAACATCTTTGAGGGCATGGTTTGCCATGGCGTCCCTGTGGTCACCATCTCCAGGGGCCGAGTGGTGTATGAGGAGGGGCAGCTGAAGACCACGCCGGGCCACGGAAGATTCATCCACAGAAATCCCTTCTCTGAATTTGTCTACAAACGAATTGAGCAGAGGGAGCAGGTACGTTGAGCTCCACTAATTTCAACGATAGACCAGAATAAATAACCTCCAAACACCCCCAGCCCTGTTGGATACTGGGAAGTTTGGCTCGCCTTAAAAGATCATCTGAAACACCACAGTGAGATCTACGAGGTTTCACGCTCTGTACAGGGATAACACCTGAGAGAGTGTGTCCCATGTCTGCAATACTGGCACTCTTACGATGGAGCTATGAAATTATCCTGTTCTAGACAGTAGATAAAACTATAAAGTAATAATTAGACTGTAACAGGACTGACAGAAATATGAGGGTATATCAGAACCATATCAAAGCAACATTATTCGGCTAAAATTGATTTGGACTGGGCGGCACGGTGGTGCAGTGGTCAGCACTGTCACCTCAGAGCAAGAAGGTTCCAGGTTCGAGTCGGGAAGGGATCTTTCTGTGTGGAGTCTCCATGTTCTCCCTGTTCCTGCGTGGGTTCTCTCTGGTACTCCGGCTTCCTCCCACAGTCCAAAGACATCAAGAGGGGACGAGGCTAATTGGATACTTTAAATTGACCATAGGTGTGGCTGTGAGAGCCAATGGTTGTCTGTCTACATGTGTTGGCCCTGCCATGGACTGGTGACCCGTCCAGGGTGAACCCTGCCTCTCGCCCAAAGGCAACTGGGATAGGCTCCTCCCCCCGCTACCCTTAACAGGATAAGCAGTAGAAAAAGGATGGATGGATGGACCCAAACATGAACACATCATAGTCAGGTGATTCAAAGTGCTTGAAAGTGCTTGAACAGGAATAAGTGGAAGAAAATGGATGTTTACTGGCAAAATGTGCATTTTGAATGGAAAATAATTTGATAGCCTGATACACCTTAGCATTAAATGGGTTATATACAATAGGTGCTGTGTGATTTATGAAACGCATGTTGAGGTGGCTGGATTAGTTATTTATTTAGTTATAGGACAATATAATGGGATGCAGAAATTACTATAGAATTGGTTTAGAATGTTCATGTGTTCACAAATTTTCTCTTTGATAAATTTAGGTTCTAGCCTTTAGCTAACTGGGGTGGGTCATTTAAAAAAAAATAAAAGTGGGTTCCCGTAAAAAAAGGTGTGGGGAACTGCCTAAGGTGCTTTTCTTCTATTGTTTTTTGGATCTCTCTCTTATTCATTCTCCATGAGGAGTTGTGGGCTGCTACTGTGTGTGTGTGTGTGTGTGTGTGTGTGTGTGTGTGTGTGTGTGTGTGTGTGTGTGTGTGTGTGTGTGTGTGTGTGTGTGTGTGTCTGAAAAAGCCATTGGTTGAACCACAACTTGTCAGGGTCTTCACTTTAACACCTAAGTGCTGCTGGTAGCTGTGAATACTTATAATGCGTGTTTTTTTGTTTGTTTGCTTGCTTGTTTGTTTGCATCCTCAGATGTCCAGTATTTATGTAAAGCCAGATTATTGTAGCATTAGAAAAGAACTTCAAATGAAGAATCGAGGTCACAAAATGATGTTGATGAAAAGCGTATTTCACTTGACTGAAATTCAGATGTTTTGTTGGGTTTGAAGCAGGCAGACAGTGCTGAGAACACAAAGGTCACCTCACCTCTCCCTCTGCTCTGGATCTGGCCTGCAGGTGGGGAAACCTACAGCTGTGATCAGACAGCCCTATGAAGGAAAAGTCATTTCTGTATGAACAACATGACCTAGAACATGAAAGGCGCTTTCATCCTCCAGCTGGTCATCGACGGTTCATCCTGAAGCTGCTGAAGCCAAAACAACTGAATGTTGCCGGTGTCAAGGAAACTGAAAACAGTCCAGCTGACTATGATCAGCACTCAAGAGGAGCTGATTATTGCGTCACGTGTGTGTGTGTGTGTGTGTGTGTGTGTGTGTGTGTGTGTGTGTGTGTGTGTGTGTGTGTGTGCGTGTGTGCGTGTGTGTGTGCGTGTGTGTGCACGCATGTGCATTAAAGATTCTGGTCAACTCTAATCAACATCAAGGTCGATGTCCAATTGACACTTTTTAACTTTGCTCTGTTGTTCTGGAAGGTTCCTGCATCAGCCCAGGCGGTACAGGTCAGAAGAACCTGATCTACTGCTGACAATTATATTTGCGCTCACATGCGTTATGCAATCAAATAATCGATGAAAAGGATTCTGTGTGACTATCAAGCAAAAATAAATATGATGTGACGTGTGACACTGTAGTGCTGTGTTATTTCCCAAGGCGTTTTACTGTGAATGTGCCAGATTCTGCCGTAGCACAGCTTATTCAAATATGACCCCCTTTCTTTTCTTTTTTCTAAATGTTTGTTGCTATTGGTAACAGGACCAAGATTTCTTACCCACAAGCATCTTTCCCTTTGATGAAATAGTCATTTAGAGTCCATGACATAGACGACAATATAAAGATTTACTTTCTTGACCCAGATTGACTCTGCATTTGCATATTCAGCAGGATGGCACATATTCTCTCCATCTATGCCCATGTATGGACTGGATTCATTCTTCCCCGTGATACAAAGGTCTGCGGCTGTCACCGAACGTCATGTGGCAGCTTCCTATTGGGCTGGCGTGCTGGCGTTGTATTGTGCCTCCAGGCCAGTTGAGACATAATGTGAGCTTATCAGGTTGCCACACGGGTCAGTGGCGGCGTGTGACTCACAGGACGACTCATTCTTGAGCTTTACCACTTCCTCTCTCTCATCCCCGACAGTGGAAACGGTGGAGCAGCTCCAATGCAGAGTGATTGTGGAGCTGAGAGTGAGCGTCCCTGAAAATAATGAAACAGGTCCTTTATAAATCACTGAGTGTGGCAAGTAAGTAAGTAAGTGGCAAAAGAAAGTTGACTGAAACTGAAATGAGAAGAAAGAAAGTGCAGAAAATGAGAGGGCTGCTGATTACATTCCAGTAAGGTCCCGTAGCTGCATTTAGGGTTGCATAACTCCAGAAGAACTCAAACGGAAACATTTATGGGAATAAAGGGAAATAAACTGAATATTATGAAGTATTTAATAGCAACTCTATTCTACATTTTCTGTTCAAATGCGTGTAAGCATTTTCAACTTAAACGTTCAATTCCATCTTTTTTGCAGGTAGAACTGTAATCGACTCATTCATTGAAAAACGAACATTCCCATAAATGATCCACGATGGCTAATTAGCAGTGTATCAAACCTGCTTTTTGTTTTTATATTGTTATATTGTTTTGCATGGAATAGTTGCTAATGCACCTGTCAGAGCACACACACACACATACACACACACAGGGAAAGCTGAGTGGGCTGCCTGAGATCCCGCCCCTCTGCTACAGCTACACCTGCAAGATGCTAATGAGCAGTGACAGTGTGTAAGTGGAAAGAGGGCATTGCTGTTCACTGCACACGTAGGGGACATCTGTCTTGGCTTATGTAAGCAACTATCTGTGCTCTGTCTACACACACAGTTACAGACGCTCGCGTCTTGATTGCTCGGTGCTGGAGTACAATGAGGATTATTTCATCATGGTACTTTTGTGTCCAGACTCGGAAGCATATCTTGCTTGTTCTAGTGATTACTCCATTGGTTATGTGCACGTTCCTCATAAGATTCACTCATCTGCGTTGCTATGCTACGATCATGATGTAATATGTGGGTAATTCCTGTGAAAATGACAATTCTGCTATTTGAGGCTAAAGTGTAATAACATGAAGCCTCTTGATTTAATTGGCCGTATGAATCCGTCCCCATGGCAACCAGTGTTAAATGTAATACAGTATCTTTTGTTTTGGACAAACATATGAAGAGTAGAGTACTGTATTGTACATGTAAACATGAATTTATTGTTCTTAATATGGATTGTTCTAAATATTCGACCTACTACATAGTGGTAGAAAAAAGTTTTCAGACACCCCATGCATTTGTGAAATACTGCATTAAACTTAAGTCTTCAATGCAATTTCTTTGAGTACAGTCACACCCAAAGTACTTAACAAATTCTTAAAAAAACACATACACATCAAAAACTTAAAATTGATAGGTTCCATAAAAATACATAAGAAAGTATTGGGTCATTTTGGTACAAGTGAGCCATTAATGAAGGCCGTCCTTTTTATTAAAAGACACAATGTTTGTTGCCATGCTTTGTGTCTACTTAAAGCCAGCACATTTGAAAGTTCTTCAGAGACAAAAATGATTAAAACAAGGAACCTAATGCAGGAAACACTCCTGAAGATACAGATTCTCAGCAGGAAGTGTACAGCTGCCGCCAGATAGCCAGGAAGTGCAGATGCAGTCCTTCAGCAGTGGGATATGCGACAGAAATACGGACGAACCAACAGCTTGGAAGACAAACCAAGATCTGGGGGTCCAAGGGTTTCTTCAGCAAGAAAGGACTTCATCCTGATAAATGACATCACTGGAGCTTCATCAGCAATGGTAATCAAACTGGCATCCAGTGTTCCACTCGCACTGTACGTGGCCGACTTTTAGATCAGGGCTTACAAGGCCGTCAAGAAGCCCCGATCACTGAGAGACAGCGTTGTTGGGCCCAAGCACACAAGAACTGGACAGCCAGGGAATGGAAGAAGATTCTGTGGTCAGATGAGTCCAGTTTCCAGCTCCATCTTGCTCTTGCTGATGTGAGGGTAAGCAGAAGGCCAGGCGAAGCATTGTCTCCAGCATGTACAGTGCCTACTGTCAAGCATGGCAGAGGCAGTATCATGGTTTGGGGATGCGTGAGTGCTGCTGGTGTTGGTCAGCTCACTGTCTGTGACGGCACATTGAACTCTGCCAAGTATTGGAACATCCTCCAAGCCCACATGCTTCCTTCTGCATGTGCACTGTTCCAGAGAGGTTAAAACTGGATGTTTCGACAAGATAACGCTCCTTGCCACACACCAAGGGCCAGTACTTGGCTGCAGGAGCACAGTATCCAGGTCTTAGAGTGGCCAGCTCAATCCCCGAACATGAGCCCCATTGAAAATCTGAGGTGGAGTAGCAGAAGGTCTTTTTCAAAGCTGAACCAAAGAATTTAGAAGAATTAAAAGCAGTAATTTAAGAAGAATGGGACAAGATTGCCCCTCAACAGTGTGGAAGGCTCGTGGGGAACATGCCAGCCAGGGTCAGAGCTCTCCTGTGTGCTAACGGCAGGACTACTAAATATTAATTTGAGGGTGTATGGTTTATTTATTTTTTGTTCGGTTTTGAACACATTCTCTGTTATTTGTTGCTTCTGATATCGACAATGTTGAGAACTGACATACTGAAAATGCCTAAAATTTTGTTTTGTTAGTTTTCTTGTAAACAATAAACCAAAAGAATGTCATTGGTATTTGTCTGTGGCTGTCGGATGCAGCCACACCTTTTGAATCACAAAAATGATTTTTCCACAAATATTTCACAGTAATATTTGAGATTGTGTAAAAAGAGTGTCCGAAAACTTTTGTCCACCACTGCAGACTGCGGGTTCTCCAAGTTGTTCATGTTCTAGATGCACAACATGAACCTTCAAGAGCTGCAAACTGATTTTGCTCATAAGGGACACAAGAGACCATTTAAGCACCATTCAAATACAACAGCATCAAATTCTTAGTCGTCTTACCCAAGTCAAAAATCACATTTTCCTCACAATATTGAAAAATATATTTTAGTAATATTTATATTAGTATAGATATATAAATAAAACATGTATTTGTTCCTATTATTTAGTAATTTAGTAGTTGTATGTCCATTTCTTAATCACAACAATCCTGACTAACATATTGTCGTAACATTTAAGTACATATTTTTGCCCCTGGACCAGACCTTTAGAACCGCTGTTGTCCAGCCATGCTAGCAGCATTAAAACTGCTGTTGGTTCCTACATAAACAAAGCAGCACAATGAGGTCAGTCCAGATACCAGTAAGGTCACCGTGCTGATTCACCGTGTTCACCGTCTTAGTGTAGCAGGGTAGCACACAAAGATTTCCTGAAGAATTAGAGCTGCATGAGCAGGGGAAAATGTCATGGTAACTGCAACTGCAATGTAATAAACACAATGCATCACAAGGTTTTTTTTGTTTTTATTTTGCTTTGATCATATTATTATTGATCATTCTGAAATGTGTATTTCTCAATTCAAACATACAAAACTCAACTAGCAAAAAGAATCACTCATGCAATAATTTAATATTAAGAAACATTATGTTTTCCCTCCATCCATCGTCATCTTCCGCTTATTCCTACACATTAAGGGTTGCGGGGGGGCTGGAGCCTATCCCATCGTCAACGGGCGAGAGGCGGGGTTCAGCCTGGACAGGTCGCCAGTCCATCGCAGGGCCAACATACAGAGACAAACAACCATTCACACTCACATTCACACCTACGGTCAATTTAGAGTATTCAATCAGCCTAGTCCCCAATTGCATGTCTTTGGACTGTGGGAGGAAGCTGGAGTACCAGAGAGAACCACACAGGAACAGGGAGAACATGCAGACTCCACACAGAAAGATCCCGTGCCCGAGCCGGGACTCGAACCCGGAACCTTCTTGCTGTGAGGCCACAGTGCTGACCACTGCACCACCGTGCAGCCCAACATTATGTTTTATTATTATTATTATTTTATTAAATTAAATAAATACCAATAGCAAAATATATATTTCACAAAAATAAAGCACTTCCTGCAAAACTTGCATAGAACTGCTCTAAATAAAATGCAGCACTAGTGAGAACTAAAATCAAGTCAAGGTTTTACAGATTTTTAACAAACTACGATCTGATGATGCATGTGAGGTAAAGTCAAAGGACTTATTGCCATATATGGGCACCACATGACGATCCACTCAGGAGTTGTGTGACAGAACCACAGCACAAACAGAGACGTCCTCAGGCGTCCTCCTCATAGCACCAAAGGTGTCTGTCCCACATTTGTCAGCAAACCTCCCTGCAGTTACAAAGACATTTCTCCCAAAATCAAATGTCAACCTGTTGGTTGCAAAAGATCAAGGGTTGCTCAAGTCAGCTGGTTCATCCTCTGGGCCTCCAACCAGTACTGGATGACACGTTTTGATCGGCACCAAAGTGGTGGAACAACTGACTGAAAGACCAACATCACAATCCCCAAGGGAAGTTGTGAAAATAGCGAGTCATGCTGCAGACGGAACGACCTCCTCACACGACACTCCTCCATCCTCTTTGGGTGGGAAAAGCAAAGGGCACCAGAAATGTGGCTGATGAGAGAAGACACGTTTTAAAACCAAGTCACAGCATTTTTAACCATCATACAATCATCATTCAATTCACAAGACTGCGATGCGAACCTTAACGATCAGTGATGTAAAGCTGCTTTTATTGGCTTTCTTCTCTGTCATTTTTAATCTCCTCCTCAGGATTTTGGCATGCAGGTACTCCACCCTCTCCTCTGCGGCGTTGGAAAAGAATCGCTCACAGACCATCAGCCTGATCTGGACCACTTTAGACGCCACCAGGGTCATAATGAGTAAGGACAGCAGGATGGCAGCCAGGGGAGGGACGGAACTGTAGAGCAGCAGCTTGGGTTTAGGGAGACACTTTTTCTCAAACAGGGTCACAGAGTAGGAAAAGTCCTGCTGATAGTTTTCTTCTGCAAATGGTATTCCGATTAAAGTTGCAATCCCCTGAAAAGATAAATGAGGGTTTAGTGGTTGTGTGGCAGAACTAATTCTTCTCAGCAGGTCTCAGACTGGTAACAGAATTACCTTGATGCTCATTAACAAGGGGATGTGGAACGCTTCCATCTCTGATAACTTTGTTGTTACGATATCAACAAAACAGTACAATAATGCATCCACTGTTATGAATATGAGCCAAGCTACAAAATGGGAGATCACTGGAGTACCAAATTTCAGCAGAGCTTTGCCTTCACGTGTGGTGGGACGGGCGGAGGGGACCGAGGGGTAGAGTTTCTCTTCCTCCGGTGTGAGTGGGAGGACATGTGGCTTTCCTTCAGCCTTCTGCTTCTCGTCAAACTGAATGAACCTGCTGTTAATGAAGCTGTTTTTGTACTTCATGTTGTTGCAGTATCTTTTTATGTGCAAGGCTATGAACATCATGAGGACCAGGAAGCTGATGGCGGGGAACATCCGGTCCATCACAGAGGAGACGGTGGTCACTATGGCCCGAGTATATTTGACAGTTGTGTTCAGTTGTTGCTCTGCTTCTAGTAGCCTCTCCCTGAAGAGTTCCACATCCACCTTGGGAGAAATCTTCAGCTGGGAATCGAGGTCCACCACCCCCAGGTCTGTGACCCCTCTCAGTATATTCCCCAGCCATTTCAGCATTTTCACATAGTTACTGAAAGGAGCAACGATAGAAGCTTTCTTGGCCCTCAGGTTGCAAATCATACTCCTGACCAGGCCCATCAGATTCTCCAATGTGTTGCGGATATTACGTAGAACCACTAAGCTGGTTCCAGTTGCCAAAAGCAGATTACGGCTCTTCTTCATGAAAACAGAGATGACGAACAGAGTGGTCATGCATCGTATTCTCTTAGACAAGAAGAGAGCAACAGTCAGCAGAGTCCAAAAACAAGCAGCGATCCCCCCAGCCACTGGAATCTCATAGTCCAGAGAGTACAGGAGGTAGAGAAGGAGCAGGGAGCTGAGGAGGAGGCTGGTGCAGCTGCACGTGAGGAGGAGGACGGTGGTCCCCCTGTAGCCGTCCCGTTCACCAGTGATGAAAACATCCACAGCCAGAGAGCCGATACCCTCCAAGCTCCGTTTAATCACAGTCCATGACTGCAGCATCCTGGCTGGAATGAAAGATGAGGTCGCTGACTTAAAAAAAAATAAAAAAATAAAATGATAATGCAATATCTGGATTGAAATCTGATTTCAAACTTCGAATGTGCCAAACAAAGCGTGCGTGTAGAATGTGTCATCTAGAGTGATGCGTGAAGTCTGCAGTTTCCTCAAATACTGCTGGAAGAGGAACTCCACTGTCCCTCAAACCACTCCCCATTTCAGAGTATTGAATGTTAAAAACCAAAGCAGAAGTGAGCAAAAGACTGATATGTGACCATATTTGGACAGCATATGAGACAGTGTGGTGCTTTGCTGAACATAAGACCGAAACTGTTTCCCGACTCACTTACTGATATTAAATTAGACTTGTGTGTTCATTGTGGATCGATCTTTCACGTGTAATCTGCTCAGGGATGAGCTGCATTCAGACCCTCTATGGGTTCATCATTGCATGACTGACCAAAATCACTGGCTTTATTGTTACAACCAACTCAAACCAGGCTTCACTGGGTGTAGAGTTGGTTGGTGTGTTGTTAGGGAAACTTCCCGTTGTGTTGCTAATTCTTTGTGTCTCAGAGTGATTACCTTTACAAATAGAAACGAAAGGAAAAATAAAGTTTGGCTTACTGAAAAAGCAAAAGCAGGGATTTACAACATATGTCCTACATATACTTTCTCTATAACGGGGCCATTTTGGCTGTTTGTTTGGTGTTTTATAAAGAGAAAGTGAACCTCATGCTAGTCCCCACCAGCCATAAAAGAGTGGTATCAAGTCAAATCTGCGGGATGCTGGTGAGCGGGTGTCAAGTATCCCACATCAGCACAGCGCTGAAGGCGCTGCATGACTCCATTGCCCCACATGTGGCTGGGTGTTGACAGCGTTCAGTCTTCTTCACTCCCAACTCAACTCGTCTTCACCGGACTGTCACATGACTGTTTGTATTTTTAATTAATGATGCACAGGTTGAAGTCATGACACACAAGATATGAGTTATCTTGTACTGACGGGGTGAGTTTAACCCAGCTGGGTTACGCACAGTGAGGTCATGATTGATCATAAAATACTGCCTTGCAAATTTAATGGCCAAATATTTCTAAAAGATACGAGTCTAATGCTACAAAAGCTAATTTTGTCCAAACAATGTTGCCATCTGGGAAACATTACAAGCTATAAGAATTCCAACTTGCATTTTCTTCAACAGCTTCCATGTCATACGACTTTAACCAGAAAGAGTGGACGAGATCAGAAATATAGGGCCAAATTTTTTGTCTCATTTTATTGCCTCCTACATTGCATAGGAACACGAGGAAGAAGTTTTATGCAAAATTTTTTTTTAAACTGCAAAATTCAGCATCATCTTTTTTTCAGTCCCTTCCATTTTGTGAGCCAAGGACTCCACACCTGGTAGATTCTGAATCGAGGACACCTGCCAGCAGCTGGGAGGAGACAAGGACGTACAGTACGTCTGGAACGCAGCTGGAGACTTCTGAAGCTGCTTGACATCAAAACCCTTTGCATAAATTCATAATCTACTTTTCGGAAATCGTTTTTGTAAAAGGGATTTCTAGTAAGTTTTTCTCACCTTGACTGAAGGTCGGAGGACAGAGCACAGTTTGTAAAGTTCCTCAGTGCGAACCCTGATGTGTGATTTGTAAATAAAACCTGATTAATAGATAAACCTCTTTATTTCAAATGGATTTCGTTTAAAATAGTGGTTTTTTAGTGTTTTCATTTACTTCTTGACAGTAACAAATACTACAGAACAGAAAACAAATGCGACAAAGCAGAGACAGAGCAGGTGGATGGATCGCCTCGGACTCTGATTTGTGACTGTAATCAGGAAGCAAGTGAGGTCAGAGGGGCTGCATTAAGCCGCTCTGTCTCTAGCATTCACATGCAGTTTGTTTTGCTGTTTATGATGTACTGATTCATCTTTGGGCGGCACGGTGGTGCAGTGGTTAGCACTGTTGCCTCACAGCAAGAAGGTTCCGGGTTCGAGTTGGGACGGGATCTTTCTGGGTGAGTCTGCATGTTCTCCCTGTTCCTGCTGGGTTCTCTCTGGTACTCCAGCTTCCTCCACAGTCCAAAGACATCAAGAGGGACCAGGTTAATCCAGACTCTAAATTGACCGTAGGCGTGGCTGGGAGAGCCAATGGTTGTCTGTCTATATGTGTTGGCCCTGCCAGGGACTGGTGACCCATCCAGGGTGAACCCTGCCTCTCACCTGAAGCCTGCTGGGATAGGCTCCACCCCCCCCCCCCCCCCCCGTGACCCTTAACAGGATAAACGGTAGAAAATGGATGGATGGATGGATGGATGATTTACCTTTTCGAGTCTGTGTCATTCAGGCAGTTAATGTGTGTCAACTTGCCATCACATAAAGTTTTGTCATCAGTGTTTTTTTTAAGTGTCTTTATTGTCTCATCATGAGTATAAGCTGGACTGAACCAAGTTGTGTGCCTCAGCAATGCGTGCTTGTCACAGTGACCTTGACCTTTGACTACCAAAATGTTTTCAGGTCATCCTCCAGTCCCTGTGGATCTTCAGTATGTTTGAAGAAATTCCCTCCAGGTGTTCCAGAGATATTGATTAAAAAGAAAGGGTCAAAGGAACAAACAACTGTCAAGCCTCGGCCTGCAGCTCTCCTGCTGTGGAGGCATAAAAATCACAAATGTTCCATCCATTTGCGTTCAGTTGCAGGTAAACTTAAGAGCCTTGTGATGGTTTATTATGAGGAGTATAGTTTTCATATTTCACCATAAAACATTCAACTTTTACAACAGGACCCCACATGGTCTTTGAGTTGAATCATGAACATGGATCCAGCATTTCTGGAGCTTTTCTTTTCACTGGAGCTTTTGCAAATTGCAATTTTTGTGACAGTGTAACAGTACTGTAGAATAAAGTACCGCTTAACTATTTATTTCGGTCATACTTGCCTTGCACTTTCTGTAGCAAACACAGAATATTGGTGTGCGTCTGCGTTCATTCTATCGTCACCTGACACTCAGCGTTAGTGTAATATCATTTTTTTATTTTTAATTTGAAAAATAACTTACATAAATCTCTGTACTCAACCATACTTGACCAAGACATAGCCTTGGCATTAACACATTGCACCAAAAAGAGAAAATTAAAAGGCATTCAAAAGGATAAATAACATATGTCTTTGTCATCATGTGAGGCATTTTTCCTGTTCCAAAAGAGCCTAATCTTGGTAGCTCACTTATTCAAATTCTGACATCTAAAGGTATGTACAATGAAAATGAAACAGAAAATAGGTACTGTAGCTTGTTTCAGCGACAAGGTTCTGTTGGACATTAAAATTCATCATCTTCATGTGGAAGAGGAATAATGCCTCATTTCAATTTCATTCAGACATACTGCGACTATAAGATTCATATACTTCCCAGACACGAGAAGCAATTATAATTACTAAAAATAGAAAATAAAAAATAAACTGGTCTTGGCTTTTAAATAAAACTAACAAAAATATAGTAAATTAATTTCATTTTCATTAAAACAAGAAAAAAAAAATTTCTGTGGCAATATCCCTTGTTATTTGAACTAGTGATTTAGCTCATTTCACAAACAGTGCCTGTAAAATTGAACCACAGCAACACGCACGTCCTTGGCATGTTTGCTGCCTCTTGATTAGGTATAGACCTCTCGCTGTACCAGTACATATTATTTTTGCATGTTCGTCAACAATACTGAAATAAAATACACTTGTAATCACAACTGTTTTTCGTCAGCCTCCATTAAATATAAAATATTTCCTTGTCACTTTTTTCTCAATAGCCTTAAAGAAAATATGACCTTGGGGGTGGAATGTTTTGTCAGAACGTCAATAAACGGTCGTGGAAGACCAAGAACTAATTTGCCGTAGAGTTCAATTTAAGGTGAAGGAGAAAAGGAATGAAGTTGACATGCACTGTACAAGAAACTGCAAAAATTCCAAATATCATCTTTATCAAAACATGCTGAGTTACTGTAAGGTGTGCCCAAGCCATGTTGCAGAAAATCCTTTTCAACATGCTTGTTAAACAAATCAAATTCAAAATAAAATACATACCAAAACAATACAGAACTGTAAAAGAACCCACAGTCCTAAAATCTGGACAATATTGGGGGACGGAACAATGGTAGTAATGAATAGTACAATGAGAAGTACCCTGGGACAAGGAAGAAAAAGAGAAACATGTACAACTTGCACATCATGTTTATCTTTATAAGGCCTGGGCCTTTTCAATGAAATAAATAATTTACATTTATTTTCATTATCACTTTTGTCACACAAACATTTTTCTGTTAAATAATCCCAAAGGTTTCCTTTAGGTTTCCCTTATCTGCACGTCTGCAAAACACAGACTCATGAACGGTCTAAAGAATGACAAACGATGTCTTTTTTTTAAATCACGATGTTGCATTCACTCCCCTTGAAAACCATGCACTAGTGAAATTTATCTTTAAAAATAATATAAATTGTTGAAAATGGCTGATCAGTTTTATGTATTTTTCTTCATTTCTTCATTTTCTTCTTTTTTTGCAAGTTGCAGCCTCAAGAAAATAATTTTCTTTTTTTTTATTCAGCTAAATTTGTGTTCATGCAAATTAACTAAAAAAGGGAAAAAATATTTTTTTTCTGATTTCATTTTCATACAATATATCAACAGAGAAGGAAAGATGGTAGATTGTACATCTTTTCATGGGCGTTTGATCATTACTGTGTACTCTGAGTGTTGATGGTCGCCACTTCTAGATTGCCTGTGATGGGTGGTTTGGTTCAGCACATCAACCTGCAAGATTCAGGGCTTTTCTTTTCGGTTTTGGGTGTGTGGACATAAGCTGGGACACACCTCACCCAAAAGTGATGGTCTTCAAATCTCCATCTACAAAACTAGTTCTGTTGGCGTGGCGTGACCAAGCATCTGGATAGAACCACTGTCACCCCCTTCAGATACAAGTACACTGACATCTAAAAAAAAAAAGAAAAAGAAAAAAAAGAAAAAGAAAAAAGAAAAAATGAAAACAAACTAAAAAAAATCATAGTCAAACATTTATTTTCATTCGAAAAGGGCTTCTGTAGAACTCATTTAGCAGTTCCCAGTACTGACCCCCATGGCTTCGAACTGGATGAAAACCTGGAATTGACAGATTCCTCGTGCTAAGGAGTTCATTCCAGCTTCCTCCAAACAACAACAATAACACCCGGCAATCCCGGCCGCCAGGAGCTTGCAACACGCTCAACACGTGCACAATGTGTGCGACGTTTTTGCTGAAAACACAGGATCACCTTTGCACCCCTAGAAACAGGCTCAGAAGACACAACATCAAGCATGCAGTGTAACCGGGGGGCGTGACCTGTAATCGCAACACTGGCTGCTACAACAACGCTATCAGTCCACGCACTGCTATGATCGAGAGAAACTGTCCAGCGAGGACTGGGAAGCTCTTCTTGTCAGTGGGGCCAGAGTAGGGTCCACCAGCGAGGAAGGAGGAAAGAGCTTGAACCAGCCAATCACCATGTTGGACAGGTCCAGCTCGTCTAACAGTATCTGAACTGCTCCCATGAATGACTTATGGTCCATACGTCCGTAGTCCCCCCACACAATGACCTGCAGACACCAGAGAAAGAGTCCGTTTTTGCTTGTTTTCCTGTGAAATCTGAGACGGCGTGCGGAAGAGTCTTACCTGTAAAACCTTCCCTCCGGGGCTCTCCTCAAACGGCAGTTGCTGCTGGTAAAGAGGATCCAAGGTTTTTCTTGCTACTTTTGTTTTCTTTTTGGCTATGCAGACTCCATTTTCCAAAAGGTAGACCTTAACATATGGTGCTGTGAGGAGAGGAAATACAATCAAGTTTCTTGGTTTCACCCCCAGCATGAATTCTCATCCTTATTATCTGCAGTGCATCGACCCGTGAGTACCTGGCAGTGCCTTGGAACCTGGTTTTCCCACAAGGCCACGGGCTCTGATGACCTCCACCTCGAGGGCTCCTTTCTTCTCCACCATGCCAATCTGGATGTCACCTAAACAACACATTAAACATTTCCACATCAGGTCCATGACCATTATTATTATTTTGATCATCATTATTATTTATTTATTTTACTTGTATTTATTTTGTGTGTTTGTGTGTGTGCTGTGTATTATGCTCAGTCAGATGGAACAATTAATAAATGAGGTTAGCAGTGACAGTTTACAGGTTTTGCTACAGCTCACTGTGCTCCCAAGACAAAAAAAAAAGACCCTGATCAAAGGATTGCTGCTCTCACCCATAGGTGGTGTGGCTAATGTCTGTCGTCCCACCAGCTGGGCGGGTCCAAGGCCATCCAGGAAGTCACTGAACTGGGCATCAGAGGAAAGCCGTACGCCAGGGAAGATGAGACTGGAACAGACGGACACACTTGTTAACACACAGATTAAGAGAGGAGAGAATGTGTTCTCTTTGTAATTGCGCTTTGCTTTAAATTCCACGCAACAACCTGTCGTGTTTGTATTATATGGTACTGGAGTAAATCAGTAAATCATGATGGAGTCGAGAGGTCCTAAACATTTGATGGGCAGTTCCTGTCGTCTTACTTTCCCTCAGAGCTGTAGCTGTTCATGCTGCCGTCTGTGGACTCGCGGCTAGCCTGCCGAGTCATCCTGCTCCTCATCTCCACCGCCAGGCCCGTCTCTGTGCTCCTCTGGATCGTGCTGCGTAATTTCTTGCCTCCTGCTTCTGCACAAATGATGATAAACACAGCAAAAAAGAGAGAGAAAGAGAGAACTGCTGTTATTGAATGGTGTTATGAGTCACACAGCGAGTTCACTTGGATGACTGACATACCCGTTTTTTTCACTGGCTCCTTAGTAAGTCACCAAGCTGGTAAATAAACACCTAGATCACCTCTGAGAATTCCAAAGAACCTCTCTTGGTCATATCTTGGCAGTCTGACAGTCGGATCAGGGGACTTACTTAACAAACCCCAGTGAATTACAGCTTTTCGTGTCTGTTGATCTAAACATGCACTTCCTCTGCTCTGTCCTCTGGGAGCTGTAATGAGTCCACGCTCCAACTACAAACATCCAGCATCCGCCTCACTCTCCCCTGGCTGATCCAAGACGACAGCTGACTGCCTCCCTGAGCCCTGCCGCTGCTGCTGCCCTGCTGCTGCGCATCTCATCTGCAGTCTGCATGTGGAGCCATGTGGCTGTGAAAATGTGGACATGCCTACACAAAGGCATGAATGCTCCGCTGCGACACACCTGGCCGATTAGTGCGGACAAAGACACACAGCATGGCAGTGTCCCTTGGCCCAACACACGGAGATGAGGAGCCTCATACAATGATTCTACTCAACAATAACTTTATATTTAGGATCTGCACTCGTGTTAGCGCACCATCTGGTGACTGGTGCCATCAGAGACGAATCCTCCGAGCTGAATGAATTATTGCTGTGCCTGTTAGAGTTAGAATCAAATGAATAAGGACATTATATCACCTTGACCTCAGAAAATCAGTGCAAAGCTAGAAGGAAGTGTTAAACTGACTATCTGGAACAAAGTGACGGCAGATGATCTTCTAGTTATTCATAGCAGCTACAAACTGTCATGGCTGTCTTCGCTCAGCCTCCTCTCTTGCCGTATCTCACAACGGCATGAACACACCCGGATCCTTTCAGCCTTGAGATGTGCTGTTATTCAGCCTCTGCCTCCACTTCCTGCTTTCTTCACATCGCATCAGGGGCCAGAGTCATCAAGGCCAAACAGCAGCGCTCACCATCAGCAGCTCAGATCTTATCAATGACATTTAAAACACATCCAGCACAGAATTCACGTGTTAGTCTGGAGATGAAATGTGCTCTTTTCAAGGTTTTCTACACCTCAACTGAAAATCCTTTCCCAGGTGAACTGCACACTTCACCAGGTCCACATGTACAACCTAAGGGACCCCAGTAAAACCCCTCTGCAAATTCAATGATGCTTGTAACATTCAGTTCTTGCTACCACTGTCAGAAGGGTCGTAATTCGACATTATTCTATTTATTATTGAGGTCAAAGTAGGTGGTCACAATAGTGGAAACACTTTCAGAGAACAACCTCAATCATAAATCCATCCATCGATTGCCGCAACCGCTTATCGTGTTCAGGATCATGGGGAGGTTGGAGCCTATCCTAGTAGTCATCAGGTGAGAGGCGGGGTCACCCTGGACAGGGCACCAGTCCATCAAAGGGCTCACATGAAGAGACAGACAACCACTCACACCGACACGCAATTTAGAGTCTCTTATTAACCTAACAAGCATGGTTTCGCTTGTGGGAGGAAGCCGGGGCACCCAGATAGAACCCGCGCTGTCACTCAAAGGCCAAGCCGGTCGATGGATTCAAACTCAGAACCTTCTGGCTGTGAGGCGCCAGTGCTAACCACTGCATCATTTTTGTAATAATTATGTCACCCACTAAACCCACATTACATACTCACTAATTTTGGGGGCAGATAATTGCTTCTTTTTTTTCTTACTCTGGGTTTGGCCGAGTTGCTCTAGTCTATCTGCTCTCAGAGTGGCTTCCATCTATCTGTGCTGCTGCATTGACCCTACTAGACTAAACAAGGGGACCTTATGAAGTTGCCCATGTGTTTTTATTTCACTTCAGGCCCATTCTGAAATATATTTGCACTACTGCACATGAAAGTATTACTTACATAAATTTATGCAAACAATAACGCAAATACTTTTGAAGCAGTGTCAGATTTATGATTCATAAATGCAGTTTCTCTCAGTCTGAAGACTGTGGAGTTGCATTAAAATCAAAATTGGACTGTCACCAACAGTTGGCCGCCATCAAATCTGCCTGACAGTTAGAAACAATGACAGAGTGAAGCTGTTCAGCAACCGAGAGTACAAGTGGGAGTACGGGTGTCACTTTGAGTGGGAAGAAAAGAGAGCCTGTTAAAGGCACAAATCTGCCTTACAAACCCAAAAGTTGTTATCTTCTATAAATAAACCCTTGCTACAAGAAGAGGAAATGATAAATTAGGAGGTGCTAATATAAGCCAATGTTTAGGAAACTTAGAGAGACACAGATGGACATCATAGTCCTCCCGCCCTCAGGATACTACACAATGATCCATTCCAGATATTGACTCTTATGTTGACATTCTCTGAACCTGATTTCAAAATCGTCAATGAGAAATCTGCTGGGTTAGCATGAGAAGAATGTAACTGCGACCCTCCCCCCACCACCACCACCAATGGCAGCACAGATATCAACCTTCAGTTCATGATAATACCAGACACTACTCATCATCCCGAACTAATCAAACTAATGACCTCTACCGAGTGGCCCCACATCTCCCCGCTACCGTCGCCGTTGTCTGCATCTTCCGACTAATCCTGCATGCATCCCTCACATCAGACAGTGTAACCACCCCCCCACCCCCACCCCACAACCACCCAGCTCCCTGGTTGTCTTACCCCCGTCTTCCTCGTCAAAGGAGTTCATGCAGGGGAAGTAGACGGCCAGAGCTTCGAACGATGCAGACAGGCTCATCTTACTCTGGGAGCGCTGGATACGCATCCCAGGAGCCGGAGCAGAGGAATCATGCCCCTGCCTGCCCATGGTGACAGACGCTTGTCCTTCTTAACAAACTCAATCGAATTACAGCTTAAGGTGTCAAAATTCAAATTAAATGAAATCTGTTAGCTAAAGTCCAGGAGAAGAAGACGGCTGTGAGAGGAGGAGCTGTGGTGTCTGTTGGCATCGATTCTGTCCCGAGACGCTGGGAGAAAACGCTGCTTCAGGAGCTGAGTCTGGTGCTGCTCTGTGTTGTCTGACGTTCCTGCTGCACCTCTTCTCTTTCTTCTGGGGGGGAGGGGAGAGCTGCATCCCGCTCCACCAATAAGAGGGCCAGCCTGCTCAGGCGCACTTCGGCTGGCTCTGCGGGTGAACGAGCTCTACCCAGAGATACTGAGTCCCCCTCCTCCCTTCTTCTTTCTAACCCTTTTTTTACCTCTTCTTTTACTATTTGCTCTTTTCTCCCTCGCCTTGCACTTTTGTTTTTTTTGTGCGATCCATCAGTTATTTTCCTTTTCTCTCCATGCCCTCTTCCACCATCCCTTCATCTCCTCATGTTATCCAGAGAGGCCAGTGAAAACAAGCTGTCATTAGGTCTGCCAACAGGCCTGCTCCGTATGAAGGGGCTCCAGCCAGATGGCAGTCATTCAAAGTTCACGTGCCAAGCTCTGCTACTTTATTTTTCTCTCTTCCACAACTAGCATAACACAGCTGTGTTGTGTTGGGAGGAATTTTGTTCGGCAAAAATGAGAAATCCAGAAACCGTTCACGTGCTCAACCTGAAAATGTCATCCATCATCAATCCACAGCCTCCACGACTCAGCTATGCTCAGTTTCCCTTGATCAGTCACAAACCCCAAGTCCAAACATTCAGACCAGCTCTCTGTTGGAAGTTGAAAATATAAATAAATGTTAATATACCAAATATTACCCTTTTTCACTTCACTGCTGCCATGTGAGGACACACGTGGTCAAATTAAACAGTCAGAGCAGAGAGAAACAACAAACAAAGGTTTCTCTACAGGTGGTCTCGGCACTGCTGATCTCTTTACTGGCAGGATGAGTGAGGGCCGACTTCAGCCCCTCTGGTAACTCTCACTGCTGTAGCTGGAAAATAAAAACAACATCTTGTGGTGTTGTGATGCTTGACACGCTGCCACAAAACCAATCCTGACGATTTTGTTCTGAATATGTGTCTGGCAGAATAGGTGCAAGACAAGACGGCATGAATCATAGACAGTGTGAGCTCCCGGAGATGGAGAGGCAAACTCTCAGAGACACCGCAGCCTACTTCCATACAGGAAGCGTTTCATGTATGGCGTCTATTTCATCAGGTCAGCACAGACAAGAAAGAGAACTTCACTTTCACAGCTACAGAGAAGTTGGACAGAACACACACTAACGAATAAACTTAGTCAGGTCCTTTCAATGGGTCCACACTCAGCGGAGTTCAGTACCTACTTGTTTCGTACAGTCGTGTTGTAGTCAAGACAACCTACTACGAGACTAAGTCATGACCTCGACCTTTCAGAGGTCCAGACTAAGGCCTCGTGAGGCTGTGCCAAGACCAGAACCAAGAGGTGGTCCTGGTAAAGGGTTTGTTTGCAGCATTGACAGACTTTGGTGTGCTTTCTTCCTGTTTGCATATGAAAGCTTTTTGGGTTTTGTAGCCAAGTTGAATTAGTAAATTGCATCAGCTGACATCTTCCACCCAGCCTCTTCCACTGACAGCTGAAGATCGTGAGGAGCGTAATGGGGAGGGAGGGTTGAAGGTCGAGCAAGATGCTAGCAGTGTTCTGAACTAATTACTCTAGCTATTAGTTGCATTTAAAGATGGACATTTTTACATTCAGTCAAATAATGCACACGTAATTTAGCAATATTGCCACAGTTGTGGTCTTGGCATGAAATCACACAGCCGACTGAACACGCCACACTGTGTATAGTAGTATAGTGTGTTTTGTCGTGCTGGGCTGTAAAATTAATACAGCCATATATCATGATTTCTTTTCATGAATCTCTATGAATATTCCAGTCCTCACTACCATAACACATGGCAATACAGCACTACATTTACTGTGTTCAGCAACAATGTACGACTGAGCAACTGTGAAAAATCTCATATGAATAAATTGGGACGGATTCTGCATCAAGTAGTTTCGACTCAGTTTGACTGTATAATATGATACATATTACTAGACTAACCAGATGGTACACACAAGCTGTATTTTCAGCTCTATTTTGAACATTTCAGGACATTGTGTGGATCATTGCAATACGTATTGTATCATATCAAAATATATTGTAGTGAAATCATGCTGTGATAAATGTTGCCAGTCGGTCACAGAGGTGATCAGTGGCTCTACTATGTGATTTCCTGGATGTTAAAAGCTCAAAATAAGCAGTTTCTTGTTGTGGTTCCAGTAATATTTTGTTGTTCAAACACATAAATCATCGCTGAATGATTTCTGGAATTCATAAACAAAGGTAAACAATATAAAGTCTATAGATTACATTATTATCTCTCAGTATCAGTTAAGGTGAACTCTACTGCGTTCTTTGTCAGTGCGTTTTAAAGCATCTGTCTTCTTTAAATACATAAAGTTCAGGTTTCTTTTCAAAGTAGGACAAAAATAATCGGAGGTGTCAAAGTCACTCTGTCAAATCCGATCAAGTGAAGTTGTCATGTATTTACCATTAAATTCATATTCAGCTATGACGGGTCATTACTGAGAGTCAGTAGTCACGCTGCTGGGCTGAAATGTTTGCAGCTGTATGCTAATGCATCCAAATACCACTGATGGAGCTATGATGTTCACAATGTTGAGCCCAAAATGTGTGTGGATGATAACACGTTTTGATACGTGACCAGACATGCATTTAGCAGCAGTCAGCAGACATCTGTTATTACCTGCTGCTGACAGCAAACACAAATTAGCTCAAATTAGCTTTGCCTCCTTTTGACGTGTAGAGTGGCTGTCTAGTAAAAGGGTTGCTGGTTCAATTCCCAAGTCTACTAGAGAACCTGTCTCGTCTTGATTCCTGTCTTGTCTGCTACACTGGTTTATCTTTTCAACAACTGGAGAGATCGCCATGGACTCTGGAGGAGGCAGTCGTGTTCTTTCCTGACTTTCTCATTTAACGCCACCAGCAGGTTGGTATATCTAATTTCTGCTCAGTTGTTGGGGAGATTGCTATTAATTGATATCAGTCTAAGTTGTAACAACTCCTACGCTACTTGACTTTCATCCCTTAGCCTCTTATCAAGTGTCACCATCAGGTCAAAACAATCTGAGCAAATCATACATCTAAATATTAATCACCGATGTGTATGCCTTTTAATCATCACTCACATCAAAGGTACATTTTATAAAATGAGTTCTAGCACAACTGAAAAAAACTATGAACAAAAATCAGTCAGAAAACAAGTCTTTTACTGGATTTTGTAGAATACAGGCTCCTCTGCCAACGGTCACACACTGAAATCATACATTTTCTTAACATTAAAATAAATGACAAACTTACCAGGTTCATTAATTACAAAAAAGGACGGATACAAATTTACTCAGTGTTCTTCCCATTAACTCCCTTGTAGCACGTGTGTCAAAAGTAACAAGCAAGATTTAGCAAGAAAACAAAGGTAATTAATCTCGTGTGCCAAGTGCGTCAATGGACACGTGACATCATCTGCTTTCACTCCATGAACACATTTTGCACGTGAGACTTATTTCAACTTTTGCATCAAGGCAAAGTTGATACTTACTGTACCCATCCACCCACTGCACAATGACAGAGACAAGCACAGAGGCAGATCTATATTTTCACTGTCCTACACCCACACCTGACACGGGAAATGAAAAAACAAAATTCAAATGAAAAAGGTTAATTACTGTTGTTGTAACTCTCTTGAGTACGGCGCGTGGATGTGTGATCGTGAACTAGGGTCTAGACACCAGAAAACGTTACCTTTCTGTGTAAAATGAATAAAATAAAAAGCTGTTTATTACAGAGAAGCGGTTCCCAAGCAGGTTTGACATGACGTTGGTGACAAGCTACAATTCAGGACTGTTTATGATGGCTGACATAAAGAACAGAGCAGAAAATATAAGAACATAAATTACTTTTAGATCTTTGATTCGATGACTACGTGGGCCAATTTTCACTCAGGTTTTTTCTTTACTTATCATCTAAGTGTTGAGTTACAGTTGGAATGGAGACTCTCCATTTAGGGACAAGAGGATCACTTTCACAATAGCATGACTGGTCCACGTTACCAGTAAAGCAGCGTGCTACATGTCAGGCTCCACTTCATCCTGACCTCTGTCAAACATACAGGAAAGTGACTACGTTACTGGAAACCACCAGCACCTCAGATGACAGGAATCTGAAGAATGCTGCCAGTTCCTCAACAACAGGGGAAGAGAGTAACATCCCAGAAGTCATAGCTGATGTCTGCTTTGCAGGCAGAGGAGGCAGAAGTCTTCCTGATTGATGAGTAAAAGCCTGCCCCAGCGTCACACAGACAGTCTGGCCCTACACGCTTTAAACACAGCTGAATGGAATGCTCTCATCCTCTCACAAATGCATGGATGTACGAAAACGCACACATTCACGCACTTATCATACACACACAGTACTACATGTGGAAATGTGGGCAAACCCATTTTTGCCTCAGTTTACATTCCCTGCTGCCTAAATTGATGAAGGCCAGGCCTGCAGTCTGGAGGAGCAGCTTCCCCTCGTGTGTTTGGCTCTGAGGTGATGAGGATTCACTGACAGAATGAAGTGAGGCTGACCATTCTCTGTCACCCTCACTCACAACACGGGAAAGCTGTTTCATTCGTAATATTCAGCGACTAAATATGAGTCACAAATCATTTTACACATGAAATGAACAGGGGGGATTGAGGGTACAGAATACTCAGGCACAAATTAGGAAGAGAGGTCTGTGTAAAGGGTAGCTCACTCTCGATATCGTAGAGGAATGTCAGAATATTAAAAGAACTCCCAGCGTTGAAGAATCTCTGCGTAAAATAGACTTTGCAGACCAGAATTTGTTCTGGTTAAGATCTTTTATAAAAAAAAAAAGCTTGATTTATAAGAAGTTAAATTATGCACAAGTAATTTTTCAGCCATCACTTTACTTGCAGACGTTGCTGCCTCTGCTTGCCTAAATCCTATTTTTCCCATCTGATGCTCAATGGAATTCTATTTGCCGAAGTTTAGGAAAAAGGTTTGGATTCAAGTAAAAACCTTTCACAAAGTTACCCGCCTATGACAAAGGCTCTCTAAGTGGCTTTGTGTCAGAAAACCCTTTGAGGCAAACTGGTGTATACAGCTTTGCCTGCTCCCCCAGCAGTAGAAAAGGACATTCTCTGTCCTTTTTGCTCTGGTTTAGACTCCATCGGCTCCTGAGAATTATCTGCTTCTTCAGCTTTTTACTTCAGATGTTCCACTTTGCTCTGCAAGTTAGCTGCTGGCTTCATCTGTAGTGTTTGGTGCTGGGAGAGAAGTGTACTGAGGTTACTGGAAATGATTAGTGAGAGATGTTAGACTTGCAAAAGTGTAAAACAGAAAAAAACAACTTTTTATGATAAATTTGCTCCCAGAGACATATGTTCATTTAATGCTCATAACTAATGTCTATACACCTCTAAATCCTCATGATTTGTTGTTGCTAATGAAAGCACAGACGATGTGAGTATTTTTAGAACGTGTCATACAACAAGGGCTCAGGGCTCAGAGGAAGAGTGGCCGTCTAGCAACAGAAGGGTCGCTGGTTCAATCCTCACTTCCCCGGTGACCATGTCCAAGTGTCCTTGAACAAGATACTGAACCCCTAACTGCTCCTGATGGCCCTGCAACAGACCGGCGACCCATCCAGGGTGAACCCCACCTCTCACCGAGTGTCACCTGGGATAGGCTCCACCCCCTGTGATCCTTGATGGATAAGCTGTATAGAAAACGGATGGATGGATGGATAGGTGTCATAAAACAGTATCGAAAGATTAACATGTATACACTGTCTTCTGATATCTTCTGACATGGTGTCACACCATTCCAAATAAGTCTGACACATTCAGTGGAAGGTGTGAAGAAAGAAAGGTACTGAAATGTGAGCAGTCTGTCCCCTGGCTCTGTCCCCTGGCTGTCTGCAAACACCGAAAGGGGAGCAGACATGAGTGCAGCACGAGACCTGGATGCTGCAAAGCCACATGTGCACATGCACACTCGACTTCCGAGGAGAGAGACTGCTGACATGATGACAGCTGATTCGGCAGTCATAGCCACAACAAAGTAGCGTGATATGTAAAAAAAAAAAGAGAGGCTCTTGCATGCGAAAATAGCCATGTCACCACAGCGTGGAAACTCGTCATCCTAAAAGAGGAAATAAGTGTGTCTTTTTTGAGACGTCACGCTCCCACTTCATGACCAAATTGATCACAGTATTTTTGGAAGCACCTGAGTCACGAGGCTTCAACTAGCAGCTATAGAGCAGGGCAGTTAGTGATTGACCTCAAAACAGAAGCAGAAGTCTGCGGTCTAAGGAGAAGTAAAGGACCTAAAAATGCACCATGGAAGTTCATATTTAGTGTACCCTCAGCTTATCTGAAGCTTCAGATTCTTCAGATATGTTTCTGAGAAACATAGAAAGGGAAAACCCCTGCCAGCATGACGTCACAGGGTTTGAGATGACGCAACGGGCTTCAGGCTGCACTCACGGAGAAGCTGACAGAAGATAGATGCTCTGACTGCAGGATCGAGCGGTGGCTCCATCTTTATGGATCCTAACAGCTGCAGTCTGCTCACATTAACGCTTGCAATGGATTTCAGTAGCAGCAAGTTATCATGGTTTGTGTTAAATGAGTTATTACACAGGGAGGTCTGGTGCTCTCAGCTGTTTGTCAGTTAAATGCACCTGCAATCTTTTTTTTTTTTTAACCAAGTTGGAGTACATTTACTTGACATTGGTAAAGACCCATTTTGTGCCCTCACGACAGCATGAGCCATGGCCTTCGTTCCTACTGAAACATACAGAGTCAAGAATTAGAGGTGCCTCTATCAGCATGTCATCGTTATCAGCTAATACTGGTCATTTACTCCATATTGGCCATTATCTACAGTATATTGGACCACTTTTGATTTTTTTTCTTGACTCATGATCATTGATGAGGAAACAATAATTAAAAAAAATTATGGGGGAAGAAAAAGTTACTTTTTCCAAATTCACAAAGTTTACATGTATGTTTTCTATGTACAAATTATTAGTATCACATAGACTTGTTTCTATACTGACAATATATTATCTAACTCATAACTCAGTGAAGAATTCCATATCATGCCTCTCTGTTAACTACAACGCATCTTCACACTGACTATGGGTCATGGCTACATGGTGATCCAACTAAACACCACAAACTCAAAACAAAAACACTGAATTATTCAAGAAATGAGACACAGTCCTCTGTCTGCCAGGGCTGGCATGATGTGCTGCTGCTGCTGCTGCTGTCAGTCTGAAAATAGTTAAATTCACCCACCAATGTGTATTAATATTCACATCACAGCTTGTCAGTTAATAGTAAAGAGTGACTCTAGAGTAGAAAATACAACAAAAGATTGGTAAAACCCAGAAAGACACGGTAAACCCAATGTGAGACATTTCAAACAAAAACAAATCAAAACATCAATAATCTCTGTCAGCTCTGCCTACTGAACTGATCTGGATTTGATGTATAAACTAGCTTTTCTTTAGGTAAACTACAACACCTGACATCCTACATGTAACTGTTCGACACACGTGAGACAAAGCCATGAATGATCTGGTTTTTAGAGGTTACCTGCCTCGTTTTGAGTTCAGCTCCAAGTGCACACTATCATTAACAAAGGCATATGCCCAACTAATCGTAAGTCAGCTAGTTTAATAGGACTGGACAAAAAGACAGTGCTGGGCGGCGAATCTATTTAATTTCATCAAGACTGCTTCTGAAGAAGCACCTATTTGATTGGACTGTTAAAATATTCTCCAGACTGAGTGACTCCACCTGTGAAGGCTGTTGCTCTAGAGCTGATGTTAATTATTGAACTTTTTAATTGCTGATGATTTATTCCAGCCACGAGCCGAGAGTCAGCCGGGACTGCCTCTATAACCCAATAGAGCAGCAAAGAATGGACGGGTGTTCAATGCTTTTACATGAAAAATGTTGGTATGTGACAAGACATCAGTGATGTAACAAAAGACAGAGTAGAGAAATCAGGCATTTAAGTGGCCTAATGTAAACTCAAAGGTGCACACAAAATTGACCAGAAAGACAAGAATCCAGCACCGGCTCTGAGCTATGGAACTGAACAGAGGCGCGTGCTCCCATAACAAAATGACCCTCTAGTGAGAACTTGCACCAAAATGAAGGTGTTGAGGAAAAAACATCAGCTCCAACTGCAACACCAATATGGCAGACTTTGTGTGACTGCACACACGGTGGATCGTGGTCTGATGACACAAAAGCACTCATGTCTGCAGGTCTGCACGCAGTTTTAACACCAGGACGTCACAGAGCACGAGATTTTACCAGGAGTCGATCTGGTCTTTGAATTGAATACTTGTGTTGTGTGGCAGTCCATTTTAAACTTTGCAAAGCATTTATGTTTTTACAGTATGTCTATATATTTAGTTCACTGAAGGGTTAGGTCACGTGAGCGTCTGGGCTGATTACCAGCCAGGATTCCTCCAGTGAATTGTCATTATAGACAGAAGAGACAGAGCAGATGGGGCGTGAAAGACAGAAAAGATGGGACTCTGAGAGGTTGACTGAGAGGATAAAGAAGGTATAAATGAATAAATGAAGAGGAGGGATATACTGACAGCAAGATAAAAATGTCAGAGGGAGACTAAATGAGGTAGAGAAAGGGATATGGGGACAGCAGCAGGGCGCTGGTGTCCCTCAGCCTTGCTTGTACCTGTGCTGCTGTGTTCCCTCCATGCATCATCCTGAGAGCAGCATGTCTGTTCCAAACCCCTGGGAGATTAATTAGCAGCCTCAGCTAGCAGAGGAGCTGCTGATACAGGCACCTAGCTAAACTTGGAAGATAAATTACTTCAGCTGAAAGCTCAAAGTTCAGCTTTTTTTCCCTCACACATACAAAACACTCCTTCTTAGGTGTTTGGAGGCTAAAAACTACACCAGTATGAGGTGTTAGAGTGGGAGGGGAGAGAAAGGAGTGGGTTTATATGGAGTATACAACAGCCCAGCAGTAAACCCCCATTCATGATTATAACATCCAGTTTCTTCTTAATTTGTTTGAGAGAGCGACTGATTTATTTTAATGCTCATTAAACAGTATTAGTGCAGAAGTTACTATAGGAATGTTTACAGAACTCCTCTTGGGTGACAAAATTTGAGTTTCACGATTTCCTCAATAGTTTGAGAGGAACGTGGCTGAAGAAACGTGATTTTCCTTTCTGATGAGAAACGGAATACTTAGATATAATGTGTTTTATGACATCATTACAGGATAGCCAGAGACATCCAAATGAATCAATAAAAACCATTATTCTGATCCTCATGAAGGGTGATTCGGTGCAGGGTTGTTATCATCCTCAGTGTGAGACCTCTAAGCGGCATTAATGCTTTGGTGTACATTCTAATACTTTGGCAAAAGTAAATTTGTGACAATCTTTTGCCATTTACTGAAGTTTTCAAGAAACATGATGCTGTCAAAATGCAAATAATTGAATCTGCATATCTGCATAACGCTGCCTAGTGAGTCAAGTTTTTGACAATTTGTTAATCAAATGTCATAAAAGCTTGTTTTTCTGAGAAGACAGAAAAAGTAGGTCAATTATTTGACTGGTTTCTTCATAAGGAACTTTTGGAACAAAAACGAAGGCATCTTGCAACACCTCCATCCTAACAGATACACTTTCAGCTAAGATTGTGTCTCATCTGGTTCACATGGGTTTTTTCTTTCAGGGTCAAGTTGACAAAAGTAGGACATACAAAGAATCGCGCTTGTACTCCAGGCGGCCTCTCCCAGGAGGACAGGAAATTAGATGTTGCTGACAATGTATTGCACCACATAGTGACAATCCTCCCAACTGATTACATCTTTTTTTTTGGGTCTTTCTATACAACAGCAGGCAGCCTCTCCTGTTTTTGTCGATTAAGGCACAATTTCCTGTATTATCCGCATTGTTCACCTCCTCAGCTTTAATAGACAGGTTGATGCTGAGGCACAAAACTCACTGTTGATTGTGATTCTAGGGCACCATCAGTGGCCATTACATGGTAAAAATACCAAAATGGATAATTCAAGCCTCGGGCTTTAAGTTGCAAAAACGGCATAAAAATTGGTTAAGAATTCTGAAGTGTTCTTTTTCCATTTTGGTATTTACAATGCAAAAGAAAAGAAAAGGACTTACTGCTTCTGTGACATGAATTTGTGTGTTTTACTACTCGCGGCAAAGAAGAGCTTTGTTTTCCTGTGCAGGTTTCTGTGTTCATCATGCTCTACCAATAAGGGAGGCCATTAAAGTGTGGCACATTACACATTTATGCAACAGGAAACGGGCTCAAATGTACAATGCAAAAAATACTGAATGCATATACAGTAGCTGGGTCTTCTGTGGGTGTTCAGTGTTGGTACATGTTTTATGTTTTATGTTAGGAAGTGAAGTAGTGCTAGTCCTACATCAAAAAGGGTCAAAACCCTTGCTAGGACTACACAGTCTTCACAACAGTAATTGAGGTGTTTCTCACTGTCGCTGAGGTGGAGCTCTGTGGAAAACAATCAACAATGTAATTTCTTGTTCCCTCTAAGTGGCACAATGACTAATCTGCTCCCTATATTTAATGGCATCCCTTCCCTGGCCCGTACGTTACCCCTCCACCATCCCGGGCAGAGGAAGATGTGGGGGCCTGCTCCATTTAGGTGGACCAGGGTCCTGGTGCATGTTGGCTGGAACGGCTGTCACACCCGACATACAACAGGCCCATCATTAATTTGATCATCTGTCCCAGTGTTTACCCTGTCAAAATGGCTTCCATTTGTCAAACAGCCTCATTGTGTACCTGCCCCTGATTTTCAGTGAAGGCTGTTACCTGCAGGATTTCCAGCCAAACCATATTTATGTAGAGGACTTTGCTCTGTACTGCCCCCTCACACTCATTCTCAGAGTCTGTAGTCCCAATGCATGTTTGTGTGACTGGATACTTGAACAAAGCCAGTTTCCTTCACTGAATTTAGCAACAATAACACAACTCTTCTCGAGACAGTGACACTTTCATTTCACATAACATCCAGGGCCTCCCACTGAGGACTGAGAGAGTCCAAACCGGCAGTTCAGTTCGAGAGGTGTAACTATGTACACACTCCACTCCTGCTGGCCACCTGGGAGCACATCCATTCCATCTCACTAACCTGTATTTGTTGAAGCCAGAGTCATGGTGCTGGGCTGATCTGCCCATCCCCCCAGCATCACTTGGCAGTGTGTGCACACATCCTCTTAAATTCAACCATCCTTTGAATGCACCCTTCCAGCAACCCATCAGGATAACACACAACCAAGTAGGGCAGAAGGCAGCTTGGCAGTGTTTGTGTTGGTGCAGAGCCAAGCACAGATCTCAAATATTGAGGATGCACGCGCACTCTCACTCTTTGATGCACACGGAGTGAAATATTGATAGCTCTTGCAGATTCCGGCTTTTGTGCTCTGCATGCTGAATAGTTGTGTGCTTGTGTGTACCTGTGATTGTGTGAATCTGTTCTTAAAATAAAAACAACATATGTCTCTGAAGCTTCAGATCTTACTCTGCAACAAGCTGAGACAGAAAGAAATACATCATGTCTGTGCTCAAGCAGCCTCATTATAAATCATGCCAGATCACGTGACTTGGTAATAAAACAGCAGGTTGCTGACTAAACTTGACTTTCTATAAAAAAAGCGATTTGTAATTAGTATAAAAGATCAACCCACAGAGGTAAGGCAGCAGCCAGTGTGCCAGCTAAGTCATGAACCAGACGGCCACGCAGTGCCACGTGAGCGCACTACCTCGCTCTCCCTCTCCTCTCACCAAACCACACATCCCTCGCTTGATCAGCCCTTGGCCATGCTATCCATCCAGATCTGATGAGAGAGTGCTTATGAATCGGTGTGATTATTGACCAATTTACAGTTGAATAGAAGAAATTAATAGACGCAGAATTCTGGAGAGCTACATAGGCGAAATGGACCAGTCGACTGACCTTCACATGAACAGACCAGAACCCAATCAGTGGGCCAAAGACATCCTCCCACGCCACACACCATGCTGTTTTTCCACATTCTGGCTCCTATTATTGCAGCGCAACCCTTCTCAAATGGTTATTCATGAAAGGAAAGGAGGATAGAGCATAAATACAGTGCAGACTGAAGAAAAGTAATGGCTCATTGTGTTGCAAAATGGATTTTTAATCTGCTAAAGGATAAATATCCTGCATTCAGCTGTGTTTGAAAACACAGCTTCGATCTCGCCATGTGCACACATCCTCACATGCACTCCTAGAAACAGTTAAGCTGTTACAGCTGTAACACATTGTAACACTTAATGAAATGACTCATTACCACCAGAGAAGCAGGGGGAATCAGAATTATGCATGGAAGAGCAACAGCAGTGGTGTGATGACAAAGAAAACATAAAAGGGAGTCAAATGTAAAAGAGAGGAAGGATTTCCAGGAGCGCTGTAACCTAGAGGAAAGAGAAGAAGATGTGAGAAAGTCTCCACCTCCATAAAGTGACGAGTCCAAAGCCCTTTGACATAAAAAAGTTGGATAATAGCTGGGTAAAAGAGAGCAGCAGCATTAGAATTCAAACATCCACACTGACAGCACAGGAGACCACAGGACAGATGCACATGTAGACACAGAGAGAGGGTAGAGCGGCGGTGGAGGCCCTCCCTACCTGTTTGGCTGAGCTGAGAGGTGCTCCGGCTCTTGCGCGACATGCCAACCATGGCCTGCATTTTGGCACCAATGCTGGAGCGCCTCTTCTTGTCGTCAGTCCCTACCGTGCCCACCGCCGTGTCCGACTGGCTGCCGTCCGTTTTTTCCAGGTTACACATGTCGCCGCTGATGCTTGTGCTCTTGGTCATGTTTATGCCGCCCGATGAGCCCATCTGCCTGTTTTTCATTTTGGATGCAAAGTCACTGTCAGCCACCACCATTGACAGGGAGGGATGGGGGATGGGGGGATAGGCAAGGACAGAGAAGAGAGGACAGGGAAAAGGACAGAGGAGGCCAGTGGAGAAGATGTGAAAGGAGAGAAGATAGAGGATCAAAGAGGAAAGAACAGATGACAGGAGATGAGAAGGTGTGGGGTGAGAAGGAGAGAAGGATAGAGTTCAGGTACAGGAGTTCATGACTTACAGTATAGCTGAGGTATGGGTTTAACATGGAGCAGCACAGGAATCAAACTCAGTTAGGAAATAGCTGCATGGTGTATGTGGGATTTGTTTTGTTGATATCAGAGAGACACATAACCCACACAAAACTTCTGACATTAAATCTTTCATAAAGAGTTTCTAAGTTGATAACAACATCCTGCAGTGCTAGAGATCTGGGCCGCAGGAGTCGGCTCACGGTTACCAGAATTCATCACATTGTTTAAGCCTCAGTTTTACCTGTAGTAGTTTTGTACAGTCTTCCTGTTTTGATTACTGTAACATTTACACCGTGGCTGCAGAGGGCACAATAAAGTTGAGTGTATGCAGAATTTACACATAAGTTTAGGTTTGCGTTAGATTGACCTCCTTGACCTTCAGAATAATTAGGCAGATGCCTCTGTGATACTTCAATGTTCCAGCCAGCCAACACTTTTCTGTGAGGTGGGTCCTATAGAAGCAGTAGCATTTAGCTTCTGAAATATTTTCAGACGGTCAAGCTATTACCTGAGCAGATATCTGTTCCTTTGTCAGCAGTGATACAGTGAGGTGCAGGTCAAAGGTCATGGTTACAGTCTCGTTAGGGCCTAAACAAGCCTTTGATTCATCCGGAGACAGAGAAAAGGATTTATTTTTTTTTGCCTTGCACCAGACTTTGCTTATTTGTGAATTTAAATAGATTGGACATGTCTTAAAGGTACTTGCTTCCACTGAGCACTAAAGGTGCTCTTCAAAGAAGAAATTTGGAATTTGTGGTACAGTACGCCCCCTGGTGACTTTTGTTTTTCCAAATGATTATTTATTTTAACCTGTCTTTTGACTTTTCGCTTTGTTTTTCCTCCCTAATTGTAAAGTACATTGCCAGCTAAAGCATAGTGTGTGGGGTGATCACGACCATCCCCACAGATCCCCTTCACCCCTCAACAGGCCTCCAGACCAGAGGAGGTGCTCGTGCGGCGAGCAGGACACTCGCACCTGCAGACACAAGCAATGGAACCAGCAGCCCCCATGTTGGTAGTCAACATAATACACAGCTGCACTACATGGCCACCAACTGAAAATGTCTAATGTCAAAATTAAACATAAATTTACCTTGACAAGATTAAGAAAGGTCACACACTTCACCATTTATTCTTGTCAGAAGAAGCTCTGCCAGAGGCGCCTTAGTTCAAACAGGCAATGAAGTATCTTTCTTTTATGTTTAAAATCTATTCATATACAAAAATAAAGGCAATGAAGTAAAAGTTGCAGCTATTTTACATTTGATGATCTCTACTGTATATTTTGATCACCTGAAGACTGAGACTATCGGTCTGAGTTCTGAGTCGTGACCACGCCGTCACCACTTTACACTAAAATGCACACTGGTCTTTCATCAGCATTATTCTCCAGCGCCTGGAGATTGAAAGAAAATGGGTCATAGCCCAAATTAAGGTCCTATTTTAGCTCATCCAGTAAAGTTATCTTTAAGAGACCAATTACATTTTGTGTCATAGGCTCTGCTTTCTTAATGGGATGACTTCAACGCAGCCCCCTCAGGCTAGTGTCCATTAATTAACCTCGGCCATGCCACAGTCTCCTGAGGACAACTCACGGAGAGACAAGCTGACTAAAATGGGAAAAGAATCAATCCATTTTGACCATTGATTCCATCAATCACTTCAATTAGGCCCCCTCAAAGTCAGCTATTTCATATTCCAAAAATTAGAGAAATTATCAGTATCTCATGTAAAACATAGTTTTGATATTTAGGACAGTTCCTACTGAGCTTTAATTCCCATATTAGTATCCAGACACAGAGAGCAGGATATTGTTCACATGCTTCCTTAAATACCAAGAACAAAGTAATCAGTCATTTATGTATGATAACTCCCAGCACGGCTGCTGTGAACACGAAGAACTGGCACACTACACACCAAGGTCGGGCTGTTTCTGGAACTTATTTGGGTTCCCAGCTGCTTGTGACACAAGTCAGATGTGGTTGAAAGAATGCACAAACACTGTACCTCAGTCTGCAGTATAAAGGCTTTTGTTTATGTCACTTCCTGTGCCGGGGGTTCTGCTTGGGATCAGCTTGTACTTTAATTCATAAATATTGGCTGCTCCTTGCAGCGTAAGTGTCTTTGATCAGTAAATGTGTCTCAGAAGCTTTGAAGCAGGTTCCAAGCCTCTTCACTCCTCACAACAGGTGGGACTGTCAACTCGGCTCTCTCAACACTAAAAGTCAGATTTCTCAGAAATCAGCTTCATAAAATGGGTGAACATTACAATTTTAATTAATTGCATCAGACTGAATTATATATGACTGCATATTAGACTGAATATTCTTATGTTTTGTTTTTTTTTTTACCTAATTTTCAAACCCAAAGCAGATATTATGACTTTATCAATATTGGAAAAAAGCTCTTGGATATCATGATGGTTTTTCTCCGTGTATGTCTCTATCTATATTAAATGTTCGATTTAAGCCAACCCCAAATTATGCCTGATAAACTAGTTGATAAATACTTTTATAGTCTTTTCAACTTTCTTCTAACTTCTTCTTAAAATTCTTCTTGTAACATACAAAGCCCTCAACAATCAGGCATCTTCATATGTGACAGAGCTCTATCCATCCATCCATCCATTCATTTTCTTCCGCTTATCTTGTTAAGGGTCACGGGGGGCCTGAGCCTATCCCAGTGGCTTTAGGGCGTTAAGGGTTCACCCTGGACAGGTCGCCAGCTGACAGAGCTCATAGTCCCTTATTACCCAGCTAGAACCCTTCACTCCCAGGATGCAGGGTTACTTGCGGTCCCCAGTGTTGCAGGATGCGCTTGCTGATGGAGAATTGTTGGGTGTAAATTCATTGAAGGAGTGTGGTACTGGACCTGCTCTACTAGTTAGGGTTATGAGATAACTTTTGTTGAGATTTGGCGTTATATAAATAAAATTGACTTGACTTGACTCTTCCACTCCAGACCACAAAGCCTTGCATGTAGAAACGACTCACGACTTTCTGGAGAGATGTAAAGGTAACACTTCTTCTTGTATTTCTTTCCATTTACATATGATTTTATTGCAGGAGGGGTTAATAAAGTGTCTCTGTACGTCCGCGGCTCATATCTCTGCTCTGAGCAGGTCTTGGCTCTCAGGTTGGTTGAATGTGCCTGCTTCTCTCGGATTTCACATTTTCAACCTCATTCCAAAGAACACGGTGTTCAGCATCATGCAGATCGCACATCATGCATTTTCATTGAGGCCATGATGTTCCTGCAGCAAAACAAAACCTGCCAGTGGTTTTTGGTAGTTTTTATGTCTTTTATGTCATGCAGAAGGGTTGACAGATTATATTTCACATTGCATGAGATATTTTTATGGGGCCATTAGCATACAGTAATAGAATAATAACACATCATCATTAAAAGGACAAAAAGGTTGCGTCCTCGCAACCTTTGTTTGGTGATCATTATGAGAAGGGGAAAACGACTTCTCCATTAAAGGTCCCATGAAATGAAAACAAAGCTTAACTCCTTATAGTTAATTTCTGTCTTGAGAGATGACAAATACATAAGAGTCTTTTTTTTTAAAACCAATACCTCTGTCTTTTCTCTTCCTGTATAAATAATCAAAGGTTTAACGGCTGCATTAGGGTGTGTACTAATTATGTATCCATTGAAAATGCTTTCTGTCAGTTGTATATCCTTCCCCCATCTGTCTGTCTGTGCGCCACAGCGGCCCCAAAATACTTTCTCATTGCACTGTGCAAGGTAACGGCGAACCGCAGGAGGCCTTCCTGTTCTTCACATGTGAAGATGTCATGGGCATTGGGAACCCGCTATGTACAATTCCAGAGCTCAAAACAACGTTTCACTTGCTGAACCCCGAAGAAACGCGCTTAATGTTTTGACAACCACATCATCGTCATCATCATCATCATCATCATGGTGTGAAAATAAAAAAAAGTTGTTTTCCATCTCTCCTTGTTTACCTCACACTGTGAGAGTCACAAGTCCCTCATTTCCATGATAACCGAGCCCCCCCATAATTACCACACGTAGATGTTTGTCAAAGCAGCTACAAAGCTTTCTTAAGAAATGAAGTAATTAATTAAAGCCTAGAAATCTGTACGTATTGAAATGTCATTAACTCAGGTGGTGAAACAACTCTGAGACAGGCGTCTCCTTCTATTCACAAGACTCGCTATTGTTGAACAGGGTGGGTGGATGTGTGGGTAGAGGTTTATGTGAAGATCCCTTCCTTCTCTCCTTCCCTCTGTTGAGAAAGGATCAGCCCCTGTCCTTCAAAACAACAGTCTTTACTTTCTCTCCCATGAATGAGCTGTTACCGGGGCAACAATATTGGATGAAAGAGACCCGGAGGAGAAGAGGAGATGTGGGATTTAAAAAGTGCTGATGGAAAGCTTCTTACATCTTTGAGGCTACTGGACACATCAGCTTAGAGCATCGTGTGTGTGTGTGTGTGTGTGTGTGTGTGCGTGTGTGTTTTGTTTCAGCACACGTGTACGTTTGCCACTTTCTGCAGTAGAGGCGTTCATGGGATGAAAACACATATGGCTCTCATGATACACTAAGCCAGGCCTGTCTGATGTGTCCTGGATGTATATTTACTTTGTGACCTCAATAGCCGGGGGTGAGTCATAAGTAAATGTAGCTAGCAGCGACATTTCCGTCGAATCACACTGCTTCGCTGCTTTTATGCATAGATGAGCTGAGCAGTTTGCATCTTATCTATGAGTCAGCAACACTCTGACTCCTACAATGATCTCTGGACATGGTATTGATTATTTTTAGTATTTGCAGCGTTGATTTTGAAGCTCGAACAAGAGTTTACCGTCAAAGTTTATTGGACAGGCTAATACGAGTGTCGTCACTGGGGGAGCTTACATAAGAGCGCATGAAGAGGAAATGGTCCCTTTTCTTATTAGTGTACATACTGCTCAGTACATATCACATTGCTACGCATATGATGAATCACCTTCTCCTGCCCTTCTGGTATCCTATTCTGCTTTAATAAGAGAGGGGATTTGAAGCGCTGACTCAGAGTACCACACATCTACCGTACGGCACTGAAGTGAAAGCTAAATCAATGAATAACACTGAACAGTGGCATAAAGGAAATTAGATACCGCACAAAAATGAAGGCTTCTTTTTACCAACAACCAAGAAAAAAGACAAAACCATATGTATTGTCATTGTATTTTGTAAGTAACATTCAAGCAAGTAAATACACACAGACAATTTTTTTCTTTTTCGGTACGCGATAAAGTAGAAAGCTTAATACAACAGCACTAGGATAGCCCCTCTGTTCATGAGGATTATATTGCTCACTTTTTAATGAACCTGTTTGAGAGCAATGCTGATTTATTATAATGGTCATTTTGGAGGCTGTGATTTGTCATGTTGTTGAGCTGTGCTGGAACATTTGTAGATGTAAACACTCAAGTGGCAAGCGGAGTTTAATTCAAAGTGTAACTTAACTTGAAGTGGCGTTACCTTGGTTATGAGATACTTGAGGTGGAACGAGTGAAGAAAGGTTTTAGTTCTTTGACTTTTTAGACCTGTAAATGATTCATTAATGATTTTTTGACAGCTTTATGAAGGGTAAGATCTTTGGAGTAATTCTATTAGATTTTTGATTGCAGTAAGATTCTATGCACAAAAATAGGAACAGATTTGACTTGAAAGTAATATACAGTATGTGCAGGATCACAAAATGTTGCATTAAGAAAGTTAATTATTTATTTAGACGCTATATTAGTAATTCAGCTAAAACTACTGTCTAAAAAAATAAGAAACAGATTTTAAAATAGATTTGATCTTTTTTTACATAATTTTGTACAAGATTTTGAGAATAAAATTCAAGAATTCAGTTGTTTAATGGATTGCAAAAAAAAAAGAAGTTCCTTTGTACCAACAAAAATTCAAAGTACAATGTCATTTTGCTTACTCTAGCAACTAATCTTTTCCCCTAATTTCAGCACCAGAAGATAAATGTGATGCGGATTGTTTAATTCATTATTATTCAACATTTCTGGTTTGCATGAGTGATTGTGTATTTTTAAGGAATATATTCAAGAATATAGCTGACTGTGAAACCTGACAATTAAATGAAACCTGTTCAAGACAAACTAGTTACGAACATTTTGAACTTTTTTGAATTGGAACTATGAATTATAATATGAATGAAAATAACTAGCGTGGTGTGTGTGCAGCCAGAACAGTCACAAGAACATCCTCACAAATTGCATATGAACATAAGAATGTCTTGTTTTCATAAATTGTCTCCAACAAGCACAATATGTAGTGAGTAGTGGCGTTAACACTGAGATGTATACTGTAGCTGTCATGATGGAATTGTGGTTGCTCAGAGAATTGTCAGCATGTTAGCAGCTCACTTTCAGTCTGGTACGAAGACAGACGCCGATCAAAAAAGAAAGGATTTTGCGGCTGAATTCAACAGCATCTTCTGTAGAGGTTACATTTTTCATGTTTAGCCCAAAACTGCGTGGCATCTTAACATTTTTAACAGTTGAAATTGACGTTACAGAAAGTGAACTGAGTATAGTCTGTTGACTATAGTGGTGATGTATGATGGGATGTCTTGGGAATGTTCAGGAGCAGGTGGAGGACGGAGGGAGTTTGGATTGACAACAGCAGAAACACTGCAGGACTCAAGACAAAATAGTGACAATACTGATGCAACAACCCAGCACTGAGCAGCACAGACAAGCAACAAAGCAACGCACAAACACGAACAACATTCTCTCTTCATGTTCATTTAGCATTTATCTTTACCTAAAAATACCTTGTGTGTGTGTATCAGCTCACGTTTCTGACACGTGCACCTGGTCTCCCACACATGTTAATTGTAATTCCTTCATCAGACTGTACAAAACACTGCAGCGTACATCACACAGAAGAGTAAACCTTTTATCTTAATGTGTGTTTGCTCAAATCCAAACAGACCTTGAGCAGCACTAATTTTGGAGAGTAGCACTAACTTGGATCCTGCTGTGAACGGGATTTGAAGACGTGTCATTAAGCAAATCTTTCCTCCAAAGAAATGTGTTCCTCAGTTTGCTCTTGACATACTTTGGAGATCTGTTATTCTTACACTCCTCGGAAATGAAAATGCACACTTAAGTGTGAAGTTAAATTTAGTCTTAACATGTCAGAACCAAAATATTCAGCATGCATCTGCTTAAAAAGAAAAGAACAGATTTCCAAACAAGCATGGATGAAAATAGAACAAGAGTTGGCATGCTACATGCTGGAGAATAAAGTTCAGGTTAGCTTCTTTGGAAGAGATGCCTGGCAACAACATTATCTGACTAAAATAAATGTAAATATAAATATGAATATAAATATAAATATATATATACACGTATGGCTTGTGTGATATCTAGCCATGCAGACGGTCTTTATCTACTGAGGATTAGAGATGCAGTATCCATCTGTGAGATGTACAGAAATAGTCTTTAATAAAATCTGCTGACAGTAAGGTGTGTTGAGTATCACCTCACACAGGTCTTTCAATTCATTATCTGTGTGTGTGTGTGTGTGTGTGTGTGTGTGTGTGTGTGTGTGTGTGTGTGTGTGTGTGTGTGTGTGTGTGTGTGTGTGGTCACTCTAGTTTTACTCCTTCCATCTTGGGTTTTTTTTGGTAATCTCATTGAAAAGCAGGTGTTTTAGTAGTCCTTTAAATATTGCATTGTTGATGTCAAACTTAAAAGCAGATGTAAATGTACACTAACTTATTCCCTCATCATGATCTCTTCATCTCTCCAACACACCCTCCTAACCCTCATTCCCTATCCACTCCACTCTTAGATCTCTTCTTTGGTCTGCCATTCTGCATGGCTACATACTAGAGGACCACCAGAGATGTGCTGCTGAGGCCAAAAATAATGTATTACCCATAATCATTATAATGTGAATCATATTTATTTTAAATGCTACGATTAGTGGTAAAAATATACTGTGATTTCCTTCGAGTTAAAGAAACCATAGAGAGTGAGTAGTGAACTCAATCATGCACATGAACAGACTAACATCGTCGCAGCAGGTTGGTATTTACAGTTGAAGTCAGTCAAATGGAAATTGCTTTCATTACAATGATTCCAGGAGTCGGAAAATGACAGCCACATATAATTAGCTTGAAGCTAATGGAGGCCGACCACTAACAACAGTAAAACTGAACAAAATATCCATTTACAAACTCTCAAACTCATCCTCCAACATAATCCACGCAATCCTCCTCATCCAGCCATGTGCTCAGCATTTGCAAACATTTTGATTTGAGTTTAAAATAATGGTGAACTTCCAGTTCAGCACGACTGTGAATGAGTACGAACAAGTTCAATTGAAAGCATCAGCTGGTCACATTCGGTCACAGACTTTGGTTACACTGGACGATGACGACCAGAATTTGTAAATGAATAATTGGTCTCCATATATCATAAATGTGGCTGCTGCTCTCTGACTTCTGGAGTCACCAGGAGGTCATGTGGTAGGGACTACTGAGTGCAAGACACCGAATGGTGGGTCAATTACACCCTTTGGGTGAAGAAATTCTTTAGCAGTTTGCAGTTGTGATGGAAGACAAAAGTCAATTCATTTTTGATGTTCAAGGTCTTGAGGTCCACCTGGTTGGTGGTGTTGGTCTGTTCAGACTGTTTCACACACTGCATGGTTATAACAGTGTACTGACACATCTCTGCGTGCCTCTGAGAGATAAGCGTGACAAAACTTGTGTTGGGAATTTTGGTGAACTATGTTTGATACCACTTTAAAATAAGTCGCCTCTTGTCAAGGATTAATAAATAGTTGGAAAGGCCTTATTAATTGCACTGTAAACACTTCGTAGCCTTCAGCAACATGAATGTATGCTGAAGTGCAGCATTTTCATCCATCTCGCCAAAATACAGTATCAGAGCTTGCTATTTTGCCAGTTAAAACGCAGCGGTATAGCATACCTTCATCTTGCTGAATAGTGACCCCGCATCGATGTGTAGGAAATTACATTATAAGTCACTGCACATGCTAATTACTGGTTGATGAAGAATATACACTGCAATTAATAAAGCACCTAAAACATTTATTAACCCTTTAAAGGGGAGGTTTATTGTAAAGTGGCACCCTATTGTTTTGTCATCTCACTGTACTATTTCTGTAGATCAGGTGTAGAGCAGGTAAGGGTTAACCGGGCCACAGTTTTCATCGTCTTCCAGGATAATGGGAGCAGGATAGTCGCCATTGAGTAAACGTGTGCAACTGGAGGATTTCACACAGAAGTGAGTAGGCTGGAGGTCTACACTACTGTTAGTAGGAGTCCGCAGTGAGAGGCTGCCACATATGTTACCTGAGGTCTGTCTCTGAGACACTCCTCTGATGCATGTCGTCTTCGTTCTCCAACAAATCCTCATGATGCTCCTTGTCTGTGTCTAGCCTCCCCCTTGATCCACTCCCCTCTCCCTGCAATCCTGACTCATTACTGGCCTCTCTACCTTCCTCTCCTCCTCCTCTTCCTCCTCCTCCCCCACCAGCCTCTTCCTCCTCTAACACTTCTCCTAAATGCTCATCCCCCTCTCGAGACTGGCTCCTTGATCGCAACTGGCTGAAGACGGAGACAGAAGCAAGAGAGAAGCACATGCAAAGTAGAAAGAAAACCAAACAAACATGAATCGTGTCAACAACTGAAGACTAACAGAGAAATAGTGCAGCCAAGAACAAATAAAAGGACACAGAAATGCAGACTTACATAAAAGCGCCATGCGAATCAATGTTTTGCTCTGATGTATGAAAACACCAAATGAATGCAATGTATTGAAGTTTCAGGGCGTGTTGCCAGACATGGACAATATTCTCCCACAGTCTGAATGAGCAGAGTTCAACCATTTGGTTCCACAGCTTTCTGAACTAGAGCCAAACCTGAACTCACATGGGTAAGAAAATGGCACAGTGTGCTAGTCAGTGCATTTTCTTCGTCAGTTCAACCAGGTGCAAACAATTTCATAGAGGAAAATGTTTGCACCTGGAAGCATGTATGGGAAGAAAGTTTCAGGGCTGAGGGGTTTGTCCACGCCTGATAACAGCATTGTGGGTTTAGAGAGATACAAATGTCACTGTCTCTTGGGGTGGAGGTCAGCCTACCGGATTTTGCGGTTTCCTTGCGGCCGTTCAGATTGGACAGACATGTAGCTCGTGCTGCTGAACCGAGAGGCACTACTGGTTCTCGACACAGCGGACACGTCGCTTACATCACTGTCTGACGACTTGGCCGACAGGTTATCTGAGCCCCGTGGATCTCTGCCTGAGCGCTGCAGACAGGAAAAAAAAACAACAACAAGGTCATTGAAATGCGGATGTTTCCGTGCAGTCTTTCTGTTGTTGCATTCTTTTTAGCTAACAAAAGTCCAGTGAAAAAATACTGTAGCTTTTCTTTTCAAATGTTTAGTAGCTATTCACACAAAGGTCAGTTCACATGAATTGAGAGACAGATATAAACTTTAAGAGTCGATTTGATGAAAGTGAATAATGTGGAATCATTAGTTTTATTTTAAGTGAACATGGAAAGAGATGTTGTTCCATAAGCTGCGTTAGATGTGCCTTTTGAAAGGTCAGAATGTACCTCAGTGGAGCTGTGGAAAAAAGAAAGAAAAAGAAGAACAATGCGAGCTCCAGTCTACTTAAATGACCTCTAGAGCTGGTCTTGTCATGGCACAAGTGCATTTGGGGTGTTTCCAGTTGATTCAAATGAGTGAAACAATGCATAATCTTGAATCACTGTGGTCATGTCATCTTCCAATCCCTTTAAAAAGCAAAATGCACTTGACATATTGCCATGACTCAAAACTATTTTTTTGTTTCTTTTAACTGCCTGTCAAAAAAGTACTGCAGAAGTTTGTTTCATTGTCTGAGCCCTGTCAAGATTTTAGCCTGGCTGTTTCAATGTCCCATCCATGTCCAATCCTAAAATAATTAATCAAAGCTCCAAAAATGCTGATTCTGTTCTAGATCTAAATAATCAATAGAGTTATGCTGCTGCGCTTCAGTGCACAGAGTACTGTGTCTGCATTTATCAGTTCTGTAGGGGGACTTCTGAAAAAAAAAAATTGTTATCAGTTCATATGACAACTCCTGAGCTTGGGCACATTTTGTTAAACAATTCACCTTTCACATAAGCCCCGCCCCCTGCTTAGTTACATATAGCAACGTTATTTCCTCCGACATCAGAGGTTCTAAACTGCTACAGAACACCGTTGCTACTAAAGCACCTATCGGTCGGAGGCTTTGATCAAATAACCCTTGTTATGGCTATGATGTGGTCAAACGTCGTACCTGGGGCACATGCAATAGTGACACGTTACCCAGAGAGGTTGAGCAGAGATGGAAGATTTATTCCTTTCCCCAAACACAAATCCAACCCTGATCTATGTTTGCTGTGGATCAAACTGTGTGGACGTCCACGAAATCAACTAAACTACTGCCATGTGTAACTAAGCAAGGGGCGGGGCTTACGCAAAAAGTGAACTGACGTGAACATGAATCAAACCAGACGTAACAGATGTCAGGCGCTGCAGCTGTTTACGGGCAAAAAAACACGATGTCCACAAATCATGTCACACGTTTTTTTGAACAAAACTCTATATTTTGTTGAACATTTGACTCAACTGAACAAAATTGATCAAGTCAGACGGGGGATATTTAGGATTGTTTTATGAGATCAGCCTAGGTGCTGTGCCTCAGGTCCTGTAAACATGAATAGTGCTAAATCACATATAATCATAGACTTAATCTATCAAAACATACCTTACCATGGCACACAACTAGTTCTAGAAAACACGTGAAAGCTGATGTGTCTATGGTATCCTGTCTGTGTGTAAAAGAACCTGAAGTGAGCGTTCAGTGAGTGTGAAAGCAGACGCTAAGATGTCCTGTTTATTCACAGTGGTGAGAGCATTGTTTAGTCAATGGCACTTCCAAGAAGGAAATTATTCAATAGACAAGGACAACTAACAATTTGATGTACTTTTCATAGCTTTGCAAACATACTGGCTTGAGCAATAGTTTGCATACCACAGACATAAAAGGCAAAGCTGGACAGTCTTGTTTGGCCCAGACGGCAGCGAGACAGCAGACCCAGCTCACCCTTTCTAAACATGTTCACTATCCCTCCTGAGGAGAGTAGTAAACACTCCACTCCGAGGACACCCAGTGTCACATTTACAGCAAGAGGACTGAAGGGTCGGTTCACTCAAATAACAGACAGAAAAACAAGCTGTCTCATCCACCTGTGATCTGATCCAGCCATGCATCCAGCCATTCTAAAACTATATATGTGCTTTTATTTTTACACCTGAAAGCACCGAGGAAAAGAATAAATGAACGGCAGAAACTGGGATTGGCACACATGGCAAAAATATCAGGGTTTTTTTTGGCAGAATTACAATTTCTATTACCTTTTCATGTTGATTTTTAAGGCTTAAACTACAGCAAAACTAAAAAGAATAAGTAAGAATATTGCTTTTAAAAGAAAAAAGACTAACAGACCATTTAGGCCAAAGTACTGTCCCTGTTATTATAAGTGTTATTATAAGCATTTTATCAAGGGCCTCATTTCCAGCCACCACACTGTACTATTATTAATGAGTCAATTTCATTACCTTACTCCAGACTCTTCTAGGGCTCCATTGGAGAATACAGTTACAGGTTGGCCAAGGCAACTTAAAGACCTACTGCTCTTGAGCGTCAGATGTGTCTGGGGAAATCTATCAACATATTCTCATCCCATCCATCCATCCATCCATCCATCCATCCATCCATCCATCCATCCATCCATCCATTTTCTATACTGCTTATTAAGGGTCGCATGGCATATTCAAGTCCCTCGTGATCTTATATCTACTAAAGCAAAGTTGTTGTTCTTCAAGCATGTTGAAGCAGTTTTGTTTTATTTTAATTCCAACTATTTATATGGCTCACTGTCAACTACAGAAATAGACTGAGCTGGTGTGAACTTAACTTGTGAACTAAACAGTGCTGTCCAGTCTTTGAACTCCATGGAGTGTTTTGCTGTTGTGGTGGGTTTGTGTGGTTATGTATACTGTGCAAACATGAAAGCACATGCGCTGTAATGTTGTTTGATATGTGCATTTGTTGCTTGACTGCTTACAAAGTGCACCATATGGCAGATCCACAGAGCAGCCATGCACATGGTGCACTGTGGGTTGAGGATTTTTCTGTGAATCTGGCATTTTACCTTGTGGTAGTCCTGCTCCAGCCGGGAGTCCGAGCCAGCTCCCTGCTTGTACTTGTTCATCTTCATTTTCATTTGTCTGGTCCTCTCATCCATGTCCATACCTGAGCACAGAGAGTGGAAGCTGTCAGGTCAGTTAGTGGTCAATACTATATAGACAGCCTGGTGTGTGTGTGTGTGTGTGTGTGTGTGCGTGTGTGTGTGTGTGCGTGCGTGTGTGTGTGTGTGTGTGTGTGGAGGGGTGCATGTACTGTTATGGTGAGACAAGCTTGAGCTATGAGCCATGAGCTATGACAAGGACAGATCTAATGAGAGGAAGCTGGATGGGCTGCTGTATCAACAGAGAAACGGAAAGAAATGAATAATGCTGACAAAGATAAGCTCCACAACAGTTTTAACAGCTCTATTTGTCACCAATTATCTCGGTCCAGGCTTATTTAAATTGACAACTCTCACCACATGTTCTCAAATTTAATAATTATTTACATCACGCAACCTTAACTACACAATTAAGCAGATCTGAATGGTGAGGTCAGTCATGGCAGTGAATACGTCCTACCTCTAGCAATGCTTAAAAATTTGCTTGGGACACATTTAAGGTGGAATTTCACATACTGTAAATGCTAATCCCTCGATGACAAATGACAGTTCTGGATAAACCAGCGCATCACTCTCCACTCCAATTGAATGATTTTTCTCATTTCATTGCTTTACAAAATCCTCATATCATCTGGGTTTCCAAAGTAATCTCATTTGTCTCATATTGGTGCAATTAGCAGAACTTCAACATAACCAACCGCATAATCCAATGGTTTTCAGCCTTTGAGTCATGATGACCTCCTTCTCGGATAATAAAGTTGGTTCCCCCCCCCCCCCCCCACACACACACACACACACCTCCCTACCACCACTTTTTCAGAAATAGAGCCATTAGTTCAATTTTGGCTTCAGATTTATTTAAGTAACTGCACCCACAAAGTCACCATGCTTGTTTTAAAATAACAGCGATATTCTCATATTACTGAGGTAAATGGGCCTGTTGACATTTGTCTCACACACTCAGTAAATCTATACCATGATAAATGATATCACTGTTACAGCGGGTACAATGTTAAAAACCTGTTTCCACTCTCAAAATGTTAAAGCATTTTTGTCAGAGAAACGAGCTCACAACCAGTTGAGAACCACTGTGCTGATAAATGCCCAAGCTTAACCTTGTTCCTGTGGAGGAAATAATGCCGTTGCATGACGACCAACTAAAAAAAGCTGAATCTCACAACAAATATTCCCTGTTGGAGGTACATCATGTCTGTTTCTCAGCAAACCAAATGACTTCCTGCTGTACCTGCATTTCCATTGTCTCCACTTGCTCTCTACTTTTGTGTCACAGGATGGCAATGATAAAGCAACAGTGATAAAGGGCCATGCACACATACGGACACACATATATACACACACACACACATAATATGCCCACCCACGCCCACACACACACACACACACACACACACATCAAAACAAAGAAAAGCAGCACAAGCTGAGCACAAATGAGTGATTGCAAAGACAAGCAAAGTGAACTTAAGTTGTTGGAGCTAAGTTCATCCTTTCTTGGGTAAATGTTTATTGTTACTACAGAGCTAAAGAAAGCCCTCCCTGCCAACACAGGGAGGCCCCTGTGTTCCCCATCCAAAGTTTATAAGAGAAGGGGTGAATATTTATCACTCTAGATCACAACTTCTAAAGAACTTTTATTGTGTGGCGTTAGATCTGAAGACTTGAGGTAAACTGATTTTGAGGCTGGCGCCATCTTTCATCATGCCTCCACATCCAATGAATAGTGAAGGAATTATTACTGGTATTTCTTTTCTAAATACCGGTCTTCAAATGCTAGGCTGATACTTCTGGTCTGTTTCCATCTGGCCTTCTGCAAGTAAACATTTCACTGTTTGGCTGCCTTGCTTGACGTTTGAATAGAATATTGACCTAAATGCTGTTGTTCACGGCTCTGGGTTTAGTTATCTAGAGCAAAAATCACCACTTAAATGTATATTTCGGATTTTTTACCTTTAAGGTTTGTGTTCTTGTGTCTTTTTCGCTGAGTTTAACAGTCTTCACCTCTAAGTTTAGTCTGCTGTCGGCTGAACACAGCTGACAACAGTCAATGGCCACTTTGACTGTTGTCAGCTAAAATAATACATAAAGGGTATAATATTTAAGATTGTTCCATTCATATGTACATGAATGTATATTCATATTCATACACAGTACATCCCCCCCGTTCTACATTGGAGTAACGCTGTAACCGTGAGAATGTGTTGACTGACTGCTTGATCAAGAACTGAGCTGGTAACTCTCCCTGGAAGCTGGGCCATACATCCTTAAGCAGTTTACCTCCTCTTCATTTCGCAAAAATTTTGAAAAACTCTTATAGGACTTCATCGTGTGATTCAGGCGTACACTTAAATAATGAGCCTATGGTCAGAATACTCAACGTCTTCATCTTATAATTGCTTACTTGCACGATAACCCTATCAAGGTTAAAGTCATTTGAAAATGGCAGCATCTAATTCAGACTCTTGTCTTAATCAGATTAATATCAGAATATTTCCATTTATGTAAACATAGCCAAGGACTGTACAGTCTGCTCAGTTTGCAGATTCAATGATGAAGATCTATCTTATGGGTCCTGGATTGCTCTAATGTCACTTAATTATTTCCCTGCTAAATACCTTTTTGGTCCCTAAGGTTTCTCTAAATCATATTCAGTGAAACCTGCTTTACTAATTCATGTCAACTTTAAAAGTGTCAAATATCCTTTTAAGTAACTACTGAAATATGTGTCCATAAAGAAAGTAAGTCAATTTTGTTGTCCCTTACAGGTCTATTTCATACAGGCTTCACCCTGCAAGAGCTGTCACTATCGGGCTCTCCTGCTGATGTGTTCTCCACTGACTCCTAACCAGAATACTCTTAACAGCAGTATACTGTATAAGTACTGCGAGACCTGAGTTCTGCTCTGTGATGAAGTTACTAGAGTGTTCTGGCTCAATCAGCAGACCACATCTTCACCCATGGCTCCCCGAGAGGATGGTGGGAACAGGGATCTGGACTTGAGCTCCACCCATGCCATGTCACTGGTTTCTGTTTCTGTCGCGTGTCTGAGTCCTCCTTAGCTCATTCAGTTTAATGATTAGTAGAAAAAAAAAGATGACATGTACATCAAGCCCCACACAAGGTATTCTTAGTACCATCTTTATTTTTTAGTAGAATCATTTTGCTCCGCAAACGTGTGTGTGTGTGTGTATGTGTGCGTGTGTGTGTGTGTGGAGGGGGTTACTATTGCTGCTTGGTGCCCCTACACTTTGCAGGGTTGTGATCTGATGTACGTTAACTGTTCGTAGGATTTGACTTGATAACCTTCGCCCTCACAAAAGCGACAGCTCTTGGCATGTGAAACTTAAACAGAAACGTTGAGTACAGGTCCAGCCTTCTAAGAGTCAGGCCCTCTGCTCTGCAGGGGATGACGCCTTTATTCACTGAATTGGAGTTAAATAAAACTTCTTCTTTTTTTTTTTTACTGTAGGTAAGACATAAATGTTCATGTCAAGACCTGCAGTGAAGAACCACTCTGGTGTGATATCATGACCATGCTTCTATGAACTGTAAGCCCACACAGTTGGTCTGCAGCAAAATAAGAGTGCAAAATGACAAAGAAGCCAGAAGCATCAACAGAACAGTTAAAAGTGCAAATGGCACAAGAGAGCTGAGGCGAGAGCGAAGTGGGCAAAGAAAAGATGAATGAGATGAGAGGAGGTGGGTGGGAGGGGCAAGCCCGGAAGATTTATAAGGTGAATTTAAGTAGAGTAGGAGGAAGCAGATTTTAGAAAAGGAAGAGGATGAAGAAGAAGAAAGGACAGACCTGAGTTCGTCCAACTTGGTGAGTCCGTGTCTTCTGGGATCACATCACAGAATGGACAGACACAGACAGAGGAGAGGAAGATGGATGTGAGAGGATGCACGAAGGGTAAGGGGAGGACAGAGGAGGAGAGGGAGGATGAAGGAAAGGTGGCGCCATCGTCGTGATCACCGAATATGCCAGGTTTGGAGGGTCAGAGTGAAGGGGAAGAGGATGGAGGATTGGGGGGGACACAACACAATACCACACGACAATGACAAAACAACAAGCGCAGAACACACACACAAAATCAAAAAGTGCACCAAGAACACACAAACTGGGCACAGTGAAAAGTCAAACACAGTAAGAGGCCAGGAGAGGCTGAGGTAGAGGCTGAGAGTTTCGTTATTAGAAATCAGAGAGGAGGGAGGATTGGGAGGGTGAGGTTCTGTGCTTTAAAGGAAAAAAAGAGCTGAAAGAGTAAAGAGATGTTAAAGATGCACCGAACCAGATAGAAACTTGAAACCTTTGGAGGTAGGTGGGGAGGGGGTGGATGTCACTTGAACCTGCATGTGGCAACTGTGGGGAGACAGCCTGGAAAAATAACTTAAAAAAACAACACAAAACAACACAAATAGAAAGCTGAGAGCAGCAAGCACACAAAAGAGAGAGACAACTACCTTAAAGGGCACAACATGTGAAAACTGACAAAATACCAAGCACTCTGGTGAGAGTGAAAGGGCGCATGTTCAAATACACACACTCAGGCGTCAGCTACAGCGTCTCTCTGAAAGAAGGTTATGCAACAGCAAGCTCAACTGCATGCTTTAAGGCATCTCTTTTGCTTCTGATTACATAGATTTCTTCCTTTTATTCATGCCCTTCCTTCCTTCCTTCTGCTTAGCCTGCCGAGGGTGTTTTTAATTTCCCTTCCTTTTTTCTCTCAAAATGAGTTTGATTCTTCTATCAGGAACCAAAACAGTTCCATTTGTGTTTTGAGTGTGTGTCAGCATGCATTCCTGGACCCACACGACCTCAAGTCCAGTTTACAACATTCGCTTCGGATCATGAATTTCACGTCAACACAATAGTGAAATATGCAGATGACACGACTGTGGTGGGGCTGATCACCGACAGCGATGGAACAGCCAACAGAGCAGAGATTCACAAGCTGCTGCAGTGGTGCTCAGAAAACAACCTCTCTCTGTACGCCGGGAAGACCAAGGAGCTCATCAACTTAAGGAAACCCAAGGATGCTGAATTCACTCTGAGTTCCATTGGGATGAAAGAGTGGAGAGAGTGTCCAGCATCAGGTTGCTGAGAGCTCACATATCTTAGGACCTCACATGGACTACGCACACCGCTAAACAAGTTAAACAGGCACAGCAGCAGCTGAGGACGCTGAAGAAAGCCAGACTACCACATGAGATGCTGGTAACCTTCTACTGCTGCTCCATTGAGAGCATCTTTATGTACTGCATCTCAGCGTGGTGCTGCAGCTGCGTGGTATCAAGTGCACAGAAAATAGTTGGGACTCGACCCTCTGCGCTGGATGAGATCTACACCACCAGGGGCCTAAGAAAAGCAACTAGCATCTGCAGAGACCCCACACATCCTTGCCATCATCTGTTTGAACTGTCACCATCAGGCAAACGTTACAGAGCCCTCCGCACCCACACAAGCAGACTGAACAATAGTTTCTTCCCCAGGGCTGGGGCTCCCCTAAACAAATCCAACAAACACTCCACTTGACATACCACTACAACACAAAACAGCTGCTGCTAAATGAAAATATTTGCATTGTTAAACTATTATGAGCCTAATATTTGCACACTGTTTGCACAATGCGTGAAATTATATTTGCAGCAATTGTCATGGCTCAGAGGTAGAGTGGCAGTTTAGCAACCAAGGGGTCGCCCCTGGTGACCATGTGAGCTTCAGTGTCCTTGAGGAAAATACAGAACCCATAATTGCTCCTGATAAGTAGGTTGGCGCTTTGTATGGCAGCTTTCACCATCAGTGTGTGAGTGTGTGTGAAATTGTTTTGCGGCTTGATCCGAGGTTTCAGACAGAATGCAGCATATTAGGGATCAATTTTGGCTCGGCAATATTCCTGCTCAGAGGGTTTACTTCTTGTCGCCTCCACTGCTATGTGAAGCCAAGCCGTCAATGTGCTGGCTCAGTGTGAGGTGGGCGCAGGTGTCGATGATGACGCAAACTCGCAAACATAACGCTCACCGGTTCTCCCTCAAACACTTCAAAGAATGTCAACACTGACGCTGCCGGCAGCCAGAGCGGCGAAGTGCTGTTTGGAAACTTACTGACTGTCACGGGCCTAACTATTCTCCCGACATATATTTTGAACGTCACTGTTCACGCGCAACTTTGCGTCACTTTGTCACGTCACGTGTTTACGCCCACACCAGTGGCGGCTTTTTTGAAAAGAGGAACAATTGGCCTCCATGTCACACAGACAAGATGGGAAATTCCCTCCTCTACCGGGCTGCAAATTTGGCTCATTCTCTGTCTATAAAGGGCTGTTGTAAAGCGCTTTGAGTGCTGCTAAGGTAGAAAGGCGATATATAATTGAGTCCATTTACCATTAATATTTTTATCCATACTCTTTATTTATTTCCTGCTGTTTTTAATTGCATTGTTGTATCTATTGTTGCATTTTATTGCACTGTATCTATTTCCCACTGTTTTCTATATGTCATTGTTGTACAGAGCCATAACAAAATTTGTTGCACACTTCTTGTACTCTGCAATGACAATAAAGGCTTATTCTATTCTATCCTATTTTATCAGCAACATCTTTTGCCCTTTATCAGTCCACCATTTCTGTTTGTCAACTCCTGAAACTTCCTGTCTTATATCCTTCTTTAGAACTGAGAAAAAAAACCTAGATCATATTCTAAATAATTTGCTTTTAGCTCAATTAGTCACTCCTTTAATAGTGAACAAAAGTGTCACATGAATAAAAAAGACAAGGTGGGACGTGCGCCTCACCAGCTTTCATCTCTTCATGACAGCTGACATCACCTCATTAGAGAGTCAAATGGTAATCAAGAGAGCGAGTGATTTTTTTACCCTCCCTCTCACTTGGGAGGCTTCGGGTGGGTCACCAGGACAGGAGCCTGACATACGACGATAGACATCAGTTTGCACGTTAAGTCTGTCCTGTGGGATGTTTGGTACTAATATGTGTCTAACACAACCGCCTGTCAATGACACACAACTTCACCACACACAATTAAGACGAAGAACATAGAAATCAATGACACTATAAAACATATTCCATCTTTGGAGCAGTAAATGCCAATATGGGTGAAGTTCACTAGGAATCCAATGTAAGAGCTCCGGCTATCAGATGGATATAGGAACAATGTTGAGTCGTGTGTATACGGCAGGGATCATGCACAGACTAAACAATAAGTTTCCATGGCTTCTTTCATGCTCGTACATTCCCTGAAACCTCTGTTTCCAAATAAATATCAACAGAACAGTCCGACACAATTTATCAGCATGTACTTAACGAAAAGAAATGTCCATGTCTTTTCCAAAATTCTCTGTTTTTATTCAGGTACAATATTTCAAAAATGTTTAATTTTAACTTTTTTCAGATTCCATCACTTTTCCCAATTTTTAATGACCATAAGACCTGGGAGTATAAAACTGCTATTTGGTGTTAATATGCAGTTATTATCAAAGAGATGCATGATCGTGGCAGAAGACTGTAGAACTCACAAATACACGTGCGCCCTGAGAGAGCCGGGTGATGATGGGCAACGTCTTGCTTCCTGTCAGTATTTGTTGTGCTGTTAATGTTTTTATTCAGGCTGCACGGTGGTGCAGTGGTCAGCACTGTCGCCTCACAGCAAGAAGGTTCTGGGTTCGAGCCCCAGCTCGGGCATGGGGTCTTTCTGTGTGGAGTCTGCATGTTCTCCTAGTGCCTGCGTGGGTTCTCTCCGGTACTCCAGCTTCCTCCCACAGTATTGTGGACGATCATGCATCTCTTTGAATCATTTGATTTTAGATATGTTGCATCATAGCCTACAGGTATATTGCAAATTTAAAGGAATTAGCTATGGAGAGACTGGGCCAAATATGCCAATCATGTCCCATCATCTTAAATTTTACTCAGTTATAAATTATTCTCAGATCAAGACCTGGTGTCTTTTTGTGAGTGTGTGTGTGTGTGTGTGTGTGTGTGTGTGTGTCTGTGCGTACGTGTATGTGTTTTTCGTCTGTCTGTTGTGGAGCACAGAATAATTGGATGCCATGGGAAAATTTTAAACAGTAATTGTGGGCAGGGGGGTGATTAAAATTCTTTCACTTCTTTACAATCACGCTCGATGAGCCTCTGATCGGCCCTCTGATAGCTCCCTGTGAGGAAGTAACATGAATGTGTTTGTGCAGGAAACGAAGACTGCGCTTAGTCATCCTTTCCAGGGTAAATTAAGGTTAAAAAAAAGCAGACAGAAGAGACACAAGTATTTAAGAGGAGAAAGAGTTGAGAGCAAAAAAAAGAGAGGAATGAAGAGACATAGAGACAAAAACAAGGACGCCAAGGGAGGCAGAGGCAGCAACAGACTGACTGATGACTAGGCGGAGGCTTGATTACAGCCAGAATGTAAGCCGGTAGGAAACAGAGGCTTTACGGCACTTAATGAAATAGGAATCCAGTGAAAAATATAAGGATTGTTTAGAGCCAGCTAGGTCACAGACTAACCAACACGAAGACTACTTTTTGTCTGATTTATATCTAATGTTTTTGCATTCTTAAATGTCATCTGTTGACAGTCATCATAGCAAATTTCATTCTGTGGTCATCACATACCAGCAAGCACTGGGTGCACACAGATGAAGGTCCTACACAGCACTAGCTGCCTTAGCAACATCTGTTACATTGTCCTTCAGTGTCTACACAAACTGCCCACTGGCACACTGAAAAGCATCTTTTCTTCAGAATTAAGCAACGTTTCACAGGCTCTAATGACGCATTGCCTGAAATTGGAGTGTGTAGAAGTTTCATCTCCACACAGCACAGCAAAACCACACAAAGAGAGGAGAGACAGAAAGGTTGAAGGATGCCATCCAGAGGCTGATGTGGGCAACTACATATGAAAGACTGGATTTTATTTTCCTGCTGCCCAGAGATTCTTATGAGTGAGATAGTTGACAGGTAAAACAAAACTCCTCACAATGTCGATCTGACTACATCAAAAGTCAGGAAGCACTGTCAGGTCATGTTCCTGCTCATGCATATCAGCAGACTTCAGAGGAACGTAAGTATGAATATCTGGCAAGACGTCACATTGTTTTGTCTCCTGCCATTCACTGTGTCAGACAGCAAAAATAAAAATTACAAATAAAATGTTCCACTTCCTGTGATTTGTTCTAACTGCCCAGAGATGAAGTGCTCGAGTGTTCGGTTCAACATAAGACTGGTGTCGGAACAGGCCCTCGTAGGCCCCCTGTAAGATTTGGTCTGTGTTTTATGAGGGCGTAATCCAGCGAAAAGTCCACACAAGCAGTGAAGAACAGAGTCCAAAAAAACCTTCAAGGACATGTCACTTTTTTAGATTATTTTTCTGATTTAGAAGGTGCATTTCTCTGATTAAAAGCAGCAAAAAATAATAATCCCATCAAACATAACAGCCAAGCTGTTGCCAATGTCTTATGAAGATGTTTTTATTTTTTTTAAATTTCTATTCGATAATGTTAGTATAAATTTGAATATTTCTTTTATTTCAGAACAAGGTCAAATGGCTGACTGATTGTTCATAGACTTCCAAGAATTAATTGAAAAAAGGTTAATACTCTAGCAAAGTGACATTTTGACTTTTAAAGAGGAGAAACTGCACACCAAGACCAACCAACCTGAGTCAGTGAGGGAGGGGTGTGGCTGTGTCCCTCCATCAGACAGAGAGCCATTCACCCCTCGCTGCTGGTCCTCCCATGTTACCTCTACAGCAAGACACACATGACACAACACACACGGGTTTGCACTCTCTTGAATTCTGAAGGATGATGGCTTGTCAAAGAAATGTTTTGTTTGATATTCACACAACAGTTTCTGTTGTTTTCTTTTTTTGGGGGAATTTAGATTGTTACGTTATATGGGGATATTAGAAATCGATCTTATGAGAAAGAAAACGACCTCCTTGCTGCTTCAGCACTGATGTAATGGATAGCTCCCTCATCCAAGATTACGAGTTTTGCTCCATCTGCTGGAGAACTGAGGTAATAGTCTCATAGTGTAAAAAAATAAGAAAACATTAGAGGTGCTTCTATTCAGCACTTCTTGTGTGTGTGTGTGTGTGAGCACAGGCATGCCAGACTGTGTGTTCAATATCCGCAATGTCACAAGGGAAATGGAGAACTCTGTCTTTGTGAGCAGAATTATTGTCCACTGAAGTCGAGGGCAGGTTAGTGTTCTGAGGCCCAACGAGAGCTGGAGAACTTGAGGACAGTGCACTCGAGATCACAGCAGCAGCCCTCGAAGCACATTACCGTCAGCTTCAGCTACAAGTCGCTAATTTGATCACAGCAAATGTACTACAGTGAAGGGGAACGTAGTCGCAGTCGTAGTCGTAGTAAAGTATCAGTTGCTAGGGACGGTCACACATGAAGGACTTGATTTGGTGCGAGAGAGACCACACAGCAAAGTCACACTCTCACACTTGCCTTTCCTCCCATTTACTGGCGGGCCTTGTGGTTTCTCCTCGCAGTCTGCTGCTGGTAGAGAGACAGATGGAAGCTCAAAAAGGGATTGAACTTTCAAACCAACAGCACTGCAGTGACAAATTTAAGGGTATTCACTGACAGACCTCAACACAAACACGCAGCTCTACAGCAAACAGCTACTTCTACAGCTGCTGCGCAAAAGATGGTACATTATTTGGTACATTATCCTGTGAACACTCAAAACTGAAGTATGAGACAAGAACAGTTCCATACTTAGAGGAACACTTTCAAAGAATGTTCCCTTGAGATCCATGTTTTAATTCAAACGCGTCACACTGGTACCTCTCCTATGTATCAAGTGTTGTGAACAACAACATTGATTTCTGAGAACACAACACACAATCTCCCTATAGCAGAATATCCCTCAGAGATTATAGATTATTTTAATATCCAGTGAGTAATTTGGCTCCAGTTATTCTCATGTTGAGTCGTAGTGTCACACGCTGGCAGGACAGAAGCGCACCACATAAACAGATGGGAGAGTAGGAAGTGGAAACTGTAGGGAACTGAAGTGTCTGCCAAGAGTCCGGCTGTTCATTCAAGACTGTGGATGAATGTACTGTACACCAACATGTACTCCCAACCAAAGGAAAGGACCTTACTACTAGACAGCACAACAAGGAGTCAAGCAGCATAGGTTTTCTGTTGTAGTAAACACACCTGGGCGACCATTGAGGGGTCCGGGTGCCCCGAGCTCCTCCACTCTTCCTTCTTAGGAGTTGCCGCACATTAACAAAGAACACACCAGACAATGAGGTATTTGAAAGTACCGAGTATGATCCAACTTTGGAGCACAGGAAAGAGTCAAGTCCCTCTTTGTATTCGGCAATATATGATAATATAGATGCAGTCCACAGCTACACACAAACAACCCAACACACACACTCTCACTTACTGACACACATTTGCATTACATAAGCTGAGCTCCATGCAACTCTGTGGGAGCTACACCACAAGGTCAGATCGATATCTCCTGCTACTGCCCACACACACAGCTACTGTCCCAAAATGTACAACTGCAAGAGGGACATACACACACACACACACGCGCGCGCGTGCACACACACACAATGAAGAAAAGAGGTAGTGAGAAGAGGGAGAATCCTGAAGAAAAAAACAGTACAAAGGGAGACGAAGGGAGACTATTGAGAACAGAGACAAAGATGCGACAGAGAGGTCGACAGCGAGAGCTTCAAGAGTGATAAAAAGATGGCAGAGATACAGAAGAAGGATGAGACTGAGAGAGCAAAGGAGAGGGTGAGGAAGACAGAGAGAGAGAGAGAGAGAGAGAGAGGGGGGGGAGAGGGGGCTGCAAAGAAGACAGGGGAAGCCCTCATGGACTCTGACAATGATGAAAGAGCTCTGTGAATGCTTTGACAAGTACTCCAGAACTGCCTGAGCCCCCCCAGCTTCGTCCTAGCCATTCCCTCCGATCACAGTGAAGCTACACCAAGCTTTGTTTTTGCAGTGTCTGATTCAAAGTGAAATAATACTTGCTTTCATCACACTTCTTGCAATACAAATCACAAGTTGCCACATAAGACATTTGTAAAAGAAGTGAAGAAGGAACAAATGTCTTATCTGTAAAGATGTGGAATGTTTAGATTGTTACTTCTTAATCAAAACCCGGACCATTAGATATGCTTTAAGTTTCTCAGCAGTCCAAATACGTAAATGATTCCCAGAAAAATGACAAAAAGTACCTACTGAAATCCAGACATAGAAACAATTGAACAATCAGTAGCAGGACCCAAACATGCTTACGTGGAAGTACGACACAATGGCACAGGACATTTCAACTCTAGATTACACACATCTGCAACAGAGCAGGGGGTTCAAGGAGCTTAGCCTCCAGAGAACCCTGCCAACTGCCATTGCAGACAGGGTTTAGGCCTTCAGAGCAAGGTATGTCTCCACCAGCATTCCCGATCTGAAAGACTAAACCCTCACATTCAGGTACAGACCTTCACAAGGCTCTGTTCCTTCGTCTCCATCTTCTGAGAGAGAAATGGAAAGGGAACCGAGAGCAGATGTTATGGATGGAAGGCAAAAGTGAACACTAATGAAACGAAACAAAAGAAAGTTGCTTGCAAATATGATGTGATTTATACCCATTAATAATAATCCCATTTTTGTTTGAGCCAGTTCATTCTCAGGTTCAAATCAGCTGGGACGCCAAATAAAAGCTCTTCCTACACGACAGCCACGCTGATAAAGCACGGCATCACTTAAACGCAGAGACAAAAAAAACAAAAAAACAGATGACTTACTTCTGTCCTTCCCTGTGGGTGGAAGCTGCGGGAGTTGCCGACCTCGTCTACTGGACATCGGGGTACTGGTCGGACTGGTCTGGACCGATCCACTACGAGGATGCGCCCTATATGACATAAAAGTAATGGGGACTATGGTGAGAAACCTATTTGTACTGTTACAGGTCCTGGCCATGTCACACTCACATCACAGTGTGTTCAGAAAGGAGAAAACTACACACTGGTTGGGTGTAGATGTTCAGGAAACTAACACACTGACACATTATCATGATGTAATCTAGGATCACCTAGTAACTGAGTGCACATTGTTTGTTTTGCATCTCCAAATATAAACCAGTTTACACAGTAATGATGTTTGGCACATGGCACATGGCATGGGAGTGGAGGGACACATCAACTGTTGGGAACTGAGCTGCAATAAAAGATGCCAGGTGTGAAACGCATGTGCAGTCGACTCATCAAGCTGCAAGAAGAAAAGAGTTCAATGTAGGAACAGCAGACCAGTGCGACCATGCGTTCAGCCTGTCCCCAGAGGGCTCAAAATAAAAAAGGAAAACAAAAACAGGATGCCGTCACAGGATAAAAAAGCATCAGTTGATGTTAGTAATGAAACCGAAGGAAAATACTGGCCCAACACTGCTATACTCACGCAAGCGTATGAGCAGTGTGTTCCAAATCAAAATGAGTCAGCACGCTATCTACAGAGTCAGGATAGTCTTGCCTTGGACATGTGTAAAGAAAACACAGCACCGGTGCTCTTGGGGACAAAACATAAAGTGGCTAGGTGGGTGGGGTGAGGAGAGGTGAGGTGAGGTGAGGAAGGGGAGCAAGGGATTGGAAGGGTGTGTGCTGTGGGTGGTGGTGATGTGGATTTTCGTATTCATTCTGTGAGTTAGTCAGGGTCTGGGTGAGTGGGAGCTCATGGGACAGGGTCTCTATTGGTTTGGTTCTACAAATGTTTTAGTCAGGCAAACATTTAGCAGTGGAGCAGCTGCTCTCAGGGCAGAAATAATCTCATTGGCTGATTTGAACCTCAACGTTGAATCAAAGAGTAGCTGGAGCTTGCTGGCATGCCAGAGAAGAACTGTGCTCATAATATGAATAACAACAAAAATTAATAAGCTTAATGAAAGGCTATTGGGTAAGCTAATTGGCTACACAACCTTTAAACTATACAGTACGTGAAGGCTTCTGTGTATCTAACATCAATTTATTCGCTTGGCCTGCAGTCTAATAATATTATCAAACTAAATTATAATTAAATTATTTCTCCCTCCAGAGCGAGTGTGCCGCAGCAAAATGAGCAACTAAAATCTAAAACCCCAGTCTGGGTTGTGCTGAGCTACTGTGTTGAGTTGGTTAGCGTCTCCAATCTGGGTCACACCTCGTCAAGGCAGGTGAGGGGGGGGCGGACCTCCCAGATGGCAGAGACGGCATGGACCTCATGAGCGATGAGTCGTGAGGGCGTTCAGTGGAGCGTGATCGGGACGAGGGGCGCTCTATAGTGGGCCGCTGGTCTGCAGAGCGGGACCTGCTGTGATACTCGTGCCTATCCATGGCTCCATGGTTCCTACAGAGGTTATTGAGAGATAGGCAGGCACTCAGTGGGGCCCCATCGGGGTGGGGACAGTATGCTGGAAGGGTGGACAGAATGGAGGGCAAAGGAAATCGTTGTACCCTCATAACTCCTCTTAGGTGCATGTGGTTAAGCACTGCGCCTGTACTTTCGCTCCACTTCACCCCATTTCCTTGCAATCACAAATAACTTCAACATTTTACTTCAGACATTTCCAACCATTTCCAAACCATGTAATAGATTTTTTCTTAACATTCTTTCCCACCTCAAATCCTGAGAGATGAGAATTGACTCAACATCATGCATGTTTTTCAGTTATGGTCAACTTTTTTTGACACTTGGGTTGTCACATGACTGCAGTTTTTCACTTCTGAGCTTTCACAATATGCCAATATTCCTTTGACTGCTAGCACACATGACATCCAGTGTGGTGGACTCCTGAATGAAAGCAAATATTAAGCCTCCGCATGTAGATTTTCTTACCGAATTGTTATCTACTGTCTGAAACGTAGGGAAAACAACCATCATCAATAATGTCGGGTGGATGTGATTTGCAGTCAATAAACTTAAGCATCGAAAAATACAGGTGAGGTGAGTGAGTGATAGCAGGAGATGATTCAGCTACTCTCAGTGAACAAAGCCCAGTAATTTCATGTTAAATGGTCTAAACCAAGGTTGCCAGGTTCAACAGAGAGCAGCCTGCAACTATTTACGTTTTTTTTTTTTAGCTCAGCAGCTTTCTCTTGGAGTAGCTGAATGACTTCATTGGAAAGGTGGACGGTGTGGAGGACTGTTGCCTCATGTGAACATTATGGTCCTTGTAGCAAACTAACTGTTAAGTCTTCAGCGTGTAAAGATCTGACAGGCTGTGTGCTCGTGATGGGTGAGTGTTCATGGGCGGCCTGTTTGAGGTAGAGTGACATGTGAGGTCAAGTGTATCTGCATGTTGGCTTTGACTTATTATATCTGCTATACCCTGAAAAATACCAAGCCATTATGAATAGTTTTGGCACATTGAGGATGATCTGAGGAGCTGGGGAAAAAAAAAACAAGTTGTAAAAATCACTGACATTATATGGGGACATTGTTTAACCTTGCAGAGAGAAAAGAAAAACATTTTCAGCAAACTACATCACACTGCACTTGTCACAACAGTGAAGGCAAACATTCAACTTGGCTTTTTAGATATGTTACAAGTACTGTTTTTTTTTGCAGGCACAGACAGTTTAAATTAAAACAAAAAGCTTTCCAAAGTCCCCCCCAGAATAACACATTACTTAAATACGCAGAAGACATCTGCACCCTATAAACATGTAGGAGCTGCTTCTAATGAGGCGAATCGACACCAAAAGTCTTCCTTCAATCAATTTAAAACTCTGACTCTGTTGAGAAATATTTGGAATTAATATATAGATTGAATACGTAAATGAATCTGTCGAAGTCTTGTGGTGTCTGTAGCCTTTTGTAGAATGAAACATTGTCCAGTAGAGGAGATCAGTCTAAAACAGTTCAACAAAGCTCATCTGCCAGTAACCTTAATTCATCTTCATCATTCTTAATCTACTGTCATTTCCTGTCATGGCCCACACAATCATTCGTTGGTTCCTGTCATAAATATTTAGAGGCTAATGTGACCGTTCTGTCTGTTAGGAATCAAACGTGTTAATTGATGGATGAAGAGTTTTGGAATAGATTTCTTACGGTTACAAACTGTTTTCTCTGTTTTGCTGTGTTGACGCTTACACAGTGCAGGTTTCTGTTTCTGCACCGCTTGGGGTTTTTCAAGCAATGCACTTTAATAACAGTCTTCTGGGTGAATATCATTTCGCTAAGACTTCAGTAATACTCTTTGTAACTCTGTTTATTCTCCTTTTTCACTTGCTTTTTTATCCTTCTAACACCATGGCTTTTACTCCACCTGGATACAGATGGAAACAAACTGTGTCTGTGCTAACATTGAAGAGAATTGTTCTATTCCTCTGTGGATGACAGTGAGACGTTTTTGTTCCTTTCTACATCGGTTTAGACAAAAGAGAAGGAGAGAGAGGGAGAGAGATGAGGAGCTCTCTTTAATTTCTGGGCTACAGGCTGAGCCAAGCTGGACCTCGGGGAAACTTTGTGACACTTTAATAATGTCAGTTAGGCTCTCGGGCGGAGTTCTGAGGACTCATCACTTTTGTTTCCTCCAATAGAGGAGGGGAAAAGCACAAACATTATTCCTGACTGAAAGCCAGATGGAAAGAGTTTGAAAAAAAAAAACTAAGAAAAGTGAAGTCTTTAATGAGATTTTTCTGGAGCAGGGCATGTGAGTTCTTTCACTTTACTGGTTCACCAGGACGCTGGCGTGGGTCCCGAGGATGTATGGGTGTCAGCGGGCCTTTCTCTGGATGCTTGGAACAGCCCAGCATCACATTCTGGCCAGACACAGGAAGGCAAAGGGCAACCACAGAAAGCTAATTTGCAGCCCAGAGTGATGCATCAGAGATGCCAAAGTGAAGGTGTGCAAAGAGCAGGTGCCATAGCATGTAAAAAAAGGACAATAGTAATAATCACACACACTACAGATCAACATACAGCTGTAGGTATAATGTACATGGGTACATAAACAAGGACATCAATGAAGAAACAATCAGGTGCTGGCCAGCAGTGTAAATACGGCTGACATCAGCAACACAAATAGCTCTGAGTCTATGCACACAGCACAGAGGCAGTTGTGTACCATAACCTACACAACTTCAGAGCCGTGATGACGACTTAACAGAAACCGATATCAAGCAGGATATCCTTCTCCGCCATCACTTGTACGGTCACAGATAAATTAAAGACGGACGAGGGACAACTTTGGGAGACTACAAGATGGCGGATGCACAGATGCAGCTGCAGTGCATGTCAATACCTCTCGTAGTCAAAGTCAGAAGTGTAGGCGCCCTCAGAATAGGCACGGGCCATCCTAGTGGAACGCAGTAACCTGACTGCTTCCTCTCGGCAGATCGGGTACACACGGTGGTTGCGGCTGGCGAAAAAATATCACAACTGGTCAGCATGTGTCTATGGTTTTCTCTCTTTTTGTTGTCAAGGGGAGGAAACAAACAGATCAACCTACAAAGGAAGACAAATTGGAATGCACCTCTCGGATTCCCTTTAAAGGCTGTCGACACTGTGTTTAAGAGCAAATGTACACTAAACGTTCTGCATCTATCTTCATGTTTGCAGGGGGAACCACCTCTGCTGGACAAAACTTCAGAAACACAAATCTTGATTCAGTATTGCCTCTTTTGATCAACAAAAGGAGAAGTCAACAAAGGCTTTCCTTGGACTCACTTACATGGTCAATTTTGAGAGCGAAGTGACAAGAATGTTTCCATGATCATGGCTAAGATGCTGAAGACCAAGAGTGAGCAATGCTGAAAGTGGATGGATGACCTTTTCTATATTGTGCTACTGAGTCAGTAATGCACAAAATGTTTATTTATTTTGTCTTTGAAGACAAAATATATCCATAAATACTTGCAACACAACATTGATGGCATTGACAATGGCCAATAATTTGGTATTTGATGTGATTCACTGTGTAAACATGCCATCATGTCAGCACCATGTATTCAACACCAACATGGAAGCTTTTTTCAAGAAAGAAAAAGGACAGTGGGTTGAATTTGGGGGTGTGTCGGGTTGGAAAGTGGAGGATGGGGCTTCATGCAAGCTCAGGTGAACATCTACCTGGGGTCCTTTTGAGGATCATCAATAGGCTGAGTATGTCTGGTTCGAGGTAGGGTGAGAAAATGGCTGCAAACACATGGAGGGGGGGGGGGGAGAGACAGAGATGGATCTGAGATGGTGCTGAGGAAGAAACAGAGGAGGAGGAAGAAGAGGAGGATAGGAGAGGGAGAGAGAATTGGCAGAGGAATAAGGAGATTCCTCAAAGAACTAGCATGTAGAGGGTTTGAGGGAGCTAGAAGGAATGGCTGCCGCAACAGTTTCAAAGAGGTGAAAAAAATGCAAGGAAGATAAAAGAGGATGACAAATACTGTGGAAATGTCAAGATGTCTTCCTCCGCTTTCCCACAAAGACAGATGGAGCATCGAACAAAACAACATTCACCTGAACATACTTAGTGTCACTTCTGCTGGATAATTACACAGCTTAACACCATGCACATTTTCCAGAAAGCAGTTTTGAATAGACAGAGGAAACATTTACATTCTACATACAATAAATAATGACAGGTTTTAAATAAAAATCTTGAAAAACTAGAAATTTGCAGAGAATTTGTTAGTGTAAGGGCCCAACAGACAGAGGATTCTTCGTTCTGATAACGATATCATGCAGCATATATCGGCGCTGTGATTAATTGGTCGGGCCCTACTTATTATTGAGGAAATTCTGGGACAAAATCCAAATTTCCGATGACTCAGTCCTTGCGTCATTTTCAACTGTTTTGATATCGGGAAAAATGTTCAAATAACTGGATGCTGTTTATTAAAGCAGCTGAAATAGCAGCACTGTCCCAGACAATTTAGATAAGTGCATTTTCTGTGTCTGACACTGATTTAGACCGAGCCTTAAAAAATATCAAATAAAGTTAATTGGACAGAGGTAAAGTAGCTGTGGCCTGGCAGTGCCAAGCCTATGATTGGAAGCTTGAGCAACATTTTCTACCCTAGCAGAAAATATGTGCTGATGGAGGATAACTTCCCCCGGACCACCTCTTTCATAAAGATAGTGCGGTTCTTATAAATATTGTTGTGAGGATGCTGCCTTTGCAGCTAATGTTTCTTGTATCATTTCTTCCTGATTCACCATATTTGTTAACTTTCCGCAACATAAATGCTTATGTAGCTTTGGAGTAATTCAGAACATGAGATCAGAGAGTATTTTTTATCAAACACTTCTACAGAGTGGAAAAAGTTGCTCTTGAAAACCTGAAACATCACACAGATTAAAGCAGCTCAGTTTGAAGCAGCATATGTGTATAAAGATCTGTCTGCATGTCAACTCATCAGCCTCCACTTGCTCCTGCATGCCAGAGTGTGTGCATGCAGCTACTGTACACAAGTGTAAGCTGGAGTGTGTGTGTACCTGTCAGATGAGTAGTTATCTCCGGACACACTGAGGTGGTCCACTCTAGTCAAGGAGCTGTACTGAGAAGGCCTAAGGTCAAAGGTGGGGTCCAGACTTCTGCTGTGTGACAGAAGTGGACTGGATCACCCTACGTTAATTTACAAGCCACACACTCCCCCTACTGGCCAGGGGGACACATCGCTTAATGATTACGTGAGAGCAAAAATGCAGCTCTCTAGTGTTTGGTGGCATTTGGCAGTCGATGCAATGATGAGATAGGTGATCAAATGGTGATTGATTCAAATAGTCCTTTACCAGAGAATCCTGAAGTAGTTCCTGTCAACTAGCTAAAAAAATTTGGACACCCTGAACAAAGAAATGAAGGCATTCTCACTCAATATATGGTTGTTCAAGAATCAAAAACATTGATAAAATACACCATTATCCCACAGATTATCAGGTAACAGGACAGAAAACAATATAAAAAACAATATAACAATATAAAAAAAAACCTAGAAATCAAGGATCATCCTGGTGGTCTTTTAAGCTTCAGTTACCTGGAGGGTGGAGGAACGCTCGGGGAGCGTGACCGCGCCCGGTTTATATCTGCTGACCGGGAGCAGTGGTTAGAAGACATCACCTGTTCAGGGACAGACAACGTAGAGCTCTGGAAGTCCCTGCCATTTGGCCGGTAGTCTGGAGAGAAAGCAATTAAAAAGTAAAAAAAAGGTAGAGCTGAAAGGACAAGATGAAGACAGCTTTTCATTTTTTAGATGTCTTCTTTTGTTTTTTCCGAATTTTATTGAAGTCAGGAGATCAGCTGGCAAACACAACATGAATGCACAAACAAATTAAGGGATGCATGTGAAAAAAATGTGTTAAGTTTGTGACCGTCATCAGGGGCTAAACAGAAATGTTTTTCATGGACAGCATACATTCATTTTTGATTTATCGTACGGTCAGGAATTTACAGCCATTTCCATCTCAGCCATAGAAAACATTTAAGATTTAAAAAAATTCCTATATGAATGTAGAATTTACTAAATTAATAATGCTTTTTTTCCTTAAAAACTAGTGATGATGTCCTTCGGCTGATTTTTTATGGAATGTTGAATGGTAGCACAAATGGTTCTATGTTCCTCCAATAGATGGATGATGAGGGTCTTGCTGTTTGGACAAAGATGATTTCTTACTCATATTCTGACACTGAAAGTAGTGGAGTATCACACTTCAATTGCAAGCCATACAAAATAATTAACTACTTGCTATGTTAAATATGTCGGACTTCTTTGTTTGTTCCCTGTTCTGCAGAAGATGCTGACCCAGTTTAAACACACCCGGGAATAATTTTGAAACCTAAACTTTCTCAAAGTTATGCTATGAGCTAAATGTCACCTGCACAGATGATAGGTTTTCTATTTTCATACTGCTGAGTCGTTATATTCCAAATATGAGAACTAGGTTTCACTGCAGGTGCGATCCATTCGCTGGGTTAAGATTGTGCATTAAACATGAAAATAGTCTTTAAAAAAATCCGAAACATTGTAATGAAATTCCTCCGCACGACTGATTACTTCATTGAACTTGAAAGAGTTCATTAACCGATAATCAGGGATGGCATGCAGCCATTGTTAAGGTCAATGATTAGCTCTATTAAAGCTGATTGATATTCAATAGAGTGTATAGCACATTAAAATGAATTAAAGAACAGCCTGAATCAAACACTGAAATAGAGGGAAAGGTAGGAATAATTAAAGGTAATGATAAAGAAAGGATGACCTTCACTTGATGAATTATGACTTATTGATACAATAAGAGTTTCTTTTTGATGGGCATCAGCTGTGCATGTAGGTGGAACAAACCGATTACAATTTTTCACATAAATGGTCCATCCTGATCTCAAGTGCAAAATACTGATTTAATATATATCAGCATTTGGCCACTATTTCATGTAATCCTACAAATTGAAAACATCTTGTCCTACAGTTTATTGTTCTTGGTTCATGTTTCTAAATTGCCGTGGCAGCCATATTGGATCTGCCATTTCTACACTAAAGTTCCACGACACAGCTTCCTGGAGAAGATAGAGAAAGTCAGAGTCAACTCCAGTCTTATTGATGCAGCTACACGAATGAATTAACTCTTCTTGTTGAGTACATTTCAAGAGAACATTTGGTGACAGATAGTAGATTGCAACAAGAGTGCTTCCTAACCTGTGGACGATCCAAATATACCCTTATAAACTGTAGTTCCATCAAAAACGTCAATTTTGATTGACAGGCTTATCAAGGAACGATTCAGCAGTTACTTATGATCGCTTAGTAGACGAGAGAAACCTGAGAGAAAATACAGGCAGGGGAAAATATTGTTCCTCCCAGTCGTAAAGAAGGATACATGAGGATGTGGTGCAGCCAGAGCTGAGAGCAAGCAGGGGTTTTCCCTTCACTGTGAGTGAAATGAAGGGGACTGGCATGGTGAGGCAGTGAGGGGCTGATGAGAATGCTAAAGAGGCTGAGAGAGGATTCCCTTCAGCTTTGCTATCATCATGCTCTTCCCTCTCTGTCGGACTGAGAGCTTGCTACAGTAAATGTCTCCTCACTGTTTAACATCGTCTCTTCTAGTGCTAGGCCTGGATTCGATTTCTGTTGTGGAACACGACAACAGGGTATTGTGCTGGCCAAAACATTTTGGTTTTGAGATCTAATGTACAGTAATATAACATCATTTTCCATGAGGTTGACATATTTCGTGGCAAAAAGTCAAGTACTTTTCATTTTGTTTTTCTGTCTTTTTTTATCTGGCCCTCTGGGAACAGCTCGGCTGCTCTCTTTTTTTCTTTTAAAGTCTACATTGCCAGTTTGCCTACCCTTTGCCCTACCCCACCCTACCTCACACGTGGAGTTGTCAGCCCCATCTTTTTACCTGACAGTGAGGTGTTTCAACAACGGAAATGTAGCATATAGAAGGATTGCATGATTCCACCCAGTTGCCAACCCCTGAAACAGGTGCCCAAACCAACCAGAGGAGGCACTAGATATACTCCTCTACATCTCTCACCCACTGACACACCACATCTGTGTCTCCCCTCATGCAGGACTAGACAGCATTTGATGGATGTTAACACACAGACAGCTATCTCAGCTAAGGCGAATGCAAATGAACAAAAAAAACGACATTAAATAGCATGGCGTAAAAATGTCGAAATAACTCCTTGGCTTCTCCTACAGACTGTTTTTTTTCACGTTGATTAACTCATGTCGAGGGCGAATTCATTCAAATACATTAAATGAATTAAATGAATTCATTAATTACTCCGGATTAATATGTCCTCACTCTATTACCTGTTATGACCCCGACACCATCTTCACAATCATAGTCTGAGATCTCGCTGTCACTTATCCTCTGGGATCCTTAGAGACAAAGAGACAGAGGGAGAAGGAGACAGAAAGAGAGACATGAGAAAATAAAGGAGAGGAGATTGAGGGGAGCGTTCAGTCATGCAGTATTTATGTATTGTACCTCCCAGCTCTGACTGTCATCTTTATTGGTTAAACTGGAGATCCTAAGTGAATCCAATAAGATGTGCGGCCAGTGAATTCACCTTCAGTCCCTAACTCATGTCACTACACTCCATGTTTACAATAAACAGTCATGCATGACAGCGTTTGGTATAATATATGTGAAAATATGCATCAGCTGTGACAAATAATGTCGCAGTCCGCCATACGACTTAAACAAGACAGCAGATCTCTCTTCATCGGAGCTGTAGGACTTTTAAGTGACACGTTCTATATCTTTCAATTTAGCTGTGGAGGTGGAACGAGTGATGTGGCTATACAGCTCTCTCTTCATCCTCCACACTTGCTTTATCACCTCACATGAACCCTCAACACACACAGACACACACAGACACACTGCCTTCACTGTTCAGTCAACTTAAATCATCTTTTTCAGAAAAGACAAGTGCTGCACTTTAGCAGCGTGGCTTCCAACCTCTCACCTTACCAACTTTTAACAGCTGTCAGCTCTTTCACCTCACTAACACGCCTGGAAAATTATCACTGGGTGTCTAGCAAAAGCAGTGAAACATCCCTCCACAGTACACTCATCCACTGCATGCCTATTAAAAGTTATAGCCAATAGAAACGCAGAGGGTTCATACAGATTTTGGGGGGGGGGGGGGGGGGGGATGGCTGGGATTTTTTTTTTTGACCTTTGCAAAAAATTTGCATGACTATATATTCTTTGAAACATCTTTTTTTTTTTATTAAAAATAAATTTTTAAAAAATGACTAAATTTACCACCGTACATTTAACTACTATTAAAAAGAAGCAAGGTGGTTATATACATACATAAGTATATTAAAGTAAATACTACACAAAGATAATACGAACAAAAATCAAAAGTTATTTTCTCATTAAATTAATAGACCCACATAATACTGTAATTTGCAAGTATTTTGAAGCAGATTTTAATGAATTTTCCTTAATTTTGTGGTTGGATTTATTTGTGAAATACATTTTCAAGCCTGGAAACTTCTATTTTAAAATTCCATATATTTGCCCGATTTTCTTAATCGAATGTATCCTGATCATAGCTCTATTGAAAATGTATTCAGAAAAAAATGTATATAAATGTACGTAGAAAAATACATATACATTTATAAAGATGACGTGTAAGGTGAAGGATAATTTAAAAAAATTCATTCTGACATCTGATTCACCCTGTGACATTTTAAAGAATATTTTCACACAAAAACACAAGCAAAGCACAATGGGATGCACAATTTGCCATAAGAACTGTGTGCATTTCTAATAAGGGAAACAGTTGTCACGGCACAATATATCAACCAAAATATACAAAGCAAAGGAAAAGCAAGTGGTCAAAATGGAAGTATAGTCTATAATGTGTTTTTATAACGCCACATTTGGATGAGGGTCAAGTGTGTTTTGCAGGGAATGGCTGTGGGTTGCAGGGAGAGATTGTGAGGTATTTAACAGGTGGATATAAGAGGGAGAGGGAGAAACCGCTGTGTCCTAAATCTCTGTTTCCTTGGAGGGTGCATGCGTCTGTTACGCTCTGTGGATTTTAAAAACACCAGCTAACCACACTGAAATGGATGCAAGGGGACAGAAACATGCACCCTTCATGGATAAAGGGGTTGAGAATGAGGGCACAAGGATGCATCTTCCAAGAGGAAAGGGGACACTCAGATGCTCCGTAGCAGGGCACTGCCTGGGAGCGCAGGGGAATGTTACCTGAGTTGTATGAGTATGAGCCTTTGTCTGTGAAAGCAAAAGCAGTAAGGTTGACATGACCTGAATGACACAGACACAGCAACAATGCCTTAATAAACTGTAGCAATAAGAGTGAACACATCAAGGACACTGTGTGGATCCTGTGTGAGAACATTAATTTTCAAATGACACTGAAGGTGGGAAAATTAACAGAGAAAAGAAAGTTCGCTCACTAACCCCAGGATATGTGTTCATGAAAGTTTTGTCACTTCTGGCAACTGAGCCCTACTTGGCACAGTGCAGTGACAAGACAGACCTTACATTTGGAAAAGATCTACTTCCTCAGACAGCTTAAGCATCACAGCTCAACTTCAGAAAGGGTGTGAAGAGGATTTCAGATTGTGTCCCAAATTTCGTGCACACAGGCTCAGTATGACGGGAGGGACTCCTTTTCATGACCAGAAGTCCTCCATATGCGCATGTGGCCAGACAGACTTCAGCAACTCCGAGACATTCATTGAATTTACTCTGAACATTTGCACAAACACACATAGAACCTTCTTATTATATGTAATTACTTGTGTTTTGTTGGCTTAAGAGTTAAGCACACATTTTATGTAAAGTGGAGTGTGATTGTGAGTGTGATAGCAATGTTTCCTAAGTTTATTCCAAAACACTTTACAATAACAGCACATTAACAATGGCTAGCTAAAGCTTACTGAGCAAACTCTTAACTAAAGTGTCTACAAATCATTTATTTATGACATGTATGTTACGTTTACTGTGTTTATATTACTTGTACAGTGTTTCATGTTACTTTTACAGTGTTTCATGTTACTTTTACAGTGTTTATGTTACCTTTACGGTCAGGGTGACATGTTCCTTAGGGGATGCATGTTCCCGACTTTGCAGTAATGGTCACAAAGAGTGACTCTTATCCATTACTAACCAATAACTATTAATGTACCGTCATCATAAAATGCTCACAAAAGCACTATAAAGGCTTGAAAGCTTCAGATATTTTTGAGACTTAGTGGAGGATGCTACACCCATCTAATTTTTAGTTACAATTATTCATCTGCTAATAGAAATATCAAATTCCTGGTTTTGTGATTTGTGTGATAATTTGTACATGGTATCTGTTCATATTTCAGTTGTGCAGTTGTCATCATGGCCACTTAAAGGATCCCAATCACAGAGGTATTACATACTCTGCAGCCGCCGCGTTGGGCTCTCTCCGTGGAGCTGCCTGCGCTGTGTGTTCGGGGAGGCACGAGGGAGCGGGATGGAGGACACATCATGGGTCTGGAGCTTGTACCAGTGTGGCTCATCATCCAGAAGAGCTGTCTCCAGCTCGATTAGGATCTGTCACATGCAGAGGGCCACAACAAGGTCATATACCATGAAAAATGTTATTCCAGGGATTGCATATATCAAACTGCCAGTGCTTTATACTCATAAAGCTCTAATGATCAATTCTTCTCGCTGTGCTGTAGAAAGTTATCCATAACCATTAGTTAAGGAAATAAAAGTTACATTAAAGTTTTCTTTCCATGTTGATCAAGAACTGGGCCACCAAAAGAGCTTGAGAGAGAGAGAGATAGTCCATCAGGGGGTTCTCACATCATGAGGGGGGTTCAGTTTCCTTACCTCCCCCAGGAATTCGCTCTCCTCCTCCCTCACCCTGGCTTGGTCCCACAATGTGATTTCCAGCATGCGCTCCCGAAACTCCCGCCGGTGCACCGGCGAATACATAAAGGTCTGGTTCCATTTGGGCTCTAAGGATTTCTTTACCGTTTTTGTTCTCCTCTTGCTTTTGTCACTGGAGGAACAATAATTCAAACTGTTTTTATTTACAACCATGATAGGGAAGAGCCACGAATACAACAGAGCAGTAGCACCACACAGAACCGAGCACAACACAGTGGCATGCTGGGAATGTGGAGAGAAGACGACGATATAATTCGAAGATTTCTATAGGTGATAACACATAACTTTGTCTTCTTGATTCTATATGAAGCTGGAAGGATGACACGTGTGTTTTGCAGGTCAAACCTGCAAAAACGTGCTATGGTTCACTCCACTCCTACTATGGATTCTAAATCATTGCAGCAAATGAGGTCTGCGGCACCATGATAATCTTCAACAATGAACACCATGTTTATGATTTTCGAAGCGTAAATGCAGCCGTGTCAAGTACAAAGCAAATGTTATGCTAAGCACGAACAACGCCTAGAATGCATGATTCATAGCACCAAAACTGGCTTTCACAACTTTTTCATTCAATCAGCTGCTAGTTAGCCACTGGTGTTTTTTTTTCTGCAGTAGAACAAAATGTCAATTTATCATAACCACAGACTCATTTCAGGGATTTAACTGAAAACTGATTATGAGACCCTGATGTTCAACAATGCTAACTTACTTCTTACTTACTACTTAGGAAGTAAAATACTTTTATAAAGAACTCTGCAGCTCAATCATTTCTAATTTATTTCATGTTTGACTGAACATGACAATGAATGTGTGAGGTGGAGAAAACACTGTTGCACTGCTCCTACTCTTACCTTCTATCAGGGAGGAAGTAGATTTTGACGTAAGGATTCCTGGGCCGGCCATCTTCCCTGGGTGGCAGGTCTTTGGCGCCCAGGATGGTGACGATAAGCTGATGGCCAACTTTGTCATACCAGAGTTTGACCTGAAGGGGCAGAGCAGGGTAAGACCTTGGTGAGAGGGACCTGGACCAGCAGCAGTAAAACCACAGAGGGAATAAAGGCAGGAGAAGACAACTTTATCAATTTTACACGCATATTTATGTCCCACAAAACTACAGTTGTTCACTAGGGTCTTCTCCTGTATATACCCCTCAGGGAAAAGGAGAAAAGGTCTGTTTGACGATTTCAGGTCACATGCTTGATGAGTATCAGAGTTTAAGCATTTGTTAAAGCATTGATTTACTCTATTTATCTTAACACAATTTAAGTGTATCTTGTGCTTAGAGCATTTAGTGTAAAGAACCCATAAACTGAAATAAAATGCTTAAAGCAACATGCTCTACTGTTACCAGCATGTGCTCAGGAGAATTAATGCTGTCTATCTGGTCAAGATGTTGTCAGTAACAATGTCTCAGATATTCAATAGGCACTGATATTGAGCAATCAATCATGCTGTTGCAAGAGAAATCGAAGACAGGAAGAGGGAAGTATGGACTCCAAAAGAAGACACTTAGAAGAAGAAAAACTCCAACTGAGGCCTTGATAAAGGGAGAAGATGCCATGAAAAACATAAAACTTCTAAGCTTTTGTCCATACTTCTTCAAGAACATGATTATGGAGAGGGTCTGCACCATTTACAACTACCAGCTAATCATGCAGCATTGCAGAAGAGAGCATTCAAGACAGGTCAATAGACTTGATCATCAGGGGCAGGGAGCTAAACAAATTGTACCAAATCATTTCTGAATGTCATTAGCCCTCCACAATACAGGGTAGAGCACAATATAAAGATCTGTTCATGACTATTTCGAAAGAGTTTCATTGTGGAAGCTCGATTAGTGAAAATAACAACAAGGCTTAAAGGTAAGATATGTATAATACATCATCTAAGTGGCTTAATATATGTCTAATTTCAGTGACTGAAGCACAAAAATCTAAAATAGTGAAAACATGAACAAACTAATATTTTGACTTAAATGTTAGACATATATATATATATATATATATATATATATATATATATATATATATATATATATATATATATATATATATACAAAACAATGTGACAAATATTCTTGCCGACATCTGCACGGCACTCTATATAAGAACTATGGGCCTCAATATTGGAATGTTCTCCCGCAAAAACTCAGGACTTGTTCAGCCCTCAGTTTAGTTTAATGGACAGGAAGTCTGTAGTTCCAGAACTAAACATTCCATTCATATTCTCCATAGACACTTTGATTAATAGCCGGAATGTCATAACCATTAGCCAGCAGGTTGTAAAACAAGCATATCTGCTCCTGTAGAAGCCTCAAGCTCATTTGAAATCAAACTTCTTTAAAAAAACAAAAAAAACAAAACATTTTATTTGCACTTTTACTGAGATCTAATTCACAACCCACAATCTTAAAGTGTATCAGTAACATCTCTGACTGATGGAGTGGGCTGTTACTAGGGAAGTTTTTACCGAAATCCTATCTTTTTTGCCATTTTGACAATCACAACTCCCCTGACATCATTTGCAAAGTCAGCTAAAAACAACAAAAATGGTCAAGAGATCAAAAAATGTCATTACTGCAAACAACATTTGGTTGGAAATATAATTTGGAAATCATTATTTGAGCAGTTCCTTAACTATCTTAATTATCTACACAGTCATTGACAACCTTTGACTTTTTCTTCATTTTTTTTTGTATTGTATTGTGTAGTATTTTTACGACAAAACTTTTTTTAAAGGTTGCAATTTGTGTTCCTGCTGGTTGGCTTGGTTTCAAATTCAAAAGTTTTAATATAATGATTTTCCTAAATTTCAGTAGAAAAAATACCGAGCCTTTAAAAAGCAGGCAGAGTTGTACTTGTAACTGCTTACCTCTGACATCTATTGTGTACTTCTTGTAATATGATTGCCAGTTTACAAGAGGTTCACACAAGATGTCAGCAGCAAGGAGTTACAAACTAGTCTGCAAGACTGAGGGCTAAAAACATTCGGCAGGTTGAAAGAACAAATTTTTGCGTAAGAACGTTTCATGAATGAGACCAAGTACACCATACTAATGAGGTCCTTACTGAGAGGTCACCATTGAGCAGGGAACTCTGTCTGCAAAAAGAATCTATCCACATCTCCAAGCAGAAGTATAAACCTTCTGACTAACAGAATATAAATTCACACAAAATGATTCCACTGAATGTCATAAAAGAAAAGAAAAAGAACAGATGGCAGATTTAAAGACACCCTTGCAGCAAAGGCAAAGCTTTAAAGTCTGTTATTTGGAAGGTACAATTTGCTTATTCGTTAACTGTCATCTGGAAGGGAAAATGCAATTTGGCTCGGAAAACTGGACGGTGAACTTGGTATCTTTTCACTGCAACATGGAACCGCAGACCCACGATGAACTAATTAACACCTCTTCATCACTTCAACTCACACATGGAGGAGTCCTTCTGTACATGTGTGCATGGTTACTGAGTTACTAAATCAGGGCCTGGGTTCATGTTACAGCAAAGCACAGAATTACTCAAGTGTCTTGTCCCAGAAAGGTTTAGGGAGACATCCTCCTGCACTGCTGAAGTCACGATCCAAAACAAGGAATAACACAGGATATAGGGTGATCACTGGAGAGTTGAGCAATGGAGGAGTGTCTCCTCAGTGTGTGTTGATTAGTTTTGCATGCACTACCTAGGTAGAATGGCGTGAATGGGTTAAAATGAGTCATAGTAATTCTGGTCATAACAGCGATACCAAGAAATCAAAGAGAAGAAAATGACACAATGCACTGCACTGAGAGGGAAAGTTGAAGCGGCCATTTCCCTGAAAATGCATTTTCCAAAGTATGGAAACAGAAAAGAGGCCAGTCAACAGTCAATGAGCAAAGACCAAATAGATAGTGCCCTTCAGACGGGGCCCATTACCTGGACCCTAGGGGCAAAAGGCGTTGTTCTTCTACTAAGGCTTTGGCTCTGGATAAGCAAAATCAAACAGCAAAAAAAAAAAAAAAAAAAAAAAGGAAAAGAAAAGAAAAGAAAATGCAATAAAACCAAAATCCTACGAAACAACGACAAAAACTCACAATACACTCTCAACACAACAGAAGTTTGTCAATTTAGTTGGGAGATTTAGGCCACTGAGTTCATTCTTGATTTTTTTTTCCCCTACCTTTCATTTTTGTCTTAGCTTCTCTGCTTGATCTACTTGTCCCTGAGCCGCTTGGCTCGGCTCTGCATCGGCCCTTTGAGCAAATTATCAGTGGCTCATAATTATAGCTCTCCTTCTTCTCCGGACCTTTCCTGCCCTGCTTCAAAGCGTGCGTCACAGTGACATTAACCCCAGTTGCTATCCCTAAACACACTTTAGAACTACTTCAGTGTGATTATGCCGACAGCTCGTAACTGTATTGAGCTAGTTTAATTTCAAGTGGTTGGGGGAGTGGTGGATTTTGGGTTTCAAGGTCAGTTGCTTCATAGAAATGTAGAACATGCGACTCATCTGGTTTGGTAGAATTCAGTGCTTACTTTGAAGAACTGACTTCTTTTTCTCTTCTACACTGAGTGCACATTAGCATTAGCAAGTACTAGCTGCAACCATGACAGGCAACTGTCAAGCTACATCAACCAAAGAAGAACCCCCCCCCCATTCTCCTTTGAAGTCAGTTGTATGGAAATATTTAGCATTTCCGATGAGTTAGGCCTCAATTACTAGGCCTCAACTCCAAAAGAGATGCATACATGGGCAGCGGAGGACCCAACGGACGCGTAACACTGCAGATCGGTGTTTACCGAGAACCGCTCAGTGCCTCCGTGAAGGAAGATCTTATGACTCATGTACAGGTTTAATAGTAGCCTGCTGGTACACAGACCTCCACAGCTTATGACTGACATGCTGCAGAGTGAGATTGTATTCAGTACAGTAAATTTGAGTAAGTGGCCTTCAAGTGGTATATTGTAAACAAATACAAGGTTTTGTACGTCACACAGAACACACTGAGCCTATCTTTTTAGAATAACAATTAAAATTTAAATGACGGTTATCATCAGTGCATAAAATAAATGATCTTTACCAACAAGATTTGATAGTCTGACAGTGGAGTAGCATATTTGTCCGCTCGTTTAATAATAAAGATCAAAAATCTAATTAAATTGAATTTAAAAACAAAACTGGAATCTACTCAAGGCTATGGAGAATTTTGACACCCTTCCTTTTTAGTCCACAGCAGCTATTGTTATCTATTATTTTCTGTCTTGCACCAAAAGCTAAAAATAGAGTGATAGAGGGATAAACAGAACAACTGAAGCTAACATTTTTCCACTAAACTTCTACTTTTAGAAAAGCCTGTCAGGGATATACATGCTAAAACTAAAACCCCTTGTGGACTCCTAAATTTGAGAGTTGATTTATCTCTTGCTTTACTGCAGTCCTTCACCGTTTATCCCGGGAGGGTTTTTAAACTTGATAATAGACAACACACAGTAACCTGATCTACAATCCTGTGCGGGTTGGTAAAGAGCCAGCTGAATAGAGAAAGGCCATCACAACAATGGCCTGAACTAGGTTTAAAGTTCTATTTTGATTCACATCGTGAGTGTTCAATTACAAGCTGTGATCATCTGGATGTAGCTCAACTTCAGAACTCATCTCATCAACAGTCAAATCAATATATCAATGCAGTTCCTCCAGAGGGTTCCACCACGTCACGCTGAGGCCACTTACTGAGAGCTGTCCTGACAAGTACTGGGGGGCGTCCCTCAGCATGCTGGGACTCATGGGGGACGTGACGGAAATGGATGGACGATCCATCTTCTGAGACTCAAAAGAGCTCGAACCTGACAGGACACAGATGACATTAGTAGAGAGGCAGATTTTAGGCAGTGATTTTCTTTGCGTGACCAAATAACATAAGAGAGGAAAAGATGCAGACATGACGAGAGAAACAAGACACTAGATTGGACGTTGAGGAGAGGCAGAAGCAATTCCCACCAATATTTCTTGATGTTTCTAGGCTGATCAATTGGTTCAAGTGGAATAATGAAAACAGGTTGGTTACTCACTTGATTCCAGTTGTGCATGTGTGCTGTCTGGTATCCTTGGAATATCTCTGGATAGACATAATATCAAAAGGGAAAGTAGGAGAGTGTGAAAAAGATGGTGAGAGAGAGAATCAGAGAGCAAATGCTGCATACACTGTGCTTTTAATGAGAATAAGTACCGCATCGGTCTTCATTCATGCAGCAGCTCAGTCAGCAGCACAAAGCAGGTCACAAATAGCAACTGACAAAGCAAAAGATCTGCTGTTTGACCCCAAATTTCACCCTTTCGACACAGTTGGAGGAATGAGTAAGAGACAGAACATCATCCTGAGCCATACAAGGACCAAGATAACATGTCAGCACACTAACAGTACACTCTTTTTCCACCGCACACACCTGCATACAGACATTTCATAGACGTGAGTGAACCCGCTTTAAAAAGCTGTTTGACCTCTTTCCCAAGAGTAGATTTCTGGTGCATCATGTTTGGTGTGATGAACCCCTCAGATAACCTCTTTTATGCCAGACCGTTAAACTCATCATAGATTTAAGTATGTTAGTGAACGCATGTCACAGCAGTGTACCAGAAGTGTGCCACAGATTACCACATTCAGCCAGGTTTTGTGTCTCTATACTGATCGGAGCCAACAATTCACGTGTCTCCTCCAGGCTCACAAAAGCCAGAGGTTAATGTTTGTTTTGTCCAGGTGGAAATGGGCTTTAGTGAAACAACAAGCTATCTTTGCTGTTGGATTTCCTGCTTCAAGGCTCCACGGTAGATTTTAATCAAATTATGAATTATTCTGAGTCTTGGTAGAAGTGGCATAAAAACAGGAATGAGCCTTTGGACATGTATAATTTAGTCATTGGAAACAGGATACAGCCTTTTGCTGATAGAGTAAGTAATCACATGATGCAAAAGAATTGCAAATACTGAATTCCCTTTTCTATTAACGGAGTGAACACGAGTAAAAGATTATTTGGAGACCAATTTAATAAAAACAAAATAATTAATATATCCAGAAAAAACAGATTTTAGCAAGTAGGAAAAGGAAATTAGCTAAAGGGTAGGTCTTGAGTTTAGCTCTAAACATGCTCAGGTCTGCCAAATTTGGGAAGCATAGTGGCTGCAGACAGCTCTGGTTCTAACATTGGGAAAAGCCAATAATCATGAAGCAGCAGACAGCAGTCTACAAGGCTCATCCTGGGTCAGGAGGTCAGAGAAGAATTTGGGACCTCAGCCAAAGAGCATTAAGAACCTGCAGAGAAAGCCGAGGCACTCTGACAGAGGTTTAGCCGTAGGAAGACGCTGTCTTCAGAGCAAAACAAATGAACAAAGTAACAGCACTTAAAGCTTCTCACTTATGGAGGATAATTAATGTCAAAATGACAATTAAAATATTTGAAGCACGGGGTGGTGCAGGCACAGCTACACTTGCATCAACAACTGAGTTCAGCAACAGGGAGAGTTCTCACAGAGAGAGCCAAATGAAGTCCGGGCATCTTGTCCCATGGCTGACATTTTCACTGAGGGTGTTGCTTCAAAATGGAACAGTAATTTTGTACATCAACTCGGTCTGATGTCATATCCTGACTTGGGAAATCTTTCACAATCTAAATTAAACAAAATATTTGTTTTTTTATTATCTCCTTTGAGTTAAAAATCTTTACAACTTCCCATCTGGACTTGGTAGAGGGGAGACTGAAGTGTCTTGTTGCGCGTTTCCTCCCATCATGCTCTTAGCTAACTTTCACCTATAACTAAAATCAACAAACATGGCAGTTTGAGGCAACTTGTGTCAGTGACTTTGGGGTAATTTGTCACGCAACAAACAACCCAAAATTCCAATCTCCATCATCTCATTCTTGCATGTTGTTGCAAGATTGAATTGTCCAAGAGAGGCTTGGGTCCAGGACATGAAATGAAAACAGTCAATTTTTTGTTGTTGTTGTTTGTTGAGTTAATTTTTCAGTTTTTGCAGCTGGGACTAATTTATTGGCTAGGGTTGAGTCAAAGTCATTGTCCAGACAGCCTTATGTTGATTTCAATTTTGGATTTTGAAAAAACAAAACATTAACAAAACGTTAATTTTTTTTGGAGAAAATCCACCGTGACATTTTACACCACGTAGTTTGACAACTTGCCTGTTGATGGGGCAAAATGTGACACACTCACTATTCTAATGTTTACAAATCTGTACCAAAATTAAATAGAAAATGAAATGAATGAAAGAAACTAATGCCTGAGACTTCGCTAATCCAAGCAGTTTTTGAAAATATGATGTACTGATCTGAAGATATGCATAAGAATGTGCAGAATCTCCCCTACTGTGGGATGACTATGATATCAGAGGTGAATGGCAAACCTCACATATTCATTTAAGAAGACAGAGAGTGAGCACAGACACGAAAAATCTTGATAAATAGATTTGTAGATGGATTTTTTTTTTGTTAGAATACAATTATACAATATGAGGATTGCAGGAACAGGACAAAAACCCAACCATCGTTTTTAACACCGCTTGCAACGCTTCTCTCAGTGCAAAGGAGGTAAACCTGGGCTACACCTACACCATGCTTGGCAGAAGAGTGGAAATGTAACAAGAGGGATTGCCTCATCATCAGGAAGACAGAGGAATCCAAAGAGATTGTTTGAACTTGAAACTATTTGCACTTTTTCCAAATGTACCCATGAAAACAGAGTTCCTGTGAAGAAAAAAAACACACACACAAACACACACACACACACACACACACACACACACACACACACGCACACACAAAGGAACTAAATGTCTTTACGAAGAGTGTGTGAGTGTGAGCTCTCACCCTATAGGCCTTGAGACCACCAACTCCACCTGTGGCTCAGGCTTGGATTCTAATATGATATTGTAAACTTCTTTAAATGTGGCTCCTTGTAGCAGTTTTCCATTCCACTCCAGCACCTGGTCACCTGCAAAACCACCAGAGATACTGTAAATCACATAGACGCTAGTGCATTCTGTGGAAAATACACACCATTATGCACTTCTGGCGTGCGCTCATAAATCTTCCAAATTCCCTGTGAATAGACGTCATGTATGCTTGAGTACCTGGTCTGAGGTGTCCGACAGTGTCTGCTAGACTTCCTTTCCTCACTTTCGTGATGAAAGCACAGAGTCTACCAGATTCTGTCATCTTGCCTCCTACCACCTGTGGAAGAAGACAGGAAATATATGTATGAAGGGAACCTGAATTGTTCGTGTTATTTCCTCTGTTAACTCCTCCCACAAAAACCTGTGAAGATGTTGAACATGTACTGTAACTCGAGGTCATGTTTTCCCCTCTCCTGCCCTGATGTCATAGCTTGAACTCTTGCCTCTCAGCCATGAATCCTCGATAAAAGCATCACAAGGGGTTCAGGCTGGAGGTGGGAGGGTAATAAAAGTGCATCCCTTTTGTTTTTAAAATGTCCAGGCAGGCAGGGCTATGCCTTCCTCCTCGGGGAAACACTCTGTGGCTCTGCAACAGTGCAGGCCTGTGGGCTAGAGCTGCACTGTACAGTCCTGAGCTGCTGTGCTCCACTCTACTCAGCTTACATGGGCATCATACAAATAAAAATCCTTCTTAATGGAAGCTGAATGCCAACATACAAAGGAGCTTAAGGAAGTCTGCTAAATGAAATGGCTTTATGTAACAGGCCGGAGCCAGAGGCGCACAGAGGAAAACTGAGAGAGATGGACAGCGAGGGCGAGGCTGGCAGCCTGACTGATGGACTGACTGGCTGGATTGCAGAGTTGCTGCTGCTGCTGCTGCTGCTGAGGAGACAGAAATGCACAGAGGCACTGAGCAGACACAAACATGCCATTTCAGGAGGCTCATTCAATCAGTAATGATTTTTTCCCCCCATCCTTCCACTCGCTGTTCTCCCTCTCCTAACGGTCCCCCATGCTCTTCTGGACTTTGCTCTTCAGCTTTTGATTATGTTTTCTTTCTCTGTTTTTTTTCTTACCTGTGTAGACACATTTTAACATCAGTGAAAAAGGAATGGACACCAACAGATCCACCACAACAGGAGCTCTTGCTCTGACAATGTTGAGAACGCAGTGCTATAACTTTTTGAGAGGAAAGTTTTTAAATCGTATGAGGCGATAACAGAGGCATATAGATCAGGGGGCCCGTACTTTTTGCCATGGAGGGCCAAAACTGAAACTTACTGGTGGTTCACAGGCCCAGAGCAAATATATAGGGCCTTATTTAAATGATATATGGCACCAGGTGGTTGGCAGATGGCACTATGTGTATGCCATGCATTTAGGGCCTGTTTCAGCCTCATTTTGGTATTTAGAGGGCAAGTAATTACAGTGCAAACCCCAGCACAATGTGCAAAGGGGCAGGCATTAGACACCTAATTATTCATTTGGTTGTTTCGGGTGTAATATCACTCCAACCGTCCAGAGTGCCCCCTGTCATTCTCTTTAATGCCCAGGGTGCAGCAGGTCTTGCCGTTTTCTATGTCAGTGACGAACCCAATTTAACTGGAGAGAAATGAGCACTTCTCATCTGAAGAAACAGACATCCTGGTGCGCCAAGTAAAGGTGCATGAGCATACATGTCCTATGTTGGTATAGGGGGACAGCAGGCACCCACCGAAGCCATCGAAGGAGAAGAAGGCCTGGGAGGAGATGGCAGCCAATGTTTCCACATTGTTGTGCATCAGTAGAGCAACACTGCAATGTCCCACATCTGCTCGTCTGATTGATGCACTCTTAAAATAGTGCTTGACACATAACACCATTTACAAAAGACCAGCCTCTTCTTGGTTTATTGTGCAAATGTTTTCTGGTGTTCAAGAATAGCAATACACCATGGTTGTGCTGGACCAGCCTCATGAACATACTTAAGCACCTGTTGGAGCAGGCAGAGCACAAGTTAATTTGCTACTTAGAGGGCGGTGGCGCTTGGTGTAAAAATGTCACATGTGCCAGCTTGAAACTAGCAAAGACGCTTGTGCCATACTTAAAATAGGGCCCATAATGTGTAGTTAAAAGGCCTTTTGTCTGTGTACGGTTCTCTTTGCCATTCTTTTTATGGTGTCACTTGTGCCAAACTGACATCCTACACAACACATAAGTCTGCCATCTGATCAAATTATGAAAAAAAGAATGACCATGCATGCTTGAACAACAATGTCATCTAACAAAAGAGCAAACAGGGATTTACAGTAGACATTTGGAGGGTCCCTCTTAGGAAGCCCTAACAAAAATGTTCTTAGAATTGTATAAAAGAAAGTCAGAGGATGTGTTGGTAGTCTTCATACATATTATACTGTTGCCACTCTGCAAAAAATACCTTTTGGTTGTCTAAATGTAGTTCAGTCAACAAGTTTAATGGGATTGAGTTCAGAAAATGGCGGAGCTCAGTATCAAACACTGCTCATGACTGTCAGCACGTAAGTTCTGACACAGAAGTGTAGCACACTCACCTTTAGACCAAGCAGAGCTCCTGAGTCTCGAGGCACACTTCCATCTTTCATTCGCTTATTGAGCAAAATACGCCCTATCAGGCGATCCCCATCTTTGGATGGCTGCCACGTCACCGGGTGCTACAAGGTCAGAGCAACAACACACCTTTTGTTTAACAACTCATCTACTTGAATGTGACCACTTTAGATCACAACAGACTGTCAATAGTGAAGGTGGGAGGGAGGGGGGGGGGGGGGGGGTCAGTGTCAGGGGTCAGGATTAAAGTTCACACAAACTCAGTTATTAAGATAATAAAAGACTGAATGTGAAATATCTAATCTATTAACTGGTAGAGATATTTATAAACTGAATGAGCAAAAATTGACAAAAATGCTGTGTCCAGAGCTTGTGTGAACCTGCCAGCTTGAGGGAGGAGTGAGTGTCATGCAGGGCCCCATGCAGAGTAAAGCAAGCAACCCCAACACTCCTCAAACTGGGGCAAGAAGAGCAAAATCTCACGCCGGGGCTGCACTATACACACACATCCACACACACATACAACCACCACAAGTGGAGTAGTCGGGGCCAAGCAGACTCTGGAGGTGGGGGGTGGGGGGGGGGGGGAGAGTCATCTGTGATAGAGTAACAAATGAGGAAGACCATGAGGTGCCAGTTTAAAAGAGGAAAAGGATGAAAAATAGCACAGAATAAAGCCATGAGACACGGATAAGGTGAAGTCACAGACGCGGCAGTGGGAGGGGGAAAAAGAAAAACAAATGTTTTCATTTTTTGTGCAAAACAAATCCAATCTTGTCTTTTGTGTGTGTGTGTGTGTGTGTGTGTGTGTGTGTGTGTGTGTGTGTGTGTGTGTGTGTGTGTGCTTACAACCATTTGGGTTTTGATATAGAAGTGAGTGGAAAGTTGGGCAGGGGCGGGTCTGTCTGAGCTGGGTGCTGTGGGATAGGGCAGCAGAGTGAGAGGGACGGCCTACAAAAAGGTGTGCCTACTGCACTGAACAGGACCGCTGCAGAGCAAGAACACCACATACGGAGGAAAACAGGCATGCAACTAGGAAAGACCCACATTCCTGTGTGCCATGACAAACAGAGAGGTTGTGTGTCAATGCGTTTCTTTTACAACTACTAAAGGAGTGTAGTTTCTGGTTGGGGAGCAAAACAGCAAGTACAAGTAGCAAGCAAAGAGGGTGTCCCCACAAGACTTTTTCGGCAACACCGGGCAAGGTGGAGCCAAAAGTAACCGAAAAACAAAAAGGGAACGAAATCGCAAGAGAAATCAATTGAAACAACGTCAAAATAAAACCCAAAAAACAAACATCTCACCTATTTACACTTGGTGACAGAGAGCAAACAAAGACTGGATGGGAAGGTATAAATAATAATAACAAAATGCAGGCTAGATTGGCTCAGTACCTTCTCACTATGGCTATGCTCCTCGTTTAGGGTAGTGCTACTGCACGTATCAACTCCCGAGTCTTTAACCTGCGGTTCACACCACGCCAAGTCCTCTTCAAATGAATGTCCCCCAAAGCGCACCATTTTCTTTTGCCTCTCAGATAAGGTGTGTGTCGGCTCGGACATAAATGCCTGCTCAATAGTTTTTCTTTTTCCCCTTTGACTGTCCCCTACAGGTGTGGGATAAAAACAGAAAGAAAAACAGAAAAACAACATGCAAAGGTGTAAATAAAACAAAGGAGACATGAAATGACAAAAGACTCTAGGAGAAGGAGGGATGGGGGAGAAGGAAGAAACAGGAAGAGAGAAAGAGAAGGAGAGAGAGAGAGAATGATAGGGGTTGGGTTAGAAGGGAGGGAGGGGGGCGGGGTCAAGGCAGGGCTCCACATGTCTCACCAAAGACATTGGGGAGGCCTCGCTGCTATGCCAAGACGCATGGTCCCACCAATGGCCATCCAAATCTCCTGTAAGGTGTGGGGTGAGGGGTAAGGGCGGGCACACATACACGAGAGAGGACAGCAAGAGGGACCAGTGAGGACGCCACGAACCACAACAAAGAGACATTAACAGCCGGACACACGCATATTAAACATTGCAAGATCCATTTCTGCGCACATGCACGCGCACACACACACACACACACACACACACACACACACACACACACACATACATACACACACACAAACACACATACTGCTCAAACTCTAGAGGTGATCCTCAATTCTAAGATCCTGTGGAGAAAGAAAAATACAGCTGAGGTGATAATACATGAAGGACGAATACTGATACGACCAGGTGAAGACTCAGCAGCAAGGGAGGAACACAAGCCAGCAAACTCAGTCTCAGGATTAGAGAGCATGTATTTCTTTCTCCTCTTCCTCCTGCAAGACTTGGTTTCTGTCCCAGAATTCACTGGTGTCAAAACAGCTTGGAAGGTCCAGAGTAACAGCAATGCAGACACAGTCATGGCTACAGAACAGGCAAGCTATATCAACCACCCTTACACACACACACACACACACACACACACATGCACGCGCGCGCGTGCACACACACACACACACACACAACATAAGCCACTTTTACACAGAAATGCTGCAATCTCACTGTAGAAATGACCCACCCATTATGACACTTTGCCTATTTACTCAGAGCAAAACAACGCAGGAGTAATGCTGCACACGTTAGCAGACAAACCCTTGTCCAACACATGGAGACAATGTCCCACCTCTTTGCTCCCTATTCTACGCCAAAGCCGGACTTTGTGAGCCAAATGTAAATGTAAGGAAAATATGATGGAAATTCCACAAAACAGAAGGAAAATTCGCCAAACTCTGCTAAGACAGTGGAAGGGACGTTATCTTTGTAATTTTACATGGTGGGAACATGACGTGAAGTGAGACGACACTCCTTCGTAGCTCTCTTTTCGTTTTACCCACCAAAGGTAGAATATTGCAACCCTGAGTGATGAGTCCTCCCACAATGGCGTGGGCTGTATTGAACTGTACATTTTATTTGAGAAAGTCTATGCTTCTCCTGGTTGCTTGCCAGTGTTTCTATTGTTATTAAATTTGCTTTGAAATTAATCCAGTCAGTATTGTTGGAGTTGTGCACACCACCATAAAGTAGAGTTTTTGATTACCTCAGCATAGGAAAAATGTTCCACATTGTCCCACTCCTGCACAAACATATTCTTTGTACCACATTTGTTTTAGTGGGATCTAGTCACCCTGAATGCCCCCCAGCGTATGAATTTATACAGCCTTGTGGTTGTCCTCAACAGAGGTCTGTCTTATAAACTGAACAGGCTGTTCCACTGCCCTGGCTGGTCTGGCTGGTCTGTGCTGATTAGGTGCTGTCTCTACCTTCTCTGCAGGATCAGAGGCGATACAGTCCGTCCCCCTTCACATCTCCATGTACTTTTATATTGAAGGTGAGTCCATGTATCATCTTGCCTTGAAATGTCTCTGTAAATAGGGGCTGCTGAGAGGACTAGCAGTAATCCAACCTCTCTGGTATAAAGGCTAACTGAATGTTGAGTCGAGAAACGTTCCAACTTCGAGTTGCTTGTTCATTGTAAGCTATCTCACACCACTCATTTCTTCCAGGATCCTCATCATCTCTGAACCCATTAAAATCAGTACTCAGTATATATCTGACTGCAGCTCCTTTTCTTCAGTCTACGGCCAGGTTCCTTCACCCCTCCATGGCTGAATCATCGTCCATCTCTTGGCAGATACTAAAGACCCACTTCTTCACCTGGACCCTTCTTGAACTAATGTTGACTCATCTACCTCATTCTTCTTTAAAACTCTAACACATGCTACATATTCCACTTGTAAGCCAGTGAAGACTGCAGCACACAGTTTGTTCACTGCTGCTGAACAATGATTGCAGGCTGGATAAAAGCATCTGTTAAATGGTGTAATCATGAGAACTGATAATTAATGTGTCTCATCTCAGGCCTCATATTTGACCTGTGTAATGATATACAACACACCGTTATAGGGGAGTATTTGTCCCAAACAATTGTATTTCATGAGCAGAAAACAAGCCTTAAACTTCTTTTCAGTTAAAAAACCAAAACAAAACTGTCAGTGGCCAAATAAAGTTAGCAATCTGCTATCTGGATGTGTAGGAGGGAGAGGAGCAGATCTCTAATGTGTTTAACTGGGATTCAGATCACGCTGCCTCGTAGCCTTAACTGACCTCAATCTAAAGTGCACCGGGGAGAGCTTTTAAAGATGAGATTACAGCTTCTAGTAGCATCAGCGGACAAACAGGCTTGAGAAATTTGGGCATGGCAAGTACCTTTAATGGTATTAAAGGAGGGTTCCTTTGTGGGACTATGTCTCTCCTTTTTGAAGTTTTTTTTTTTCTTTTCGTTCGTCATCATCCTGCTGTAGGCACCAGAGAAGGACTGATGGCAGGTCGACCCGTAAGAAGAGGGCTCTCACTGAAGTCCTTTCAGTGGTGATAACTCATTCTTATCTGATGCTTCTGTCAAAACCAACAGCCAAAAAGAGAAGACGTGATTATCTTATGAGACAAATATCAACTCATTATGAGTATTTAACCTGGGGGTGTGCAGAACCAACTTTGATAGGATTTACAATGATTTCACATGTGAATGAGTAAACATATGATGAGTAAAATTCCAAGCAAATAAAAAAAAAAGAGTCAAAAAAATCCACAGCTAACAGTAAAACTAAAGGTGTAGGGAACTGAAGATTGTGTAGCATTTCTCTGTATTTGATACCATATTCTGTACATGCAATATACATTTAAATGTCATTGGCTTGCACCGACAAGCATTTACAATTCATAAAATGAATTCAGATATTGACCTGATGGCTGTGCTCTCATTTTACTACATAAAAGAGGAGGTAGCGTCTTTGAAATATTACAAATCCCTTGTGGTGCTAACACACACGCACATGTGCAGCTGTTGGTATTCTTTTGTACTTGCATGCATGTATGTATGAAGCTTTAGTCACAGGTTAGATCATCTATAAACACAGTCGGTGCAGCCCCTCGGCCATATACACATCACATTTCCCACACTTCACTTCCCCTGCAAAGAGCTGTGGAACCTAATGGATCCATACAGGAGAGACCTCCTTCCAGCTTTATCTGGTTGAGGACTCAATCTAAGGAAAATCAGGGACCTCTAATGGAAAGGCATAAAAATAGACTGCATATGCTTCTGGATCTAAAGGGGAAGCTGGAGCGTACCGGGGAGAAGAGGAAGAAAAAGATGCTGTAAGGATGCTGTGTATAGATAGTTCCACGGTGAATAAATAAAGCCATAGTGGCAAGTCTCCGAACTGTATGGCACTAGACGAGAGTTCCCCTGATATAAATCAACTGGTTGGCATAAGCCTTGCGCAGATATGTTGGCTCCACCAGATTTCATTTCATATTTTTTCAAATATAAAATACTTCTTATGAGTTTTTTTTTGCAGATAAAAATAACGATTTTATCTCAGATCAATATAGCCTATTTATGTTACACGGTGAGTATTTTTACTTTTGATATATTAAGTACATTTTGATGACAGTAATGACATACAAAGAAGACTAACATCCTAAATCTTCACTTCCAAATACCAGACCGAAAAAAGTTCTGGTCTGGCTCTACAACCTACACATATCTGCTGAACATGGAAAGTTACAGATGGACCAGCTATTCTGTAAACTATGATGCAGCAGTTGACGCAAAAGTTTTGAAAATAAATTTATATCTTTTCTTTCCTTCTCTTTTCCAAATAGGTTTGTCAGTTTGTTAAAGACCTGTGTAGTTGCCAAACTGCTTGTATTTCTGGTAAGTGCAGTTCTAATTCTTGCTAGCAGCGGTGGTCCAAAGCACCAAGACAGGCCCCCTATTGTAATTATCCCTTTGTGAAGTCATGTTTTTGCTTCTTGGCTTATTTCAGCAGTGTACTTCTTTTAAAATTGGGACTTTAATATTGACTTGACCTCATTGTTAATATAGTTTCATGAGTTGTATGAATAGCTAAAAAGCCACAATTACATCCATGAAAGAAAATGAATTTTTCTTTGGGTCAAGTCAAAATGTCTCATTGCCTTACAGTTGGCGTCATCTCTAGAGTTAGGACTGAGGGTCAGTCCCAACCAAACCAAGAACCTTTCTCCTCCTGTCCATCATCAGTATCCATCTATCAGTCGAAGAGAACTACTTAGGGTACACACTTATGCACCGTGAGAAAACTTTATGGATGTCCCTCGACAGGCTTTGCCCTCTGAGATCCTTTGACCAACAGCTGACAACAGTGATAACCCTCTTCGCCTCCTAGCTGCTATTCTGTCGGCAGCATCATCACCAGAGAGCAGTTCAGCGTGGTAGACACTTTCCCCTCAGCAACTCACACGCCTAATGTGGCCATGATAGTCCAAACAGCTCATGGTCTGCATTTATCTTCCAGGAGACAAAGAAATATATGATTCATCTTCTGCTGCTATAGATATGGATACAGAGTCATGTCCTCTCTACCTGGCCTGTTCTTCCTCAAAAAGAATTGGAGTGGGCGCCAGCATGAAGGGGATGTACACGCTCTCCCCATTCTTTCATCGAGCTTTATTAACACTGGCACACCACAATTGGGGACTGATCCCCAGCAAGGCGCGGTGTGGTTTTTCAGCGAGCAGGAAACTCATCATGGCCATAAACTGTGAGCATCAGCAGTCTGTGCCCAGTCCTGCCGTTTCGCCCCGGCTCCGAGGCCCCCGCAAAGTGCTGATTCAGGGCGAAGGCAGAGTGCAGGCAGTGGCGGAGTTCACCACCAGCATGCTCTCCATCACTCTGACAGCTCAATAAAAACCAGTGTAAACTATTAATTGGATCATTAATTATTGATGCTGTTTTTACTACAATTCAAGGGACGAGAGCAGAGAAGAGGCAGGGGTGAAACAGTGTGTATGTTTAAACACAGTCGCCATGCAAAGAAGGTGAAACAGCATTAAACTCTTGTTGGAAGCAGATCTTAAAACATTATCTGATATTCTAAAATCAAATAAACACCTATTAATATTCAATGAGTAAAACTTGTATGATATACGCATTTAAATGAGTTTTAAAAATGTTTCCAGGTTGAAAGCACACTCTACTGTACAAACCCAGCAGCCTTACTGAGGTGCAAAACTGGATCCCCAGAACCATTAATGAGTATGTAACTAAGGCCGTCACGACACATTGCCCACCTCGCTGCTGTAGTTAGCCAGCCAGCTTCTCCTTTTCTGTCTGTTCTGCACTATTATGAGACTGCATGTCAGGGAAATCAATAAAGAGGAAAACACAGGGTGAGGTCCATCGTGGTAAATCAGTCTCCTGCTCTCGCGGACACAAGCCAGCCAGGCCCATTACAGCTGGCACATCCTCGCTCCTCCTGTCTCCTCCTCCCCTCAGACTCCCCCTTCTCCTCATTCCATCAAGCCCTCCTCCTTCCACAGTAGCCAGCCCCCTTGGGGTTTTGGAGATTTGAGAGCATGACATGCACCCTGCTTACCCTGCCGTTACACACCCATCTCCTCGCCCAGTTGAGCTGACTGCACAAACCCCCAAGACGCTGACGGGCCACATATGGTCAAAAGGTGCTTTCTGGACTCTTTTTCATCTCTTCTCTGGTCTCCCATGCAATTACAACTGATGTTCTTTGCTTTGCTCTTTTTTTTTTTTTCTGGTGAGGTTAAACGTTCTCTGCGGTAGCTAATCAAAGAGTGCTGGGTGTGCATGTGCTGAAATTCCAGTTTTTTCAGATTGAAAAGAGGATGTAAATCATGGTCATTGCCTGAGGATGTTCTCTTTGGGAGTTAATGAGGTTAAGTTGAAATACATCTGTCATTTCTGTCAAAACTGACAGCTGGTATTTTGTTAAGAGTAGCAGATCTGACACTATTACATAAGGTTTTATTGATTATATTAATACAGGCCAGGTTGTCACAGGTCCAAATCTGGGGGCTTCGGTTTGGATCCTGTCCCTCCTGTTGGTTATATAACTACTTTGACAATTTAAACAAGACGACTCCAGTTTAAAACAACGGTTCAGTGCAATTGTCCAAAGCATTTATCCAATTCCCTGCATCCATCATATTTCAGCAGCCATAATTATGCCCCAGATTAATGAAACAAGCCAATTGTACCTGAATAAAGAAAGAGTTGCACAAAATCAGCTGTCACAGGATGTTCCGCTGCTAGTAGGGAAAGCTGTACTGTTTGAGGTCAAGAGTTCAACCCCATCCTTTGTTTTTCTTCTCTCTCCCACTCAGGCCAGCCTGTGGAGGATGCAGGCAGATGCAGACAGAAACAACCCAAACGCTGGCCTTGCTTTTCTCCCTCCCTCTGTTCTGTGGCTACCTGGAAACTCCCACATCAATAATGTAGCGCCGATGCCTTCGTGAAAAGAACAGTTACATAACAGAGCAGACCAACTGAATTCCTCATCAAGATTAAGCATTTCAGGCATGTGGCAGGTGCTCACAGAGGCAAAGCAAGCTACTGTACTTTCATCTTGTGTATCTTTTATTTCAGATTTACCAACCACGCCCCCCAACCCCCGCTTCCTCTCTCTTTGGTGCTTTCAACATTTCTCAGGTTAACGCCTTTGTAATTACAGATTTGACAACAAAATCAATTTGCAATTACAACAACTGTCAACCAGGTGGAGCAGTCAAGAGGCTGACAGCCTGAAAAACAGCCTTTGAGGTTGAGCCTATGCAAAGTGTCATTTAATTCAGTCACCAATTCTTTGCTTTGCTAATATCTTTTTACACACGGGCAAGTGCCCTCGTTGTGTCTGCAGGCTGCTTGGCCCTTTACTGTGACTGATCTGGTATCTGTTTTCCTGTCCTGGTTCAGCAGCAGCACAAAACCAAGTTAATACCTCAGCTGGGAGACAAGATCCAGTGTTTGACAAATACATATTTACTCTTTGGCAACTTAAGGCAGGATCACAATTTTAACACAGTTCTTTTTCATGTTGATTTTTAGGACTATTTATGGCCTTATTTTAAAAAAAAAGAAGTAATCTTCCAATGAAAAAAGAACAACAGAACATTTGGCCAAAATAACTTTAATTACTGGCATTGTTATTTGGGAAATCATTACTGGCCACCAGATTGAAATATGCTTTTAATTAGCCAATAGCCTTCTTTCAGGGTTTCCACCAGAGAATGTGCTCATATGTCAGTCTATTTCAGTCTGAGTGAGCCAGGACAGAAGTTGCTGATAGCTAACAGCAAAACACAGTGGCTTGAATAAGGAGTATAAGTGTGAATTCACTGACAAATGTTCTAAACTATTCACGGACAGATCAGTGTATTACAGTGCTGTTGCTTATTGATCCATAAAAGTTTTATTTCAGATAACAAAAAAAAAAAGGCCCACTGTGCTTGAGCTCCAGAAATATTGGGGAAATGTATAGTTAGCTTTGGTTAGACATTCGAGAGAACAGTGATGCTACAACCATGAGGAATGTAGTTCAACTAGTAACGGCCGCCGCTGCGTAACACTGCTGAACACAAAAGCTGCTCCGATGACTTTATGCAAACAGACACACAAGCACACACAAAGTTGCTCGATTTCACACAGGTAGTCTTTAAAATATTTTCAATTGCTCTAACACATGTAAAAACATCTGAATATGCATCGTTTTTAGGTCCAGCTGCTTCAACCCAGCAGCTAGCCTGAGAGCAACAGTGAGCATGAATAAATATGTGATTTGGCTGAGAACGAATTTGTCTACTGTCTTGTAAATGATTGAGCAAATGAACTGAAGATCTACTGCCTACGTGTCAATAATAAACTTTTGACATCTCAAAAAGGCTGAACAATTAATTGAAATTAATAATGAATAACAATATGGCCTACTGCCATTTTTCCATCATGAGAATGCACATTATTTGTGAAAGGCTTATAGTGTGTCAAAATAGCATTTTAAATTAAAATTGTGGTGCTGCAGAGATGTCCTGCCCTCACATCTTCTTCCAAAGACTTAAGAAAACATCCGAGTTCGATACAGAGAACAATGTTATAAAAATTAATATACCCTCTGTTATTGCAATTCATGATACATTATCGGTTAATATAATTACAATCAGATATTTTAGCCCTACCACTCACCATAAACTATGATCAGCTTTTCCTCACACTCATACATAATCCCATCTCCACTCTATGAGGAATAATATCATCGGCGTGATATAAAGCGTAGGAGGAATATTTTACGAGCATCCTCCATGTATTTACGTGCACCAGCGATGGTATGAACCTGGCTGGTGAGATGCACCGCAGCTGCTGGGAACTCAGCTCACCTTGTTTTACTAGACACCCACAGCCCAGTCTGCTGCTTATGTAACACAGTCCATTAGATCAAACGGATCATATGAGACAACCGTGGTAGGACCTGGCAGAGGGTGCCATGAGCAAAACCAAGAACACCTTGAGAGTAGCGGGATTATCTTCATTAACAATCACAAGCTCTCTCTCGCTCTCCCCCTCTCTCCCACACACACGCACACACACACACGCACACACACACACACACACTCACACAAACACACACACTGAAATACATCTGACTGGGTAATGAGTTCACAAGCCTCCTCAAATGCATGTGGGTTGTTAGAGTGCATTCACATACGCGCGCACACGCACGCGCGCGCACACACACACACACACACACACACACACACACAGGCTCATTATTAACATTTTCTTCGATTTGTACAGGGAGCACCAAGAATTTTTTTAGAAGATGCCGATTATCTTGCTGCGTTTTCTGCGGATGGAAGACGTTAACGGCAGTTTAAAGTTTAAGAGGAGAAAGAAAATGAACAGAGGAATAAAAAGAAAAAAAAACCCTGAAATACAAATGGTGAGCCACTGATAATGCGACCGAGTCAATACATGAGGGGAACATTTTTTCAAAGAGCTCACGAGTTGAGTTTTCTTCACAAATGAAATTGGATAATTTAGTTGAATTTTATAAAATGACAATAATGAGCCATAAATTAACATACACAGAAAGCACGTGGATAGACTGCAGACCGGGGAATCGGAAGGTTATACCTGAGTGAACAGTTGCATAAATACAGTCATCAATATCAATATAAGAAACAACAATCATAAAGGAAATCTGCAGTTGTCACTGCATGTCAAAGCATCTGAGAAGTTTGTATAATAAGGTGAATGTAAACAAAGCAATCTATACACAGAGAAAGTAGCAGAAAGAGGGTAGAAAGACGGACGTACCTTTCTCACTGACTGACTCACTCTCTATCTCCACGTCCTCACAGCTGGTGTACTCTGGCGTGGTTGCCAGCTCCTCCTCTGAGCTGCTCAGTGACACCTGCCGCATCTTCCCTCCCTTTTTGGTTTTGTGGGGTTTGGGGGGTGGCGGACGCACTGACTCCGACTGGTCCGAGCTGAGAGAGTCATTCCTCAACATGCTCTCCATCTTCTCCCTCTTGGTTTTCCGGACAGCTGAACTGGGGTCCAAATGATGTTGCTGCCGCCTCATGGGATCCCCGCCTACACCAAGGTCACCTCGCCGCAGGTCCCCAGATCGGTCACCCAGGACAGGACTGCGGTGTGGTGTTGGGGGGCTGTGATTGGAGGTTCTGTGGCCTCCGAGGCCAGGGCCAATAGGCCCCGGGGAGGAGCGGTCAACAGAGTAGGAGCGCTGTCCCACCATAGGCGGACGGCGCTCAGTGAGATGTTGGCGTGACAGGCGGATGGGGCCGGGGTCGTCCTGCTCTGTGTAAGCCAGGGAGACATCACTATGACGGCGCTCGTGCCTCAGGCGGCCCACCTCAGCATGCATTCTCATCTGCTCTTCATAGGGCTGGGGTTTAACAGGGTAGCGTGCCAGGTTGGGGTCGCTACGGTAGCGTGCTTGGAACTCCTCCTGGCGCTGCCGCTGGAGGTCATATTCATTAAGTGGTCCATCTAGCTCCTGGTCTAGCGGGTATTCCTGGGAGTGCCAGCGTCCAGGGCCCCGCCGGTCCCGGTAGCCCATCCGTGCTGCATCCACATATGGGTACATGTGTGGGCCCCGCGGAGCCCGCCGAGGGTCCCTATCCCCGTAGTCAGACGGTGATCTGGGCATGGTGCCGTCCGTCGGGGCATACTGTGAGTGGTCGCCCCCCTCCCTTTGGTCGTATTTTTGGTTTGGATCCCTGGATGCAGATGGGCTTCGTTTCCTGTAGATCATAGAAGACATGGAAAAAAGAGGCATTTGTGGTTGGACCACTTTGAACGGAATGTGCTCTGTTTCTTTAAAGATGTGGTTATCTTGAAATAACTTTATACAGCTTTTACCAGCACATCAACCAGTCGTCTCAAAACACATCACACAAGTGTAGTGTAGAAGTGAGTCACCTATGTCGATTCTGCAGGGCTGATGTTGATACCGCTTGATTAAACTCTGCAGTCTATCTGCATATGTGCAGGTGGTAAAGTGACAAAAGAGCCGGACATGAGCCTCCACAGGACTTCATCACACTTACTTGTAATAATGTTAATAGCGGCTCCTGCAACGGCCCCTGTTAGAACCTGAGGAAACCTGCACTGTCTCTGTCTCACACACACACGCACGCACGCACGCACGCACGCACGCACACACACACTGACACTAAAAGAGGAGGATGTAGCGCCACACCTTCCTCTTACTGCATAAACACCATGGGCCAGATGTACATAGGATGGAAAGTGCAAACTGTGTCTATGAGGATGCAGAAGGCTTTCTTTCACTGAATCTACTCAACCTGCATATGGCTGATGATGTCATCAGCATGTCACCTCCCTCCAAGCAAAATCTTCGACACCCACACTTGAACGGAATCACTTATCAATCACTGTAAAATAACAAGAGTGACTAGATCAGGAGATAGATGTACATGCAAAAAGACCAGTATATAATGCAGCTGTCAGAATGCAGTTTTCACCATTTGCAGCCATTTTTAAGGATGCTATGTTGAAGTGGAAAAAGTGATGAAATTACACCTAAAACAGGCACTAAAAAAGCAGCTATACATATTGAAAAAACATACACTCATGAACTAATCACCTTGTGGTATTGACATCAAATCATCAACGTTAAGTGTCTTCGTGGGGTGTTAGAGCCACACAAACTACCATCAAACTGCCTTGGTCTCATCTCTGTAACTCAACTCCAGGAATGAACACATACCCCCGTAGTGCATGTACTGATGGTGGTAGTGGGGGGTGCTGTCCACCTCATAAGTCTAAAATCTCCAACAGGTGTTCACCTGGGTTAATATGTCTTGACTGCGAAGGCCAAAGCATCTGATTCACGTCTGTTTTATTCTCATCAAACTGTTGAGTGACCCCTGGTGCCCACTGGACGGGGGCATTTATTCATTTGTCAGTTTATTTTAGAGTTTGTGTGTGGCGGCAGGTGGACCAAAATGCAAAATCAACCACAGGCAGGATGGGTACCTATTTTTTCTGATGGAAATATACAAGGTCTTAAAAGAAAACATGACAAAACACACATATGAGTGAGCATAGATTCATGCCCTTCCTGTCAAGAATCCTCTGAAATCATGGTTTTGGTGCAAATAAAAACATGTAAGGAATAAAACCAAGGAGAAGTCAGAGGTAATATGAAACTAACTTCTTATAGTCAGATGAAGCAATATCTCTATACTCATTTAATCATTGTCCAAGAGAGGGAAGAAAGGAAGGAGTGGATGAAACACCTGGAGAAGGCTAACTGTATTTTATCTCTTCTTTTCTTCAGGATATATATTTTAATAGACATTTTTCTCAGATTTCACCCACAAATGTCCAAAACAAAAATAACATTGTGGGAAGAAAAATATTCTGTGAAGCCTCTCCTTAATTTTTATGTGACAACTTTTGATAAATTTCACGGTGCTCCATGAATCACTGCAGAACAAGCTCAAGTGAAGTGGGGGGGGGGGGGGGCGGTCCCCACCTACTTGATCCAAGATCATTGTAGTGAGTGGTGAGTTTAAAGAAGTACATAAGATATTGGCGGTGTGATGAGAAACATGAGGAAAAGGGTGCTTTTGTGTTCTCTGTTCTGACTTAAAACACTGAATAATCTCACAACAAAGAGGAGCCAGAGCAAGGAGAGACAGAATGATGTATGAGCACTGTGTATAGTTCATGAACTACTGTACGGTTAAAATATGGGCTGTTAGAGAGGGGAAGGCATTGAGCAATAGCGCAGAAGAAAATGTGCATTTGAGTAACAATAATACATAAAAGCAAAAGTAAAAAAAGTATTGAGAACTTGTTCTATATTGTCCGAGCCATCAGAATGTTCCCAAGCTTAGCAGTTCCTCTAACTAAAGGCAGCGCGATCACTCATATAACATGATGACATCACACTCGTGCGTCTATGTCAACGAAGGGTATGTCTTCATTTCAGCAGGATGAAAACAGTGACACTTTTAATGTCTGTAAAATATCATATGAACTAAGGGTGGAAACAGAAGCAATATGGTCCAACATCTTCCAAAACAACGTGGGATTTAACTCCAGGAATTCAGAGTGCAGCACATCTGTTCCCACAGGTAAATATTCCATGTTATAATCACATTAACACCACAGGGGCAGGCTGAGCAGAACTGTTCCTTGAAAAATAAAAAATTAAAAAATCCCTCAGGAAAACCCTGGGATTGTACACGGACAGGTCATGATTAATGCCAGGAACAAACGTTTACTGTCAGCCTGTTTCTCAGCTGCTTACACCTTTGTCACACAAACCCTATGGGGGGGGGGGGGGGGGGGGTGATCGCTAAAATGCAGCCTGCAGTATAGACAGGTAATTTCATTGTCTGGCAGACGAGTGGACTTACGCTGACCAAGTGTTGCAGCGTTATTTGCCCCTTCTGCTTTTCATGTTACTCAGCTAAGATGTGTCATTCCTGGATTTATTTTTTAACCTCTACAAGGACCCAATGAGATCATTGGTATGATTGTCTGTAAACAGAATATCAATATATTGGTAGACAGATAGGTCATGGAACAAGTTCTCAACTTCTGGAAATAATCCCAAACAGCCAGTTCAAGACCAACAGCAGGATATTTTAAGTCCATGTGAAATGGTTGAAAGAACATGAATGGATTTTCAGGGCTTGTCCTACTCACTTTTCAAAAAATCCTCCATTTCCTTCTGAAAACACAAGTCATGCAGTCATTATACATTATTTATAGATTGTCAGGGCCCTTGAGTTGATTTTGGGCTTTCTAATTACAATTTGACTGATTAAAAACCAACTGTAAACTTGTATTCAAAACAGACATAAAAAGTGCCTTCTATTTCAATATGCAAACAAATATGTATTGCAGCACTGGAAGAAAACACAACTGGTTTTAAAAGGCCTTGAGTTTGCATCTTTTGCTCGATTTAGCATAAAATTTAATCCACTTCCCTAATATGTTTGTGATTACTCGCAGGCACTTTGAGACATATTTGACTGGGAATACAAAGTTTATTGTCCAATTTGTGACTCTCTCTTGGACTCACCGACACCATCGCCCTCAGAAACCGGCTGGATGAATTTGTTTTGTTTATTCACAAGGAAAATAGTTAAAAATGTGAACACAGCTGAGAAGTCACCTGGGGTCCATCTCGGCCAGCTCTGGACTTGACTTGCCCAAATGATTGAGTCTTCTTAAACTGTTCTTCTATGTCATTTTATTAGCAACTGAAATTCAAAAGGGTCTGATTTTATATTCATAGTTGGATGATAGGTAACGTTAAAAAGTTTTGTGTCCTCTTTTTAGTTTCTCTTGCTCTCCAGTTGTGTGTTTACTTGGGTTACTGATTGTTTACTGTACTTTCCTGACAGAGTTACTTGATGGATAATGTGTCTTTAATGCACACATTTCTAGATATTCTTGTGTGTTCTGTTAGTGTTGTTGTTGTTGTTGTTATCTATTGTGAGTGATCCTGCTTAGACTGAGACAAACGGACAAATTGAACCAATCACAAGACCTCCTTGAGTGAGATAATAAATAAATCAGGACATCACTTGGTAGCTTTCAGCCAATCAGTCTAAAGAGCTGTCAAAGATTCCTGTGGTGATCTGTACCAGCGGGGGGTTCACTGTAGTAACAAGCAGGTGATTAATACATGATATCTTTAATATAGGACGCTACACAACCCCACAGCCTTGAAAATATCACTGCCTACATATTATTTCAGATTTTATTCATTTATAGTAAATCCAAGAGGTAAAACAAAGATCTAACATTATCAGCTATAAACTAGTCGACGAATGAGATTTCTTGGAAGCGGAGTACAAAGCAGCAATGTGAGAGCCAACAGGGAACACATCACACCACTGATGGATATGCACTTTATTGAACACATCCTTATTTAAAACAAGAAGGACCTTGAATAAGACAGAAGGCCATTTGAAGTCCCTGTGATGCCGCGAGCTCACACAAGTGACCTCTCTGCTTCACATCAAAACAAATGCCGCCTATCACCTTAGCATCCAGAGGTAGTCTCAGCCGTGACTCAGAGGAGGCTGGAGGAACACATGAGGCGCGTTGCATTATTCATGAACTGCTCCTGGACACGAACGGAGAAGCGCTTCATTCACAAATCCAAAGTGAAGCGCCAGCAGAAATCATATGCTGGAGTAGGGGACAGGCTTTGTGACTTGGATGGGAAAAAATGTGGAGTGTGGTGCGGGGGAGTGTGTGTGTGATGAGCATAAGAAACAGCTCTTTATAGAGAGTTGTTGATTATAGAGGTGTGTGTTATATGTGTGTGTTTGTGTCCATGCTGTGCTGGCTGCCTGAGAACTGCTTCACTTTGGCTCTCAGTATGTGTGCAGGGCTTCAGGCTACAGTCCCCTAAGTGATGTTGTCTTGATATGCAACACCCAGAACACACACACACACACACACACACACACACACACACACACACACACACACACGCATACCGTGCATGCACAAAGCACCTACAATAAACATCAACAAACTGCCTTTGACAAGCTTTAACTCGTCATGACACAAGTATCACATTTCCCTGCTCTCATTTAGCCTTGTCCATCCTTCCTGTCCAAACACAGACGCAAGCTAGCTAACAGCCTCCATCAGCATCTGCATCATGATGCTAATGCTGTCAGCACTAAACCAGCCTTCAGTAAGTACAACAGAGTGGTGGCGCAGCACTAAATTTGGTACTGTGCATGATTTCCCTATGCTCCAGCTGCTGCCGTGACTGTGATAGCCTCACTGCAGATACAGTAGCTCTCTGCTCTCACACTCTCTGCTGATCCTAGGTTTGCGTTCCACCATCACTGAAACATAGAGAGAAAAATAGAGAGGAGATAGAGGCACAAGCATCTCAGGAAGAGGCTGGTGTTCTGCAGCTGAACATGCAGCTGGTGTGTATGATGCCTGTCAAACTCAGTCTTGAAGCAGTGTGATTGGGCGCCGTGGGACTGTGATGCAGAACAGAGGCCCGGCTGCTGCAACGATTGAGGCTCACAGTGACGCAGCCCCTCGCTCACATGCCCTTATATGGCAAGATGTGACGTCACCACAGACTTGGCACCGAGACACGCCGTGTATAGCAGATCAACCAGCGGTGAATCATCTGAACAGGAGCACAATAGAGAGGCATCTTGGCCCAGCCTGCAAGTACAGGCCGGGAATGCTGTTCTGTTCCGATCTGTATATTCCTGCTGTGGGAATAACAGCAGCCCTCGCTACTGCTGCTGTCCCATTTTGAGCTAAGTATAATAATCCGCTGCTGTGATATGAACTGTGAGACCTCATTTAGATGCAAGCAAGGACAGCGGTGACAATGTGATTCAATCCAGGCTGGGTGGACAGCGGTCTCCCTGCGTGACGGGGACCGAGATTCTTATAACTACGATGGTCAAAGAAAGATTGTGTAATGCCCGATGTGAGCATTATTTTGTGTTTAAAGGTTGTAAATACAATAAAATTATGACATGAAATAGGGAAAATAGTAAAATATGTAAAACAGATAACAAAATAGAGTGCATTAAGAAGCAGAAATAATAAGACAGCTTTAAGAATAAATGAATAAATATACAAGGAAGTAATAATTTTTAAAAATCACATAAAATCCCTGCCTTATTTTACTCGTGCTGATTGAATGTAGTTCCGAACATCTCCAACACCATGTCATTTCTGTCTCCATTTGTCACTTTACTGCACGATGAATGAATTTTTCAAAAAAGGATCATGGTTTGACATCTGGAGCAAAACGAGTCCACCAAGTGTTTCTCTCCAGCAGAGAGAAACTTGCTGTGAATCAAAAAAATACAAACATCCCAGAGAAGCTGGCTTCTATTTTTGATCCCAGCACAGCCTGTTACACCTCCGTTACACCACAGGTAATTCCAATGTTACAATCATCTTAAAAAAAAAAAAAGAGACTACACTGTCTTTATCAAAAGCAGAATAATGTATCAAATCCATGGCTCGCTAAAATCATGGGATTACACTATTGGCCCTGAAAGATTAAAAAGCGCGACGTTAAAAGATTAGAAGTGACCTGACATGCTCGCCATGATAAAACCTTAATATGCTGTTATTTTCCAGGACACATCGGTGGTGTGGTGTAATGAGAGGTTGGTGGTGTTCCACCGGTGTTCCTCCTCTGACCCCAAGACCAGATCTGATCAGCAGCTCCTCAACCACAGCTCAGTTCCTGTGAGCAGACTAGATTATCTAACTGTGTCATCCTCGCTGTTAGCACGCACACCTCTGTGTGTGTGTGTGTGTGTGTGTGTGTTTGTGTGTGTGTGTGTGTGTGTGTGTGTGTGTGTGTGTGTGTGTGTTATATTCCGCTGAATGATGAAAGGCCTAAGATCAAGCAGGAAGCCCCTGTGGTCACAAATGATTAACATTTCATGAGGATTACAGTTTAAAAGGACACATTTGTTGAGAGAGATCACCTGCAACACAAAACTTGAGGACTTATTCATTGTAGAGTAGAAAAATTCCAATTAGTCACTGATAAAAAATAGCCTTCATAACAGGCACACAGCTCTCTTATACTTAGAAAACTAATCATTAATCCATGCGTGGCACAAGCACATTTGAATAAACATAAAAGATGTCTATCCAGATGAATAACTTTGCATCTTGTGCTAAATTACGCTAACATTTAACCTTAAACATCCAATTTTTTTTTTTTTTTTTTTTTTGCACCTTGTGACTTGTACTTAATTGGGAATACAAATTTTATTTGCACATTTCTGCACTTTCTCTGGAACTCACCAATGTCATTGTCCGTCAGAGAAGGACAGGCCTGTTGCCCAGAAATAATCAAGGATGTTCCTAATGTTCCTAATGCTGTTGCCCGTGGAATCATAAATGTTTGCACAAAAAATATCATGATAATCCAACTTTAGTTCAGCTACTTCAATCCAATCAAAGTACTGACGAATTTTGTGATTATCTATCATTATTATCGTTTCCTCTCCTCACCCTCCCTGTACAAAAGCTGTCTTTAAAGAGGAAAAAAGTTTTGATCTAGAAAAAATCCATAATTACAGGGACCTTTGTCCCTGTGCCCATCTGCCAAAACACCCAAAGATCAATAATTGAAAGTCAATGCAGAAGCTTTCGGTGAGTGATGAACCCTCCATAGATTTCGCTGGTTTCATGCTCAAAGGTGCACATGTCCGCACCTCTACCCACACACACACACACACACACACACACACACACACACACACACACACACACACACAAATACCCTCCTTCAGCATTACACAGATTTAAGTTTGAGCTGTAGCCTCTTTCTGAAACAGTAACAACTGAAATCAGTGTTCAGCACAAGACAACAGTACTGCACAAACACACATATAATTGCATTTATCTAGAGGAAGCACATTTTACAACGGAACAGTTGTACAGTTGAGATGTTCACCGGCAGGTTTAAATACCTCCTATCGACTTGAAAGACAATCACATAAAACCCCTTCAACACGATAGTTTACAATGAAATATTATTCGTCTTACTGAAAGTAATTGCTGTTGCTCAGTTCAAATCTCTGCCTTGGTTCTCCACACATACACACATCTTTCTTTGTACACACTCTTCACAAAGCGCTCTTGTGCGATCTCACTAGCAGTGCTGGCTCACAGCCTATGACCAGGCCCATGTTGTTTTTCAAATCTTCTCTCCTCCAGCTCTAAAAATTGTCTTTGTTTTATTTCTACTGATGCAGCAGCCCTCTTGTCACCAGCTCAGTCTGCTGTGCCTCTCCTGCTGCTGGAGAAACATGTTAAATAAGAAAGCCAAAAGCAATCAAGGTGAAAATGCAACGCGGCCCCCACGGGGATTGTGCCACCTCTACTTTGCGGATAATGGAGAGCAGTCAAATGAGAACAAATGTGTGGCACACTGTGGCAGAGTTCTCTTCTTAAAAGGGAATCTGTCCCACTAACGACAACAATATGTATTGGAACGGTCTCTATTGAAATGAGATAACCAGAAAGTAAGCAAGAGCAGAGGAAAAACAAGCTGAATGTGCTTGTTCCAGCAATCAGAAAAGAAGAAACGAGAGGCGGGACAACGCCTGTAATGGTCCATTTACAGATGCAGCATCACTCTCCCTTCCAAGACTGCCAGCCACTGTGTATCTGGGGCGGCCCTCCAAGTAGAGGAAACACATCCATACCCTGCTGCCTCTCACAATCAAAGCAGGTTACATCTCTGCTACTCTTATATCCCAATGACACCAAAGCAGAATGACCTGCTTTATTTCTGAAAGAGCGTTTATAAAAGCTTCTGGAGTCCTGAAGGAAAGCTCAGGTTCAAGTTTATCATCATCATCATGAAAACTGGCTAAAAGGTGAAGAAGCAGCACCTCCAATTTGACAGCTGCCCAGTTAAAGGGCAGGGAGAAAGGGTTAAAGGGCAGGGAGAAAGGGTTAAAGGGCAGGGAGAAAGTTCAAAGACATCACAGCGATCAAAGACTTTTTTTTCTGTTTTTTTTCACTGCAACCATGACGATGTAGCTGGTTTTCACTGAGTTTCACTGACCTGGTTTGATAAATCCACTCGATGTTTGTGTGTATGTGTGTGTGTGTGTGTGTGTGAGAGAGAGAGAGAGAGAGAGAGAGAGAGAGTGTGTGTATTATGATAAGAATATCTGTGTTATGAATGTCATTTCTAGCTCTTTCTCCCTACTCTCCTGCTACAACACTTCTCACATCTACCACCATGTTTCCTATGTGCAGGTCTTATCCTTCCCATGAAGTGGCCTCTGAGCTGGACTGCACAGTGACGGCTGATTGGCGGTAGTGTGGGATGTGTGAGGGCAGGCGGGAAATGGGTTGTTTCCCAGGATGAAGGCTGGAGTGGGGAATAAGGTGCCTGTGAGGCTGCTTTATCACCACAGAGTCAGGATGGGGGTCGGAGATAGTGTTTCTAAAAAATACTGTATCACACAATCATTCACTTCTGGACATAAATGAATGGAACCACCTCAGGGGGAGGGGGTAGTCACCTCAAACCCAGGCCTACGAGGTATCATGCTCATGGACCAAAAGAATCTAAAGTTTAGCACTCATATTAAGGGATACACATGCAAGAAGGAAGTCACACCTGAGAAATATTAAATCTACACTTACAAAATAAAAAAATCTCCATTTGATGTGGTTGTACATTTGATGTGGTTGTAACCATCAAACTCAATAGAACAGGAAGAGGCCAAAATGAAAGACGTGATTGACAAGACATAAAAAGGCAAATGAAAATAATGGTTGTGGGTTTGTTTTTTTTTGTTTTTTTAGCCTTTATTTATTCAGGGGTAATCACTTAAAATGATACCCTGTTTTGCAGGAGTGATCACACTGACATCCAGTAAAACCACAGTCTGATATGTCCAGCCCACTGGCGGAGTTGGGGTGAGGGGCCCTGTTCACGGGCACCTCTAGGGTAGTCATGAGTGTGAGGCAAGCACTGCTTATTAACTTCCCCAACCAGTAACAATGAGGGGAAAAAAAGCACACAAAAAAACTGCGACAGAGAATACTGTCTATGTCTAAGTTTATCATCGTCATCATGAAAACTGGCTAAAAGGTAGTCTAAGTCTATGTTGACATGATGCATGGATACATTTACAAGGACATGCACATACTGTAAGGCTAGAGCGGCGCGCTCCGACGCTGTAGTTGTGCATCGTAGATTCGATGCACAACTACAGCGTCAAGCTTTAGTCATGCAAACATGGAACAAAAGTTTGCCTCAAATAGGGGCTTACATGTTAGATCCAGCTTGTTTGGTGTGCCTCCTTCCTAAAGGTTGGAGGATGAATAATAGGTTGGGAAATACTGAATAGTTTTATCTTATTGGTCATTGGACAGTTGAACCACGGAAAAAGGTTGGTAGAAATCAGGGCCCAACTGATATGGATTTCTTGGGGCCGATGCCAATTTCGATTTTAGGGAATAAAAATTCAGACAACCGATGAATCGGCTGATGAAAATTTTTTACATTTTTCATATGAAAAAGACAAAATACCTGCTTTTGATGGATTAAATACAGTTCCAAACACTTGTTCCAAAGATTTAAATTAAAGGGCAACACCCACTATTATCTAACTCAACATAAGGAAGCCTCTCTGACAGTGTCAGCATTTACAAAGTAACACATTCATTGAAGTAGAATGCGTGGTAGGGCTGTTATTGGTGTAGATCGAAGCGAGGTAAAATCTGGTCAACTGGACGTAAGTTTATCTTGAAGACGTTTCACCTCTCATCCGTTATTGGTGTACATTTCGTTGCACAGCGTCTAATGAAGAGGTCAGTAAGTGTGTATCTGTAGGTGAGAGGCAGGTGGATAAACAGCGTCATAAACCTCTCTGGAAAACAGGATTTGAAATGCGCCTCTCGGACATCCTCTCAACGTGCGTTCACATGTTCTTTCCACCACGAAAATAAAACTTAAAACAGAAAAGGTCCTTAAATCAAAAAACACAGTCCTGCTGAAAATAAATGCAGCCCGCTGTGGTTTTTGCACAATGACAAAGCGTTATCTTAATTTGCTCCAGTCTTATCTAGTCTGGTGGCATCCAGCTGCTTGAGTGAGCGTAATACTACCTTGAGGTACTGTAAAGTACCGTTACATCATTCATGGTGCCATGACTGACTCGGTTTAATACTTTAGGAGGGTTGCTAATATTAAAGCTAGGTTATCCTCACTTTAGCTTGCTAACGTATCATGTCACGCTCAACTGAAAATATCAGAGAAGCTTGACAGACACAACGAGGCACGTCATGGGAAATGGGAAACTTATTAAGTTATTTTTTTATTTCACAAACTCGTTCTTAGAAACTTCCAATGACGCAGACAGCTCGGTTTTAGTCGAGCATGCGCGGTTGGCTCTTCAGTACCGTTCACTACTTCACTCTCACTCTGTGGGGTTGCTGTGGAGTGTGACATGAGAGGAGTCGGAGCGCCCTCGACTGATACACAAGGACATCATTTCTAAGAAAACCACCATATTAACAGCATTTTAGTACTGATTGTGTGTTAAAATCAGTGTCAATCGGCCAACTTTTGGCTGGGTACTGATTATCCTCTAATGGCTACAATCGGTCGAGCCCTCGTTGAAATACTCCAGGAAAGTTCTAGTCCTCCACATCAATTGAACAAGCATGCCACCGCCAAATATTTGACCAGTGCTTGGATAAACTATACTTTACTATGACACAGAAATAAAGATCAACATCAACATCACCAACAGCAACACATACACAGACAAAGACATGACTAATGTCCAACGGCTGCAGACACAACTGACAAGCGGATGCTCACTTCACCTCCCGGTACCGTGGAGAGGTTAGTGTGAGACGAATATAGAACGTTGCGGACGGGAAGAGATGGACGCTTCTCTCTGTGCATCTGACAGCGTCTGCAGATCTGAGATTAATTGGCTCCAAGAACACAGAGCCCATCCGTCCATGTATGAGCAGAGCGACCAGTGCCTTGTGTGTGTTCATCTTATGTTTATTCTCTGGATGGCTAATACATCTTCTGCACTGCGCTGCCTGTTCAGTCTCCTTTTTAAGAAGAGCCACTGCAAGCATTCTATGTAGGCCAAGCCCCCACAGAATATGCCATTAAGATTAGCTAAGAGTCAGGATTGCTACACCGCTGCTTGCGTTTCCCCTCTCTACAGAAGGTTAGAGGAGCGGGGCATGGGTGCTTTTTTATCATACGGCATAAAAATGCCCGTCACAGCTGAAATTAAATAAAACAAACACCTCTGTGGAGCAGAGAAACAGCCAGACTGCTCACGGCACAGAGATACTGTCTTATTGACTTCAGCTTGGGCTTGAACTGTGTGTTGAAGACTTGAGTGGTGGTGGTGGTGTCTTCTGGAGGGCCTGAAATTAATCAACACCGCAGCACTGGTGGGTAATTAACATTTATCACTGAGAGTTTGAACCTATGAGGTGATACATGCAATTGGAGCTCATCTGTGACCAGAACTACTCCACCATGAACACATGAAAGACACCATCATCCTGTTCAGCACTTCTTAAGAAATCATCTGACACCCCATTAAACAACATCTGGCCAACAAGAAGCAGCCTAGCTCTGGAAGGCAGGAGCTTTGCTTGAGTCTCATGGGTTTTTGTTGTTGTTGTTTTTTACAATAGACATTCAAACACATAGCAGTAAATCATACTATCAATAAACACTAAATTTAGTTTAGCTGCTTCAGTTCCAGCATCTAGACATTGTTCACACTGCCTCACTGTCATGCCGCCAAGGCTTATTGGACAATAGGCTGCAGTATTCATTCACTTCATTAGTAAAACCCGCACTCTTCCCTAGCGGAGATACTTGAAGCAACTGTTTTACATTAAACAAAGAATAACCACAAAAATCTGCTTTTCACTGAGAGCCTTTCCACCAAGATACCACTCCAGATTAAGTCAAAAAAATTCCACATGCATTCATCAATCATCTATATTTGTTTGCATCTCCAGCTTGCTCCATTTCCTGTCCTACCTCACAGGCTCATTTTCCTATTTCAGTAGGATAAACATGTATGTAGTTAAAGAAACACGCCAACCTTTCAAGACAAATGCTCATCTGTTACCCTCCCTGGAGACAGACAAAAAATAAAAATAAAAAGTTACCCCTCTCTCCTCTGTGCATGCACAAGGGAGCTGAGACCGACAGAGACCAGCTGAATGCAAGTTAGCTTAGCCCAATAAATGATAGTAGATGGGCTGTGTAGCAAACATCAGTCTGAAGTCACTAATTATACTTTTCTCCAAAACAGTCTGTCCCTGCATTTAAATAACTATGGTTATATATAATATTCATTATCAAATGATAATTTCAGTTGCAAAGTATAGTAATTTTAAACTCAAATGCATACCCAGAACTACTTTCCTGACTGGGTGCATTGATATCATACAGCATTTCAAACCTTTGGCAAACTAAACAACAAGGTTGTTGAAGAGCAGAAAAACAACTGCTACTGATCTGCAATGAGTCATAGCTGACTTTATAGGAGAGGATCAATCAATGAATCTAGATCCTGAATCTGATCTATTTGATGACTTTTCATCAAGGTATGCTAATGCTCCCCATCCACTACCATTTTGTGCTGAGCTAACTAGCGGTCAGCAGGTCTCTGTGGGTCTCAGTTCATTAATGTAGCATAGAGAGTGTCTCTTTTGTCTTGTCTGGCTCTGGGGAGGATGAACAACAAGTGTATTTCCCCCCAAAGAAGTTGGCTTGTTCCTTTAACAGACTAATCATGAAACATCAAAGTCATTAAGATATTCTTGCATATTGGGGGCAGCTGAGTTGTCATGAAGAGCATCCCCTGTCATCCATCATTCAGATTTCTGCCCGCCTAGTAGTTTGTTGTTTCCATCATCTCTGGAGACAAACATCTTGTTCTTCAGCTGCTAAAGGTTGCTCACTGTCCACTAGCTAGTCGCTAGCAGTGTGTGTGCTATTTGATGCAGGGCAGCTCATGTGCACTTGGCTTTTAGAGCCTTTTAGCTGAAAATGACACTATGAGCGTTGAGAGGGAACCAGAGCAGGGAAGTTACAGCCAGACAGCTTAACAATGAGCTGAAAATCATTGAAACTCAGTAAAGTCAAGTGGAGCTGCAGAGGAGGAGGAGGATGATCTGTGGGTTCATTTCAATAGGTGACACCTCTTGTTTCACACAGACATACATACGTATATGTGAGCAATGTGAACGTCAATCCCAGACAAATGCCGTGACTGACATTTTTGTGATGTGGATAATGGTGGTGTTTAATTTGATTTGGTGTTTAATTTGAACCAACACAACTCATCTATATTCAAATACTACACAAGTACACCAGCCATCTATAACCACACCCCTTCTACCTCACTGCAGCAAGGACATTCTACTGTACAGTACACACAAATATGCAGGTAAATCAATGTGTCAAACTCATCTTTCATTTTCAAATTCATTAAAATCTCCAGCTTAATGTGAGGGATAAATGTAGAGAAGCTCGCTCCCCGCCTGCTGCTGTGCTTTGTATTGTCTACTTAGTGCTTTCAGTCATTGTATCTTTTCTCAAAGCTTTATGGAGCTATACACAACCTCGCAAATTGCAACCACATTCTGCATTGGGACAGACTATCTTAAACCTCCCCATTTTGTTCTCTCTGTAGCACACAAGAAACCGTATGCCCCTCCCCCCACCCCCACACACACTCACTCTGTTCACATATGCAGTTCGTCTTTGCCCTGCAAAGTAGGCATTTTTCATACCAATAAGCGAGCTGCATTTCAAATCAAAGGCAGTGACGCTGTCTGGCAGTCTGGCCACTCAGAAAGTGAAGAGGTAATGAAAAAAGCTGAGGGGTGAGTCATGGGGATGCTTTAATAATCCTGGCTACCTAAAATAACATCTCCAGGGCCGGACAGATCGACGAGACAACCCTCTTGGGAAAGCAGCAGTTGCAGTATAGTGGACCATGCTGGGCTGGATGCCGTCTATCCATCACAACTCTCTCTCTAGACCAACACAAACACACACACACACACACACACACACACACACACACACACACACACACACACACACACTCCTCCTTTTCTCTTAACTCCTAAGATTCTGTTATTGTCAACAGATAAGACTGCAGCAGCACGGCACGACGCGGCACGCAGCCAAGCCCTCCCTGTACCTAAAATACAACCAGACTAAGCAGGGTGGAGGGTTTTTTGTGTGTGTGTGTGTGTGTGTGTGTGTATGTGTGTGTGTGTGTGTGTGTGTGTGTGTGTGTGTGTGTGTGTGTGTGTGTGTGTGTGTGTGTGTGTGTGTATACGCTCACCACAGGGTAACTGACAAGCTGCAGAAGGCATGATCCAGTTAGAGGAAAGCTGGAGTCTAAGGTCAGTTTACAGGTGAGCCATGTTTCTTTGGTTAATGTCCAATCATTGCTGACAAATGATGATGGGGTCCAGGCAAGATAGCTCCGGGCTGTGGGTTCAAGGTCGGGGCTCCATCGTCCCAAACAACGCCTTGCTATGTCTGCACCCACCCCGCATACAAGTGAAGGGAGACAATGAACCCATCGTCTGGTAGGACCAATGCCAGTCTAATATTTCAACACAACATCTGCCGACTCACTTGATGTTCTTATATTTCGCCAACCCTTCTCATGCTCCCGACATTTATCCGTCAGAGCAAAGAAACTGTGCTACACCGCTGCCAAACACGGACACACAAAACCGCGGTCCACGTGATTGCTGAACACTTATCAGAACAAAATGTTTCCTTTCAGTCTGTACAGTTAGTTGAATTACCTATTTTACTGAAGACAAGAAAATTGAGTTTAACCATCGTACTGCTGTAGTCTTCTCTACTTTGTTCTAATTGTAATGGTGCAAACGAGTTATATACTTATGTGATTGGCTGGATGCAGGCCTGTATCTTTTCCTTGTGGTTTGAATTTCATGCATCAAATTAACAATACCAACAATTCTATGGGACAATTTTCTGACTAAAATATCCCTATGGTTCTATCACCCTAGCCGTCAGTAAAACCAATAGATTCCTTTATCAGATAACTGAAGTTTAACATCAGTAAAGCAGAATTAAATAATCGTAGTGTATAAATAATCATCAGAATATCAGGTCTACTTTGCCTAACTTGTCTCTATCATCGTGCTTGCATTCTAATATTAGATGAAACTTATTGTTAACACCAGTTGTGACACTAATGGCAGATGCTATTTTGACCAAGCTGAAATTTCACAGAAATGGATGCAACACTTCAGAAATACAATTTCGACGTCTAAGAGTATTTTGGGGTCAAAGGGTCAAAGCTGTTGCCAGTTCTGCCTGTTGATGATCTGAAGCTTGTAGAATATTTTAAAAACTTTAGTTGAAGTACACCTTTTCCTAAAAGCTTTTTGTAAATGTAGCACACAACGTTATGGCCAGTCATGTCTTGTTTTTTTTTTTTATGTACTACTACTGTCTTGTCTAGTGTTCTGTTTGAATTATTCTTGACCCGAATTGCTTTAAAGTCACAAAAGCTTTCCAACTTCAACTGCCAGACATTGTACATGTCTAAATTCCTGAATGTAGACAAGTAAGAAAGGTGGCAGGAGAGTACAAACATCAGAGCCAAGTCATCATCAGATGGATTCTAGATTTATACAAACATATCAAACCCAGAAAGGATTGCTGGGGCGAATTAAAACTTGCTAAATATTTCCTTGAAAAACAGTAGGACTCAGTAAATCTGTAGTAACACTGTTGTTGAGAGATTTACACTGTGGGTAAGAAAATTAGAAAGAATGGTGTAACTGTGCCAAGCTGAATATTTCATAAAAGTTCAACTGTATGGAAGAGAAAACACCACAAACACACAGTGAAGACAGCAAACAACAAAAACATGAGGGCGCCCGTCTGACTGCAGCATTTCCACTGAAATGTGCTTTTGCTCCACGCTCCATTTTGCCTCTGGCAATTCAGCGCAGGTCACGTTCACCCGCACAGCAGCTATTTTTAACACGTCATTTATAAATTACTATTATTAATAATGCAGACTATTATTGTAGTAAAAGCTCTCTATGTGATGGTGCACAACTCACATCTCTACAGACCTGTTCAGAGACTTCTACGTGAAGGGGATTAAATGACAAATGTATATATCTTTTCTATGATGGATGAAGTGTGCCACGACAGCTCTGGAGATGCATCCAGCTCAACCTGGCATCATTCTGCTGTCGTGGAAACCAAAAGGAGTCCTGGCTTGTTTGTATTTGTGCAATCAGAATTGTTGTACAGACTTAAGAAAGCATCTTTTTTTCATAAGGATCCCCACAAAAATCACACTATTTTCCCACACAATCTTATTGATTTTTCAATGAAAATGTAAATAATGAAGCATATGTATATGTGTGAGTGTGTGTGTGTGTGTGTGTGTAATGATGATACAACTAATGATCTAATGTCAAAACCATATCAGAATATTTGTCAATATACTTACAACTTTTTTTTCCAAAATAAAGGCTCAACTGTGGGCTGCATAGCCAACGAGGGGGCATCAACACCCCTCATTTGGAGCAGATACTGGTTTGAATGGTGACATGTACAACTGCTTCCACTGGAGCAATCACATGAGATGATCTCATTTTCTCATCCTTCTGTGAGTGTATAGCATCTCGAAAAATACCCTTCCAGTTATCATTGGAAAAAGCTGTTGAAGGTTTTTCAAATTAATGAAATGCACCCCCACCACCTCCACCCTTGTCTTTTCCACTCTGGTTTTGTTCCCTTCCCCTCTAAAATCTTGAGTTGAACTCCAGCAGATCAGGTGCTTGAAGGCTTGCCTAGAGCCAGACGGGAAGCTGTGCATAATGGGAAGACGGTGGCTCCTTTTCTGAAACACTTGTCTCAGAGATGTCATATCACTCTACTCACACTCACACTCACACACACACACACACACACACACACACATACATCAGATCAAAGAAACATTCTGCAGCTCTCCTAAGAACAAAGGTTGAAGTGAGCTTGAGAAGCCCCACAAGGAAATAGATACGGAAATTCTTCACACAACTTTTACTGCATAGACAGAAGCCACAAAAGTGATCTTTCTATGATTTAACGAGCACTCCACTATGGCGTTACTGCTGCTTTATCCCAAAAACTACTACGGAAAACTAAATCACACTAATAATGCACAATAGACACAGATGGTAGTTTTTCCCAAACTGTCAGGAAGAGAAGAAAAGGCCTCATTCACAAATTTTATTTACACAAAACAGGATTATTTTAATCCTCAATTTAGTGTTAGGGACAGCACACACAGGAGCAAATCTTGACTGGAACCCTGCGACATCAAATTTGTACCTCTTGTCTCGCCTGAAACACATTTTAATACTACGCTTAACAGGTTCACAGCATGACCACAACTGTTGAACAAGACACGTGTCACTGCGCAATGCATCTGTATCTATTTACACAGGTTTGAGGTATTTAAAATGACAGAAACACCATATAAACGGCTGTATTTGTGCTGCGGGTTATTGCAGATGTGCCAGGAGACCTGTGCACGTCTCCAGTGTGTTTCAGGTGTGACATTTAAGAACACAATTGATATCAGGAGCACGGAGTTACAAATAGCCATGACACTTTGCTTCATGTAAACCATGTCTGGTTTGTATGAGAATAAATTTGTGTATAAGAGCTTTTCTTGAATGAGGCCCAATGTGTTTAAATAATGACAAAAAGCCTGAAGTTCTTACCCCAAATTCCGGTAACGTTCCAGTTTTTCCAAATGAAATACAACTGCAGCACTTTCAAACACTAACACCCACCGCCACAAATCAAAGAAGGGAGATATGTGAGGACGTTTCACCTCCCCTTCTCATCTGATGAAAAAGCTCCTTGCTGGGCTCGTGTGCTCAGCAGAAAGACCTTTTCTCCAGTGCTCAGTAGCATTGACAAGCCAACGTCTCAATCGATGAACCCACGTTCAGACCTTTGCAGAGCAAGTCTCTGACCAAAGGGCTGCGTGGGTTAATTATAATTGTATAGGACAGCGTCTGTAACACATGCCCAGAGCCAGAGAGCTGAGAATGGCCAGACACAACATCCAATCGAAGACAACTCCAACCATTCCGGTAGGTTCTGATCAGAGTACGCTCACCCATATATCTAATAATACAATATATAGAATGCAAGCCGGAGGCCTTTAAATGACCGGGTGTTTTGAGATAAATCAATGTACCAACTTTCCTTCCATTTTTTTCACAAATGATAGCAGAAGTGTGGCAAAGCAGACAAGGGAGGAGGATCACAACACAATTCAATAAGCAAGGCGAGGACTATGAATGGTCTCCTAACAAGATCAAGAGAGACATGTGAATAAATGGAAGGAAGCCTGGCTGGCGTGAAGAGAGAAATCTTCAAAGTCAGCTTCTTTCCTCTTCCTAGCCACCCCAGGAGATCAGATCAACTACTATCCTAAAACCTAATGAACTAGTAAACACTGGGAATTAAATGAATATTACATGGGGTTTCATTAATGTCAGCCAGCAGACTCAAAAAATAATGAAGGCGAGAAGTAGAAGCGGGAGGAGACAGTTGCTGGAGCTGCGTCTTCTCTGTGTTTACTCAGCATCTGCCTGCCAGAGAAAAGGGCTTTTGATCACTCTTCGTCTGGGTTCTCCTCTCCGCTGCATGGCGGGAGAGGCCCAGGGAGGCTGACAAGCACCACTAGGGCCGGCTCATTTGCAACACAAATGAACTGAGCTAATTGTACAAGTTCTGGGAGACGGGGGAGCCGCACACGGTGCAATGTTTGCAAAATATGGAAATAATTAATCTCATTGAGCATGTGAAATACCATCAGTGTTGCAAAAGAGGATTTGAGCATGAGCTAGGGATGAGACGGATGATGATAGCATGGCACCGGATAGACGCAGATGTTTAGATTAAGCTTTTTCATTATTGTTTCATCACAGGCTTCTTCAAGTGTATTTTTGGTAATTGAATAAATTGGAGCATGAAATAGGTTTGGATTTTCTCCACAGCAGCAGGATTACGTGAAAAGCAGTCACTGTCCCATTCATGAAACAATGCATGTAAATATTATGCTACCAGGTCAATTGTGCATTGAGTATGTGAGGTGAAAATAGTAACAGGGGGATTGCGGAATTACCAAAATAGACAGCAGACACCAAACAAATGCATTATATCTGTGGTTCCCTAACTTTAAAAATCCATCCATCCATCCATTTTCTACCACCTATCCTGTTAAGGGTCACGGGGGGGTGGAGCCTATCCCAGCAGCCTCCGGGCGAGAGGCGGGGTTCACCCTGGACGGGTCACCAGTCCATCACAGGGCCAACACATAGAGACAGACAACCATTGGCTCTCCCAGCCACGTCTACGGTCAATTTAGAGTCTGGATTAACCTGGTCCCCTCTTGATGTCTTTGGACTGTGGGAGGAAGCTGGAGTACCAGAGAGAACCCACGCAGGAACAGGGAGAACATGCAGACTCCTCACAGAGAGATCCTGTCCTCGAACCCACTCGCTGTAAGGCGACAGTGCTAATCACTGCACCATCGAGCCGCCCAGCCCCTCTACCTCCACAGACGGCATTAGCACCACCAGCACTAACATTAATGCTAGCTATGCCAGACACGGTGCTGCAAGCCCCAGAGCAGATGGTTTTGATAATGAGGACTATGACTTCAACTGATGTTCGTTGATGCCCCAAGATCATTTCAACCATTTAACCATTCAAGTTAGGCGATATACTGAGTGCTAAAGGGACATGGGAAATAGTCTCATACTATCTTCTGACAGGTAGCCTCTGATTGGCTTGTACTTGGTGCCTTTGAACGTGTAGTCAGAGCCAATCAGAGAAAGAGAGGGAACAGGTCTTTGTTTGATGGAGGATTCTGAGAGGATACAACAGATCTTTTTTATTTTTTTTGTTTTTGTTTGGTGAACCGCCTTGCACAACTCTGCATACGCCTTGTGGTGAACATTCCAGTGTTTCCACAAGATACCCCATGATTCCCTTACTGGGACAAAATGCAGATGTAAGATGTATTCTATTTACAGTACAGTACAATGTTAGTGACACTATAGTTTGAAATGTTTATTCAATTATGTCAGTGGCCAGAAAAAAAAAATCCTACCTCATGACCTTCCCAAGTTTTGACCCCTGAAGCTGCTTCAATCAATAAATCAAAGGTAAAACAGGAATAATGATGATGCTCTAAAGCACCTTTAGGAGGTAACAGCCTTAGTTTTCAATTAGCAACTCCACTGATCACCAAGGCCAAAGGAAGATTTGTGGAATAATGTCTCAATCCACACTCCGCACCACAGCAAGCCATGACAACAACAGCAGTCAAATTTAACTCTTCTAAAAACTAGAAAATGGCTCCTGACATTGACAAATAGCATCACACATCAAGGCATATGGTTGAAAGCAAAGTGCAATCCATGCACTTTCTCTCTTGGCTATTTAAAAACAAGATGACATCAGACATCTGTCTGGAAACCGGAAAAATAAGCATTGTAAGAGAAAAAAGACCTCCTAGGGCCTGTGCTGCAAACACATGAACATACAAGTGCATCCTCACAAACAGGAAACAGGGACACACACACTCCCATGCCACTCTGCAGCCTTCTTTTTTAGCCCATCAGCAAGAGGAGGAAGTTAAAGACCCAGGGCAGAGCTGGAAGTGGCATCGAATGCTCAACTGAAATGTAGTTTTATTGGAAGCTACCAATCGTGACATGTTAAGGCTAGGGGTCTCACACACATGGGCATGCGTACACACACACACACACACACACACACACACACAAACAAAATGCATCAGCATACATGCCTATTCAGCCTTTGATGGAATCAGTCTTGCCCCGTGAGCATGAAAAGGGTCCAGATGTCAGAGCTCCGCGCAGGCTGACGTGTCTGTAGGGGAGTAGTCCATCTTCTTCCTCATCGTGCTTCACTGCAGACGACCTGTCCACTCAGAACTATACATCGTGTTCATCCCATTGATGACATCACCTGTACCTCTGGCTGTAGGAATGTACCACGTCAACATGCAACCAAACTTGGCCCCTGTAGCACCTATGGCTGCAAGTCTGGACCTTAGCCTGATGCTTGTCTGGCTACATTGCCCACTGCTAGCGACCAACTCCCTGTCGTTCTCTGTCTCTTTCTTCCTCCCGTACTTACAGTCTGATTTTGAGATATGATTTGGCGAGAGCCAAGAGGAGCTGAGAGGAGTTGAGCAGATCGATTCAGCCTCTCATGCTGTCTCACTCGCACCATTCATCCACTTTTCCTATGCACCGCTATCAGTCCCACTGTCTCGACTTTATCTCTCTCTCTCTCTCTATCCACTTCTTTTCTTTCTCTCTCTCCAGTGTGCTATCATAATAACCCCACTCTTAGAAACCCAGGCAATAAAGCAGGGCCTCCCTTCTTCCTGTGTGCATCTCCCCTGGTGAGGACAAAACCAATAAATGGCTGGCTTAATTACAGCTGCTGAGTGCCGCCAACACCCAGGTACAACACCATGGGTTTGAGGGGGGCTGAACGTGGGCACAGGATGTTGGGGGTGTTTTCAAAGAAAATGCAGAAGATGCAATGGAAACTGAGTCTGACTCTGACACCTAAATCCTCAAGACACTACTTTATTTTACTTACACTGCCAAAACAGAGGTGATGTAACCCAGAGGCTGAAAGGATCAGAAATCGAGCTAGGAAAATGTGGCTCGGGACAAGGAATCAGTCGTGTTTTCCCTCACTTGAAGCCCCTCAGCAAGTCATTTAACTCCACCAGCTCCAGTGGAGCAGCACTGTCAGCTTGATTTTCTATCTGTACAAGGGGATGTAGAGCAGGGTGTTGCTACAAAATTAAAGAGCCAACTTGCCCTGGATAAAAAGGGGTAAAAACATGATGTACACTACAGTGTGGCCAATGATATATCAAGGTGGATCCACCCCCAAATCAACACAAGTGTCCAGGAATGTGAGGAGCCCAGGGAGGGACTGTCCTTGTCTCTTGTTGTTTTCAGGCCTGTCTCTTCATCCTCTCCTCCCTTCCTCTTCTTGCTGTCCTCCTCTTGGTCCCCCAATTCTGTCACTTCAACATGAATCCCGGGCTCCCGGGGCTCAGAGTACCGCAAGCTTCAGCCTGCTAGTCTGCCTTTTCTACAGCTCTGTCACCATGGTGACTGATAACAGTGTGTGTCCCTACCTCCTTCTGCTACTTTCTGTCTTGCTTTAACTGTTTTCTTTCCTTGTTTAGTCTCTCCATCAAGCTCCTCACTCCTCACATCTGCTACGCCACATCACCTCACATTTAATCACTACAAGAGGATGTAGGTATAGAAATTAGCATAAAAATGTGTTTTTTGTAAGCTAAGTGTATGACAGACTGGAAATGTCTTTGAGAGGGGATCCATCCATCCATCCATGTTCTGTACCGCTTAGGGGGGTGGAGCCTATCCCAGCTGACATTGGGCGAGAGGCGGGGTTCACCCTGTACGGGTCAGACGTTCAGTATCTTGCTCAAGGATACTTGGACATGGTCACCAGGGGAAGTGAGGATTGAACCAACGACCCTTCGGTTGCGAGACGGTCTCTCTAATTCTGAGCCATGCCACTCCTCGAGAGGAGATTCAAAAATAAATATTAAGGTGTAGCAGCATGGTTTATTCTATTGTTCCTTTCAATTTCTATATGATTTTGAATAGAATTTGGTATAAAAAGGTGCAGAAATGTTTAGTTTGTTTTGAAGCAACACACTAAATAATATGGAAAGACAAATTCAGATGTAGTTGTGTCCTCAGATGATACTTTTAAGAGCAACATCAGCTAGAGCTGCAGGTGAAGTTAGCGCAGCTCTTTAATAATCTCCATAGCCACTTAAATCACTGATGTATTTCCAAGAGGAAGATCTATCACTGTCCACAAGGTTAGCTACTTTTCAATATGTCCGTCCTGGCTAAGGACCTATACTCAAACGGAGGACGTTATGTAAACCTGCCGTGGCAGTAAGCAATATAAGGATACTCACTGCATCTACAGACACTCATTGCATAACTGTCTTAGTGCGGCACTGATGCAAACAGATGAGCTGCTACAGGTGACTCAAAGTCGCCTCTTCATTCCACTCACACTCTTTTCGCCTCCACTCAGAAATGTTTTTTGCTTCATGTTCCTTCATTTAGACTTTAGCCGTTCACTGCGCAGAGTTTATCACTTTGAAGAGTGGGATTCTTTGACATCATGACTGATTTCCATTCATATGCAGGTTTTGGACAACTGAGGGTTGACTTTTCAAGAGAAACATTGTGTCTGATAGATAACTTTTGCTTTTGAATATTATTACTTTCAAGTGTATCAGGAGAGTTATTGATGAGCACGAGACACAAGGTTAAAGTATATCAGACACAAATTGATGTTCAGGTGTTAAATGTCTAGAGTGAAACCTCAGAGATTTTTGCAAAAAATATTTGAGGGTTCAGAAAACTTTACATTCTAATTCAAATTGGTTTGACTTCAGGTGAATCTTATTTTCATACATTTGTGTGAGATAATGCACATCTCGCAGTAAAAGATCTGCTGATACCACAGAATAATGCAGTCATGATAGGAAATAGCCATGAAGGGTGCAGAGATACTTCTGCTGAGCATGACTTAAAAGGAAAATATATTATATTCTCATTCCTGTGTCTTTTTTTAGCAACCTTATTAGGGTGTATATATGTGTTAGGGAAGAAACAATATTCTGATACCAAGTCAATGCCAGAGTACGGAAAATGTGTCCATTTTTTTGTTGTTCTTTGTTAGAGAAAGTACCTTGGAGATAATGGGACAACATCAACATGCGAAAAGGCTGCAGGAGGAGCAAGTACAGGTCTGCTTGACGAGAAAGAAAACCTCACTGTTACTATGGAGACTGCAGGGTTTTCACTGAAGTACCACAGAATTAGTGAGCATGTGTGCGAGTGTGTGTGACGATGAGCATTTCTGAACATCGTACGTGGTGGAACTTATACTGCTGTGGACTGAAATGAACTCCTAGGGACAGCAAATATATATGGCCACCATCACAAACTGACCTGTGTGAATAAATGCTACAACTCTTCACAACCCAAAGCTGGCGACACCTTCCATCCAGGCTCACAGAAGTTTGGTCAGCCAATGGTGAACCAGGGATTCTTGTTTTACTAACATACAATCCTTTAAAATCATAATTCATTTTCTCCCTAAGGTCCACTTAAAGTCAAGATAATGAGGAAGGCAATATCAACATTTCTTTTTAAAAAAAACATCTTATCACTTTGACGGTCCCATCATTAGAGTGGGGACATGCAAAGAGGGGAGTGCAGGTTGAGGAGCATTAAGTGAAGAAGTGAGGGTGGTGAACAAAGTTCCCTTTCCCCCTGTCCCTGACTGTACATGCGGCACTGCAACATAAAAGCTATAAAATGCAGAAGTGCACCGCTCCAAATATGCTGTCACTGCAGGAAGACAATATATGAGAGTGTGGGTTGAAGTAAACAGCTGTGAGTATGAGGATGACTCACTAAAATAACCCCCAAGATTGCGCAGCACCGTGTGGAATCATTAAACAGTAGCAATATAAGTTACATCTAATATGCTGGACTGGACGTGCAGTGCAACTCTGGGTCCACTGCATCCGTGCAATCCCCCCTCAAAGAAGGCTCACAGGGCAGGAAGATGTGTCCCACAGACCCAATAACATCCTTTCTATCACTTCACGTAATAGTCTGAAGACTGACACTTTTCTCAGGGAAGTAAAAAGCTTAGATGGTGTGTTTGTGTAGGGGGGGGGGGGGGGGTTTAATGGTTGCAGTTGAAATGTAGAGACCAGTCAATTCAAAACCATTCAGACCTTCTAAGAACAGATCCCCACACCCCATTAAAACCTCTGCTGACGTACACATGCATAATACATGGCAGCTGGATCTAAAAGCATACAGCCCATTAGCGGGCTCGGCCTGGGCAAGACAAAAACACACTCTCTCCTTCCCTGTGTGTGTAAGTGAGAGAGAGAGAGAGAGAGAGAGAGAGAGAGAGAGAGAGAGAGAGAGAGAGAGAGAGAGAACAGACCTACAAACAGCTGAGATCGAACATACAGCCAGGCTGGCTAGCCACTGATAACACTGCTGATCTGCAGTGAGTTGTGCAGTTACTGTGTGGCTCTAACAGTTAGTGGACACATTGGCTACCAGTAGCCTCAAGGCCCAAAAGAAAGACACACTCTTCTCAGGTCAGCCGTGACAATGTGATTGATTAAAAACGTGATTCCTGTCTTCAGCTGCCAATCACACAGCTTCTACCCAAGTGTAAAAAAAAAAAGGTAGTCATTAAAAAAGAAGTTCACTTTAATCAGTCAGATGTGATGATTGCTGGATCACAGTTTCCAGGCACAGAGCCTCCTGTTCAGCCCCTCCAGTTGCTGAGTGTTCTGGCCATGCAATGTGGCAGAAAGCCCAGCAATGCTGTAAATTATTTCTGACGGTAGGGTGGGGGACAAGAAGGAAAGACTCTTGGGAGACAGACAGTGCATGGTGTGGAGATACAGTAGAAGGGGATAAGGAGGGAACGTTGTCCGCTTGCAGGTCTAAGGCCCTTTCTCAGTGGGCAGAACGTGTCTGACAGGCATGCCTGTCCAGATGACCGGGGGCTTCTCTGGGAGGGAGCAGAGTATTCAGCAGGCTAATCATAATATGCTCCAATGCATCGGAGTGACATCCAACTTCGTTCTCTCTCTTGACAACCGCACTTCTGTTCAAGGGAATGAAAAAATACAGCAGGGGCACGAAGAGTCCAGGAGCACTTACAACTGTCTTGCTTTGGCATGCTTTGTGCAGTTTACTTACTCGGACCTCTTATGTATAAGGTGTGTTGGAGGCTGTGGGGGTGTGGGGTGGTGTTTGTACTTATTTCCAGCTTACATCTAGCGTCTTCACCCCCTCATGTTCTGCTCTAAGGCACAACAGCAGAGGCAATACAGCACACATGCTGCAGCAGAGGCGCGCTGGGGCGTACGCGCACATACACAAATACACACACACAGACACACACACACAGGCACGAGCATGGCACAGTCACTCCTCGGCATAGGTGGCATGGGCGGTATTTTAACTACCACCTCTTCCTCGTTCCCCAAACACACCAACATGCACACAGTCAAATAGATCACGCACGCGCACGCAGCAAACCGCGGCAGGCTCGCTGATCGGCCCATCATCCAGCCAGGAAATATCTGCAGCAGCAGCAGCAGCAGCAGCAACACTACTACACTGTGGGTTGTTATTACGCAGGCTGGCTGCGATCGATAAACCCCCACCCCCCAATACTCGTTTGACATACCAACGGGGAAGCCCTTCCTCATAAATTAGGGCATTTCTTTACAAAGGAATCACTCACCCTATGTTGCTGAGCGCCTGCTCGAACAGCTCCGTCTGCAGGATGTTCTGAGGCGCAGAGAAAGCCCCGTTGAAATGGGATAAAACCGAGCTACAGAACTGACGCAATGTCTCAAACTGCATTTCCCCCTCCGTTTGCTTTTATCCTCAGTAAATGATCACCCTCTTTCACCAACAATACATCCCAAAGCCGGCGGCGCCCTCCTCCACGCATAGACCTCCACAGTATTTGGTTATTACGAGCTTCCGGGCGCATTAAACACAAGAAAGAGGCTGATCAAGTTCCATATTTCTCCTGCCGCTCCTGGTAAAAAGTGTCCTTAGAGTAGACGCATTCCGGGCGGGATCCTTCGGTCATAGTGCTTCGGACTTGAAGCGAGAAAAGAGAGGTAGTGCCGGTGCTGCTAACGAGCCCTTTCTTCTAATCGGTGTTGCAAAAATCTCTTGTCGGTGTGCTGGAAGCGGTGAAGGAGCGTCCGGAGGACGGATAAAGCGGAGCGGCATCCTCCACGGCTTCCAGCAGCAGCAGCAGCAGCAGCAGCAGCAGCCCCTTACCGGTGCATCAGCTGCTGCCTCACATTCAACTCATATTTCCTATGAAGAGCACACACACACACATACACACACACACACACACACACACACACACACACAGATATGCAATCGTGCGCACTCTCTGCCATATCTATCTCTCCTGCACTCTTTGGGACGCGCAGAGCAGCAGATAGATCACAGTACAACAGAGGCGATGCTGTCGTCAGGGTTTTTCCTCCCATATGTCTCATATCTGGGTTCAGACCATCAGCTCCTCACCAGCAATAACAGAGGACAGCATAAAACACATAAGAGGGGTTTTCCCCAGGGCTTACTTGAACATCTATTTTCATTTTATCCGGTCATTGATTCTGGAGATAACTGTAAAGACTCTAAAACCAGCCGAGAAGAATCCATTTAGGTTTTAGTGGTTTCTTAAAGCCACTGTTTGTTGCCTTACAGGACAATCAAACGTCCAATGAGCCAGTTCCACCCTATTTTGAAGGTTTTTCTGCAAAAGGGTAATTTTGTGAGCAGGATGATGGGAGACAGTCAGCTTGAAATATTCAATATGTGACAGGTATAGGACTGCTGTATGTGAGGAGATGGTTCGTGCTTACATGGTACAGTAATTATTGCTCTCCAGTGTTGAATGGATTGATGCTAGGATGATTTCATAATGATAACGTAGGCAACTACATTCCTTGTTAAATCATAATTAATAGCAACTGAACCTCACAGGCCAATCAAGCCGTCTCAGTTTATTGTATTCTTAAAATCATATTAATAAACTCGGTCAATAAAAAAGTGTGACGCCCCACGTATTTTTCAGCAAGGAAGGAAAACTCTCAAATTCGACTCAGTTTCTGCTTTTATTGAGAATTTTTAAAAAATAAAAGTCTGCTTTGTGACAGAGTGGCACTAATATAAGCAGACAGATAAAATAAGGAATGGATGGATGTCCACACAGTTGTGGCTCTTCAGGTCACATGTTCAGGTATGAGCACCAGGTGTACGTCATTCCTTGTTGCAAGCCGCAGCTCATGACTACAGCCTCTCAAAGCAAAGTTCCAGAAAAACTGAGAGGAGCACCGAAAAGGGAATGTCTTTTGAAGAAACCTGTGCCACATGTTTTATATTGAACAGACATGATGCTTAAAACGAACACACCCAGCAGATACGGTAGTTACCCGTCTCTTAGGGAGCTGAGACCCACAGGGGCCAGCTGACAGCTAGTTAGCTTGGCGCAGTGAACGGTAGTGAGTGAGAAGCATGATTATACATCAGGTTACTAAGCTGGCCCTGATTAGCAGCAACAGTTGCTCCTCTGGTTGTTTGTTGGCCGAAGATTTGATGGCGCTCCGTGAAATCACTGCACCCTGTCTGGAAAGTAGTTCCGACACTGTCTCTGATACTAGAATTACAGTACATTGTCATTGTAAATTGCTACACAAAACCCTACAGTTGTAATAACGCAGGCAAAGAATGTAGATAACTGTGCAGTTGTTTTTGACTGTTCTCAGTAACTACTAGTTTTGGCTGCCGAACCATCTGCAAGTAACAATGATATACAGTATATTACACTTTAAAAGTGGCACGGTGGTGCAGTGGTTAGCGCAGTCGCCTCACAGCAAGAAGGTTTCCGGGTTCAAGTCCCAGCTCGGGCACTGGATCTTTCTGTGGGGAGTCTGTATGTTCTCCCTGTTCCTGTGTGGGTTCTCTCTGGTACTCCAGCTTCCTCCCACAGTCCACAGACATGCAATTGGGGACGAGGCTGATTGATACTCTAAATTGTCTGTAGGTGTGACTGTGAGTGTGAATGGTTGTCTGTCTGTATGTGTTGGCCCTGCGATGGACTGGTGACCTGTCCAGGGTGAACCCCGCCTCTCGCCCGAAAGCCGCTGGGATAGGGTTATAGCCCCCCTGCGACCCTTAACAGAAATAAGCGGAAGAAAATGGATGGATGGATGGATATTACACTTTAAATGAGAACACTTATGATTAAAAAATGTTGTATTAATGAAGCAGCAGGTTTGTGTACATACAACCAAAGGCTGACTGGGTAATGCTCAAGTGTTTTTAACAAAGCTAACTTTTTATATATTAGAAGGGGGTGTAACAAACAAGCCAAGCTGTTCTTCATCCTCTAACGTCGTTGGCAGGATGATTCCAAATGAGCAGGTTAAGCGTGTAGAATCTGAAGAATTTCCAGTCCCACGTTAGTCTCATGCTATTGTTTCATCAGCCTCACCCAACGCTGCAACTCTCCCAGCATACCTTTGTTTTCCTTCAGATGACACCTCTGAGAGCCAGATAAATTAGACACCTTTCTCCTTATAAGGAGACTGTCAGCTTTTCCCCCTAATTTGCTCAACAGAACAGATCCAGGAGTCAATTTAAACATTCTTAGAGATTAATGAAAGTGGGGTATGGTGCTTCTGCACTGGGAGTTCTATTTTTGAACCCTCTGTGCATCATCAGCATTATCCCGAACGTTTTCAGGCATCAAGTTTCCTGTTGTGTCATTGCTACTGTAGGTAACACCAAAGTAAGAATAACTCACTGGGATGATCTCCACCTTTAACAAAATGAAATCAGTTAAGAAATAGTGACGAGTACCTGTCCTGGAACACAAAGTGACCGGCTGACTGAATACTGGGAGCAGTCTGATCATCCATCCAGTCACGCCACCTTAAAACAGCACGTCACTTAGGCAAGATGGATTGTGTTCTCCAGCTGCAATGAGATTCCAACTACTGATATCCTGCATCACTTTGAAGGGGCACAGATGATCATTTATAGTGTTAATTGTGGATTCAGATGGAGAATAAAAGTGGATGTGATGCTGCAATCCACTGCAGGGAAGGAGGAAATCATTACGAGTCAGTATTCACAATTTCCAGTCAAAATCTAGAGCATCAGGAAAACACGGATGCTCGCAGCAACCTGCTGTTTGTACAGCAAGTCTTTGAATATATTCATGGCCTTATTTATATTCATATCAAGCACAAATCAACTGAAACGGCAAGTACACAGTTGCTGTAAAAATACTGTTCATGTATCTCAGTGTCTGTGTCGTCATATTGCTGTGACATCAGCAGGGGAATGTTTTCTAAAACAGGAGAAATACAATATATGTTCTTTTTGGAGTTACAATATTTATTAAGCGCCGGGGTCTTTAATGTTTTTCAGGCCAAGGACACTCTAGCTGATAGAGAGACAGCAGGGACCCCTATCAGATGAACTGTATTTAACTGTGTTGCATACTAAACTGGGCCTACAATACGATAACTTGCTGGGCGGCCTACAGTGCCAGTACCATATAATATACTTTGTCATTGTGGATACTAAACCATTAAAATTGTAATTATCAACAAATTCAAATATACATGTTTTAATTTTAAACATGTAAACATTATAGATTTATGTCGGCGTACTTCCAGATATATCAAAAATCCAAGCGTTATAAAGCAATTGACTTACAGTACATCTGGGGACACCCTAGGGGTCACAGACCCCCTGTTGAACACCCATGATTTAGAGAATGTGGACATATCACTGCTGTTCAATAGCGTCATAACACCGTGGAAGCACGGAGACTACGTGCTATGCTAACCTCTAAAACCAAGTGTCAGTTAGTGGGCAGGTATCAAGAGGTACAGGATTGAGTCCTACAACCTGGTCATAAGTTAGCAGTGCTGAACGTCCACTTCCCTTCATGTCCAACTCAAGTTGGTCCAAGTCTTTGGTTAACACCAGTCTAAGATTTTCTAATTCTATTCATTTTTTAGGTTTCTATGTGTCTGATCACTGTCTGATCACCCTTCTTCTAAGTGGCTAAATCAGAGTTTCGAGGTTGAAAATCATCACGCTGAACACAGAGGAAGCACAGAGCTTGGATGTGGCGAAAAGATGTCATGCATCCACGCTGTAGACGTTCACAGCACGAGGTTAGTTTTTTGCTTCTGATGGTTCAAAAATCATAGAAGTGGTTTTCATTTTGTGAAGATTAGCTTAGAAAACATGACATCATAAATTTTGTTTACCACAGACCTAAATTTCAGCATCCACTATTAGTATGATCCTTGTCTCCTCCCTTTACCCCTCAAGGGATCAAACACATTCTGAAGAATGTCCACATACAGTAAAAGTGTCTCACTGAACACCAAGGTATCCCTCAGGTTACTTGAAGAGGAGCAGACAGAAATGAGGAAAGGAAACATTTTCTGAAGTCTCTCTTCTTTCATATTTCCTGTGGAGATGCATTCATGCAAGCATTTATCAAGAGAGGAAAGTGGAAGGAGCCCCCATGTGGACATCAAAGTAAACTACCTTACTTGACACCAGTATCAAGGAACAAGAAACCGGATACGGCACTCACAAGCACAGCATGTCTGTGTTGTCAGCATCTGAGAGTGTTCCACTCAGAGGGGGCACTTAGTGCAACTGACACATGGAACACAGTGTTCTGCAATGTAATTAGGTCTGATCTTGTTTTATCACACTAAAAACATCATAATAATGCTTCATCTTGACGACTTGTAAAGTGTGAACTTTTCTACAGTGTCAAAAGAGACATTAATTAAGTGAAAGCTTGTCTCAAAGAAGGAGAATACATTCGAGAAAACACCCTTCAATTGTTTACGCCCCATCCTTGTCTTAGCTGCGCTCGTTTGTGTATGTGTGTGAGCGCGCATGTGCATGGATGTGTTTGTCTGTGTGTGTGTGTGTGTGTGTGTGTGTGTGTGTGTGTGTGTGCGTGTGTGTGTGTGTGTGTGTGTGTGTGTGTGTGTGTGTGTGTGTGTGTGCGTGTGTGTGTGTGTGTGTGTGTTACAGGCTGCGTAGGCTTCATGTACAGGCTATGTTTCTGTGGCGCTCCAGCCAGGCACCATCATTGAGCAGCATCATATGTGAGTGCTTCTGAAGCTTTCTCGTACCAAATAACACACACTCAGCAAAGTCTCTGGCAGAGGCTCCCATCAGTTTCACACACGCAGAACTGACCTGTCTATTAGCGTGTCACCGAGTCCCGAGTACCTCAGTGAACCGTTGTCAAGGGACGCCTGTCTAGGCAGGAGCCCACCGTGTGGCCTGCTTCTCTCTGACGCTGGTGTCAAGTCCCCTGAGGCGCCCTGGTAGGGGTACAGGGACGGGTCCTGCAGTTTGGCCTTCTTCCCTTGTGGGCCGCCCTCAAACACACCCCGCACTTGACCAGGCCCCGAGCCGTAGAACCACGCCCCCGATTTGGTGAGGATTTCTTGTTGTTTTCGGCACAAGTTGCATACCCACATAACCTGCAGGGGAGAGAAAGGAGGTGTTAATGGTCGGAAATGGTGACGGACAGTTGTTGTGTCTCATCTATGATGATCTGTGATGGACTGTGTCTGTGTGGCATATCGCCGCTGATGGGTGAAAATCTTTTTAAAGCCAAACGTTTCAGTAACAAGGTCTGACTGATTATGTTTGAAATGGCTTGAGGTTTTCATCCCACAGTGACTGGTGCTGACAATTGATGTTGATGAGGTGAATAATGGAATACACATGCAGCAGCCTTCGATATCGCTGAAACTGTTCATTTCGTTATTTCTGCATTTAGAGTCTGTGAGTCCTCTGTCGTTCTTAGTCTCCATGACGCACATAAGATCATTTTCCTTTTTGTTAAATTGATTCTATTACTATTAAACACTTTTATGGTCCACAAATTACAACTGAACCCTTGTGAACGTTGATTGCAGAGATCTTAATGAAGGTATTGTACATAGAGGCAGTAATATGACAACAATCAAAGCACTTTGTTGTGATAAATGCAAAAAAATAGCAATGTTTTTCTTCTGTTTTGCACTACAAGGACTGAGGAGAGGGAGGCTTTTACTGCTATGTGATGTCGTGCCTTTATCTGCTGTACACTGCAGCCCTAGCAGCCAGCTCACCACATTAGCCTCATAAATCCAGGAGCAGACAGCGGCCCTGATCACTACACAGTCACTCATACACACACACACACACACACACACACGCACGCACACACACGCACAGACAAACTACAGTAAAGCTCAACCTTGTATCTCACGCTAGCATGTTGTGGAATGAGTGATATCTGGTCCAGATAACTGCAAGCAACTGAAGTCATATATAAGTGTGTCTTTCTAAATGATTGACAGACCAGTCAGCCAGTAGGGTGGCCAACAGCTATTGCATTCCCCCACCCCCCTCCCTGTCTCCACAGGCCCAGTGCTGAGTCAGGGCATTACTGTTATTACTGAATGCCGTCTCTCCCACCATCAGCTGGTCTATAGCAGGCAGGATTTTTAGTAAGCCTCGAATCAAATAAAAACGGACTGATCTGGTGTGCCTAGATTAAGTAAACTCATTACAACGATGGTGGTCTGTGCAATCACAAGCTGAGCAGTTCAAAGGCTGGAACTGTAGCAACAGCCTCAATCACCACTGACCTCAAGCAACAGGGACGCAGCAGAGTATGATTATATGATGCGTGGGGACCTTTACGCTGGGACGCAAATCAAAATAAGACTTCTGTTGTCTGGATGGAGTAAGAGTTATCCAACCAGGGGTGGGGCTGTTGGAGTCGTCACACCAATCATTGTCCTCATGGTCAGGTCAGTGAGAGAACACGTCCTTGTCACTGAGGGAGTGAGTTACTGGTGGATCAGGGCAAGGTGCCCTCACAGAAGGGATTCATGAACTTCCAACTTTCGTGCATCCTCCTGGTGAAGCCAGACAATCAGACACTCACAACACAGCAGAAACAAGCCCAGCGTGCTGGGTGGCAGGGCTGCTGGACACAGGCAGACATCATCACCCTCCTCATTCAAATCAATACATTGACACTGACACAAAAATAAAAATGAGTAGATTAAATAATAATATTAGTATAAACAAAGCAATTTTCTTTTCTCTTTTGGTGCAAACACAGCCATGGGCTTTGAGGGAGGGGCTAAAGTGTGCCACCTTAAAAGTAAGACACAACCAGAGTATTAGTGAAATGATCGTCTGTACCCATTTATCTTGATTATGCTGTTTTCATAGATTTTGGACGTCGGTATTGTTATCAATAAGCTACAACAAAGGCTGTTAGTTTGCTGTAAAGGTAGTGACATCGTGAGTGGGAGCTAGTGGTATAGCTGGTGATGTGGTTTCACGAGTTAAAGAAGATCCAAGCATCATTTCAGGAGGTGACCTGGATAAACACGAATCCACAAAGAATCATTAGCATAATTTAGTTATAATTCTTTTACTTAGCTTTTGGTCACATTAATTTTGGGGGGCGTTTAGGCTCCTTTTAGGCTTTGAATAAAGTTAAGCTATTATGGAGGACCCTCAAAGACCCCTGACTCAAACACATACATCAAAAACACTCACGCGATTTGCCCAGTGTTACACTAAGGAATGAGTTTGAGACAGAGATGAAAAACGTTGAGTTTCAATGAAGGAAAACAGCATAAAGTAACTAAATTTGGAAGCCGATACTTTGACTTGGCAGCATGATAGAAATGTAACCCTCCAGATATTTCCTCTTGAGGATGGAAAGCATGACTTTGAGACCTGTTAGTTGCTGCTATAGCCATAAGATGTAGCTCTGCTTAAATCCTCCTAAGACCTTAGAACCTAAAAACAAATCTTTTTTTTTTTAATTTTAACCAGCAGCTCCTGTGTTGTGACATTAAGGTTGTGGGAAAACAGAAAGAGGAAGCTTCTGCTGTATGTCAGACTGACACACACGGGCGTGGCTGGCTACAAAGCAGCTATCGATGAATTATTTCGGTTACATTTCCGATCGCGAGCAAGAAAAGCTGAACACTTGCACCACAAGCATCATGTAGCCGCCTATGTGATATTGACACACAAGGCATTTATGACCGGCTATCAATGTTACAGATGGGCTATAACTGTGCTGACACACAATAGAAGCAGGGAGGCTACAAATTGCTCTTTACATGTCCCAGAGGAGTGAAGCCAGTGAGGCCATGACTGCCTCTTTAACAGGGGTCATAGTGAGAGCTCTTCAGTGAACCATTAGTCATCAGCTAAAACCCTGCAGCTACCCAGGCCTGTTTTCCTACTAATCAGCCACATATAACCCTTAGCACATGATGTGAAAACTCACACATATACAGTATGAGTGTGAACACAAAGTCTATGTTGATTTTTATCTTTCAGGTAAAAAAAAAAAAAACTGCCATGCAGACAGGAAAAGTCCAAAAGTATGAAAAGTGTCCAAAAAAAAAAGAAAAAGATATTCAGCTTCTCTAAGGATATGCTTATCATTTTCTCTTATCAAATAAAAAGGTCTATGAAAAGGATGATTCCCAGCCTCATCCAATACATTTAAATTCTCTCTGTGTGACTAGCTCTAACAGAATAAATTGAATATATTTGAAATGTCGGCTGACACCTACAAAATGACCCTTTCAAACATAGTTAGTGGCTGCGAACCACGATGGTCCATTGAACCAGATGCTCTACAATGTTAACTTTCTAGAGGGTTTACAGTAGGACTCATTCCTAGGATACTCTGTTAACTATGATCGCAGCAGTGGGATTGCACATGTCAAATTCTTTTATGTAATCGGTGGATACCCCTCTACAATATTCGTCGGAAAAAAAACATGCCAACAAAATGTGCATTGATCCAGAAAATACAGTGTGAGCACAAAAGGCCTTGATTTAATTTGTACTTGGGTGGATATTATTGAATGATTATAAATGAATGCTTAAGTAAGGAAAGTGTTTCCAAAAATATGACAAGATCTTGTGATTAATGACAATTAATTTCTGTGGCCATTAAACTGATGTGAAAGAGCAGCACAGGCTTCAGAGGGCAGGGAGTTTTATCCACTCATAGAGAGGTTCTCTGTGCAGCAACAGCCACGTTCATATGCAGTCCTGAGACTAGAACCCAAACTGAAGGCAAAATTAAAAAATGTTGCATCCCGACACTGGAGTGCCAAAGTGGCAGCAACAGAAATATTTAGTTTCAACTGGGACACTTGTTCTCATTGGTGGACAATCAGAAAAGCACCAGACTGTCCAGGAAAAGTTCTAAGATACCCCTCAATGATTCCACAACAGATGCATGTATGCACACACACACACACACACACACACACACACACACACACACACACACACACACACACACAAGCAGCTGTTATTGCCAGAGGTATGTTCACTTTTACTGCAGCCATTCTCAGGACTCTCCAAATACACACGCACAGGCACAAACGCACACACTTCCCTTCAGCTTAACTCTTCACGGCTGAGTGCAGGCAGGGGGTATGGGGCTGCAGCCCTCAGGCTGGGCCATTTCCTTCTCTGTTTGCACATTTCATAGTCATTGAACCTGCAGCTAAAAATAGAAAGCTAAAAACCTTGCGCTACCATGGCAGATGATATATACTCTATTAAATGTGCTATAGGCTGTTTACTGAGGCACTGAATAAAGGGAAACAAACACCCGGTGCCATGGGATCAATAAATAATTTCCTTTCTAATACTTTCTCCTCAGACGGCTGTTCAGAGTTTCACAGTGTTTTCAGTCATGCCAGCAAACATAATCTTCCCCAAAATGTATGTCATCTTCAGGCCTGCAGAATAATACACCAGCCAATCGCTCCCTGAAATCATGTTGCTATTCGAAACTGATGTGTGCCATAAGTCCTCAGGATGCCGTGATTAGGTTCTGAAAGTATCTTAATAATTTTGCAGTGAGTAATCCTGTAACACATATATACAGTATATGTGTCTGTGTGTGCGTGTGTGTGTGCGTGCACCCTCCAGCAATGTACTTTACATGGGGGGGGGGGGGGCATTCAAAATTTCTCCCGGGGAGTCACACACACACACACACACACACACACACACACACACACACACACACACACACACACACACACACACACACACCAGGTAGCTGTGCAGTGAAACTGCTGAGCTCTCTCTTGTGGCCGTTAAACTGCACTACAACATGACTGAAGCGAGGCTGGAGAGTGAATCAGCAGGATCCTTCCAGGCATATCTGTGTGCCCAGACAGACGGCCACATCCAGTGTGAAATGAAATCAATAGCACTTTTAGATTCATTCATGGCCGCCGCTGAGGAGGCTGTCTTTCTATCTGCAGGAAAAGCTATACATTTTCATGAAACTTGGTGAATGGGTGGAGCCTGAGAATACAAAGCCCTGATCTAATTTTGGGGCTGAAGCAGCAGATTTGATTTAGTTTGAATTTTCTTCTCTTCCTTTGGCACTGTGACATGTATGTGTTTGTTTTTTTATATTGGTGGGGTTTTATTTACATTTTCATTGAATATTTACTTTAAATTTCAAGAATATTCCTTTAACACATTTAATTCAGGTCTTTATGGTTTGATTTGCAGATTTAATAAGAGTGGGCTGTTGGCCTTGGCAGAGGTCTACACCACCCTAGATTTTCATTCATTCATTCATGACAGAGTATATACCATATTTGCCAAAAAGATCCAACTAATTTAATAAAGGGCTGTTAAAAATATTTAAAGGGTCTATGTAGCGATTATCATCATTGCCGCATTAATTTCATTTGAGAGATGAGCACGAGCCAGCGCTGGTTGCATAGATGGACTCCCTGGTTCAATACCATTAATTCATCTCAGTCTCCCTCTCTCCGTTTGCTGTTAATGAATTCAAAGCAACATCTCAGAAAAGAACTGAACTAGAGATGGCACTATTGATGGGACGGACACTCGGCCAATGAACTGTCACAGGTATCATATTGCCTCGCTGTAGCTCTCCTTCACCTGAGCTGACGCAAACTGAACCTCTCATTAAAGACTCGGTGTTCGGGGAGAGGAGTGTTCCTCGGAACATCGCAGTCTGGCCTGGGTCCAGCTGAGGCTACAGACATCAAAAAGGATAATACACTCTTCACAGCTGGGGGGGGGGGGGGGGGGGGGGGCATGAGAAGGATGAGCTGCAATTACCTCACAGTGCATGCATAGGGCAATGAATAATGTATACTAAGGCAGGTGAGTGTGTCGTTAACTGTTACTTTAAAGAGCAACACTGTGAGTATGTGTTCCTGTATATTATTAACATAAATGCATTATTGAAAAGGGAACACAGAAAAATAAGAACATCAAGGTTTTTATCTTTAATTACGGGACAAAAAGTTTACAGGCCATTTTGTTGTGATTCATTATTGAGCCAATGACAATGAAAGTAGAGCCGCTACATTCACATGCTCTAACACTGGCTGCACGTGGTGAATTACATTTTAATGAGCTTCTAATTTTAGTGTGCCAGCCAGTAATAATAATAGACTTGATGAATATTTATGTTCCATTCCTCTGTTTGAAGCTCAGGGACAGGAGAAAGAGAGAGAGAGAGCGAGAGAGAGAGAGAGAGAGAGAGAGAGAGAGAGAGAGAGAGAGAGACTGTACAAACCACATTATTTCACATTTAAATGGCAGATGTCTGCCAGACCAGCACCTCTACAGCCTCTAACACACCTAAATAAAGGTGTGTGTTGAGTAGGGAAGGGGGAGGGAAAGGGGTTGTGTTCGATGAGGCCAAACTGAATGACTGCATTATAATATTAAACCAGGTCCATCTTCAATAGAAAACTGCATATGGAGACGGGTTTCTGGTGAAAATATGAGGCTACCGGAGAGCGCTGAAATCCTGTAGTCACAGATGTGACCGGTGGAAAACACGGTGCAGACACACTGAGCTTACCCATGGTGCCGCCGAGGGAAAACACTGTGCCAGTGCAGAACGATCCGCCTGTTTAAGTCCTCGGTTGTCTGCAGCGCGGGCTCCGACCTTCAGCACCGCGGACAGCTCCAGACAACAGGCTGCCTGTCGGACGGCAGCAGCTGAAAGCACCGTGAAGGTTACACCGGGGACTCAAGTACCCACATCCGATCTGCTCTCGTCTCTGTCAACAAATCAGCGGCCCGACAGAATCCAAGTCCTTGACAGGAATGTTTCATTTACACTGGATCCATGTCACCGCGCAAACACTCCAGCGGAATCAACGTCAGTCACAAAACCGAGCGATGCCGCGTCAGACCCCGTTCTGTTTCCCACCGCTGTTATGACTTCATCCACCAGAGTCCCGAGCGCTGCCGCCGCTCAGTTGGTGAGCGCTCGTTACATATGCGGCGCGTCCCGGCTGCGCTCCTGCAATCCAATAGCCAGACGGGGAGACGCGCTTACGCAGGGTACAGACCGGCTGGCACCCTTAACAAGCACGCTTCGTCATTTCCCACTCAGGGTGCGCCGTGACCACATCTCCAGCCCCAATAAAATGCAAATCTCAGTTCCCGTCAGCGCCATCATCGCGCGTTTGCTCCTTATGTTGTGAGAACGACTGAAGGGCGATGAAGTCACGGAGCCAACAATGGCAAGTGGGAACTATGCTGCGTTCGAGTTCAGTGGGAATGCTTTTCTTCCCTCTCTTTGGTACTCATGCTAATAAGCGCATATATGACGGTGCTTTTGGTTCTTGAATCTCACATGAACCTGTTCAACAGACTTGTGAAATTAAACTCCCAAGTTTGTCTTCTGAAAAGCATTCAGGACATGAATTCTGCAAATACAAGCACACCTCAATTTAATTTGTCACATCAGAAAACAATTTATTTAAATACTATCATATGTTCTGTACTAAATTCTACATACTGGCCGTTACATATTCATATTCCCTCCGAACTGTGGTGCAGTACTAAGTAGGCCAAAGGGGCCTACCTCACCTTACTACTTAAAATCACAGTTCTTTTCACGGGAAAATCAGTGTTTTGAAGATGCAAAGGATATATGCTGCAACAGCATGTACTAACACCAATTGTGCACATTCTCTGGACAGATATGACAGCAACATGCAGCTGACAGCTGTCCAGATGCTTGAGACGCATCCATGGTTACAACCGTTTTTTTGTTCTCAAAATTAATGGTGAAGGGAAACTGAGAACACAATGATGACGGGGTTGCTAGTATTTCCTTCCGTAATCGAATGTCCTCATGCTGCCTTCAAATGATGCGAATCCATTCAGTGCTGCTAGGTAATAACTGCCTCTATTTTAAACATTTAGACTGAAAAATACTTTGAAATGTCCAGTTTCAATGTAAAAAGAGTTGTTTTTGCCCTGCTGTTCATCAAATGCTTTCAAAAAATGTATGAACCAAACCTAAAATGACACGGTTGCTGCATCAGGAACAACCCATCACAACACTGAGCAGTTCACTAAAATTAGCCTAAATACTCAAGTCCTCCACTTTGAAGGGCCAAGACGCTCATGTGACATCCTCAAAAGTGGCTTCAATCACAAAAGGACTTCCTGCCTGGAGACGGTTGATTCCTCAGGCCCTTTCAAAGCCACAGCAGATGAAGCATCAGGGGACGGTGGGGAGCTCCACCACCATGAGCAGGGAACGCCGTGACACTCAGTCGATCTCTATCAAAGGTTTTATATATTTCTATCCCCCGAAAATGACTGCAATAGACTCAACTCAATGATGGTTGGAGGACGCCCTCAGACTTCGGGCACATCCATCATTCCAAACCTATTTACAAGCTGCTAAACACTCAGTCTCTCTGTATCACGTTGTCGTGTACCAGAGCTCTGCTAGCTGCTGCAGACATAGAGACGTGTAAATATTCGATGGCATTTTCACACAGAACAAGATCTCTCTCGCCACTGCTGTCACCATCTGTGAGAGAGAGAAAGAGAAGACGGATGGAAAAAAAGGACCCGTTTCACCACCGCCACTCTTTCACTGACACACAAGCTTTCAGACAAGATGCTCGGCCATACCAGAGTATGTTCCGGCAGAGTAATCAAAGCTTCAGTCCATCTGTAACCAGAAGCATGATCATATAAACAAACAGCAGCATCACAATAGTCCCAGTGGGTTAAGGGCTGGATGCTAACTCACAATGTCTTGCCTGTACAGTCAAATCAAGAGCAATTAGCATGAAATAACAGTCAGAACCCCCAAAACAACCTTCTGACTAATGCACTTTCACCATCACTCTATCTCAAAGTGTTCACAGTGAAGCGGCCACGATTTCCGTGGTTCTACTGCGGTGACCGTGCCCAGGTAGAAAAAAAAAATGTAAATGCAGTTACGCACAGTTATCATTCACAAACACCAGCCAGCGCACATTTTAATAACTACAACACATCTGACTGTAACTAACCTGCGTTGTCACAGCCGTTCTGCCAGGCCCCACCACATCATGAGTTTCTAATCCCTCAGTTTGTTTTGCTATTGTCAGAAAAGTGTGGCAACGTCAGTAACAATTTGGAACAGTTTTTGCTCAATGCCCTCTTTAGCTCAGAGGTTGTGGAATCAAAAGTAATCCCTTGTGTCGAAATCTAAAATTTGCCTCGACATCTTTCTGTTTTTCAGTAAACACAACAACTGATTCATTCTATTTTGACCAAAGTTACATCAATATTTAACATCAACATCGGCAGTCCACGGAAAAGTGACTTTGAGGGCCACCAGGCCGGGCCACCACCAGGTGAAAGTGGCACGTCGGCCAATGCTCCAACTATCCAGCGCCAACCAGCTGCCACTGTTATTACTCAACACCATCTGTACAACATGGTAACTGATCTCTCAGCTATTATCCACAGGGTAACAATAGCAGCCTGTACAGTCGGGGTCTTGGTAATTGGGGGGAGCAGCAGGACAGAGGACTGTCCCAGAGTTTGCTGGTATGGACTTTCCTCCAGTGGGGCATAAGGACCATTTAGTTACTCTTTGGCTCTCAGTGGTGAAACCCACACAGGTTAGAGCAGAGACAATTATGGGAAATCAAGCAACCCCAATGCTACAGCGCTGCAATGCTGCAGTGTTGCTATGTGTTGGTTAGCAGGGCTGCAACGATTAGTCGACGTTGTCGACAAAAATCATTAATAGAACTACTGTTGTCGCCAGACGCGTTTTTCCAACAGAGTGAGGCATCTCATTTCATTATAATCTCTGCCGAGAGTCGCTCACACGCAGTAGCGTCTCTGTCTCTGAGCGGTAACATGCAGAAATGGCGGCGTCAACATCAGGTACACGTACCAAAACTTCTAAAGTTTGGGAGCATTTTAGCCTGGATACGGCGAATAAAAAGACTACTAGCAAAGTTTGCAAAGCAGACCTTGGTGTCATGGCAGTACCTCGGTGATGCAGGAACATTTCAAGAAGCCCGTCAGGCAGTGGAACGAAGCGGAGTCTGACTCGCCTCAGTGAGATTCAAGTAACATTCAAGCCAATACGGTTTTTATGACATACATTGTACATTTTATACGCGTATTTTCGCTATAAAAGAGAGCTTGAGCGTTATGCCAGTGCCTGACAAACGTATTTTAAATCAAATGCATGCAGTCTGACCACTGTCCCTAATTGGTTTTAGACAGGACATTTTTATTTAATTTTTGTTCGAATCCGCATTATGTTCAATAAAAGGTGTATTTTTCATTGTACCCATCTTTCTTGTGTTTATTATCATTTGCCACATAATTAAATCAACTTCATGCTAAATTTAAGAAAAAAATAATAATTATCCGATTAGTCGACTAATCGTTTCAATAGTCGGTGACTAGTCGACTATCAAAATAGTCGTTAGTTGCAGCCCTATTGGTTAGTTAATGATGACCCCAAAGGGATTCAGTCCTGCGCTCAGGCATACAGCTTCCCCTTTCTGAGTCCTCCAGTTAGCCATGGGAGAGCTTTGTTTGGGTATTTCATATTGATGGATTATCAATACTCAGTTAAACGGATTAATAGTGTAAAAAGAATTTAAATGATTATCTATATGGATACATTCCCACATTTATGCTGAAAGGAGAGTCTGGACTGAAGGACAGTACGACGCAGAGCTGTTTACACCAACTCCTGATTATGTACTTTCACAACAGGGGGGTTTTATTTCTAATACTACACCAGCATGTAAAATCATACTTTTATTAGAAACAATATCAACATTAGACAAAAATGAAAATAGCCCCTGAAAGTTGCATATGCCACAGCTACAAGCCTTTACATGACTGTGCTTCATATATAGACTCAGGCACTGCCCTGGCAAAGCCAGCATAGAAAAGTGATAAACTTCAGAATAAGATTAAAAAAAAAATACTTTTGACTAATTTGCAGTGCTGGTCCAGCCAAACACACCTCCTCTAAAAAAGCAGAGATTAAAATATAACTGCTTCATTGTCTTGATGTATTTATTCAGGAAAATACAACCAATTCCTTGATCCTTGACTGAATGTACTCAGAAGAATCTGAGAAAAGTTTCTGCCATGGATGCTTAAGATAAAAAGCACCTCAGAGCGAGGATTACAGTTACAGAGCACAAACACGTGTAACAACTGGAGAAGCTTAACCTCGCTGAAAGAAGAGATGGGACTGACGGCAGACGTGGATGTCATGTTACTGCTGTGTCCATCACTTTACCTTTGGGATCTGCTGGTCCCATATTACTTCAAATCACTGAACTGAATATTGGCTATAGATATAAATATAATCCGATCGATTAGCCAGAATCTCCCTGTAAATTCTCAAGTAAATACTAAGCAACATAAAGGGGGAAGAGTCAGGAGTAACGCAGACAGCAGCAGGAAGTGATGAATAATAAAGAGGTTGAATGTATTTCTTTTCGTAAGTTGAGAATTTTCATAGGAACATTTCAAGAAAGCCCTCCTGGAGGAGGGCGAGATCGTGTGGGACAGCATCAACAGTGTTTTTGTAATGACTCAGACTGCCAGAAGGGGGAGAAGTTTCACACTAAAGTGTTACTCCAATCCTAGCTGCCTTTAGTAACTCAGTTTGTCATTGTAATTTTAGAGAGTCCCGTTTGTAAAACCAGTGATAACTGTCTTGATTGAGCTCATTATTTCAGCATGACCTCCCTGGTAAACTCACAGACATGAACAGTCATTGTTCTTGCTTGTTTAAGAGTTAGTGCTGGCTGCTGTATGTGTATATGCACATATCACAGCATATCATGACCAATGCATGTGTTAAGACACAGTTCCAAGAAATGCAGAAAAGGATTTGCTAACCACTTTGTCCTCCTGTTGCAATTCCATGAGAGCAGGAATGCAGCAGAAAGAAAGAGGGAGATAGAGGGGGGGAGATAGGGAGAGAGAGAGAGATCGTGAGTGGCATTAGTAGGTCCTGGAAGCACTGTCACATTCTCTAACAGCAAAGGATTGGATGGCATTGCATAAAAACGCTAAAGCTCATGATCAAATGTAAGCGGTCTAATACTAAAAGCTTTGGCTTAGTCTGTTTGGGGGATTTTACAGAGGATAGGTAGGTAGGCCCTGGAGTACCACATACAAAAAAAAAAAACCCAGCTTCCTTTGTGGGGAATAAAAGGAGGAAGAGTTCCCTCCAGTGGTGAAACAGGACAACTGTAAGTTCTGGTGAACATGAATTAGCTGTAAATCAACACATCAGGTGTTGAGAGAGAAGACAACTACAACAGAAACAGGCAGACAGTCTCTAGCTGGACTCCATGTTGATCATCTGAAAACATGAGTTGCCACGAGTCACTCTGCTGGCTTTATTCCCAGATTATGATTTCACCGCAATGTTTTATAACCTTGGATTTCAAATAGTTGTGCAGGGAGAAATTTGCCTGAGGGTGGGACATCTGTATGTGTGTGTCCTTATAAATCGTTCCAAGCATGCAAGCCACTCTTACCTTATTTGACCGCAGAGACACTCGTCCTCCGCACCGAGCACAGAATTTCGTTTGGCAATATGAACAGAGGTGGCCACAGCCATCGGCAAACTTGGTTTTGTGGCATATCCCGCAGGTCGGGGCTTCGCTTTTCTGGTCCTGAGTCTGTTTTGACTCTTCCCCCATCTTCTTAACCTGGTCCTTATACGATTCAAACTGCTGGTGCAACTTCCTGTGGCCAGAAGGGAAGACACATATAAGGAAAAGCAGGTTTAGTGACCAAAAATGATCATGTATGCCAATTAGAATTGGATCTTATTTTCTCCAAAAGGGTCGGAAAGTTTTCAGTAATCACTACACACTGATTTGTGTTCATTTTATTCCTTTTTGAGCAGCTAGCAATGAAATAAGAGATAAACCAGGAATGTTTCAGGTAGGACAAGCAGACAAAAAAACATGAATTAGTGCTGCACAATAAATTAAATCACAATGTCAGTTATCCATTATGAATTACAAAACACCAAATAAACAAAAAGAATTATTTTCACTATTCTTAAACAATACTGCAAAGTTTGGCAGAAATGGCTGTGTTTTGTAAAAGATATTCATTATTGCTAGTACTTAACCCAAGAGAAACGTGATTTTAAAAACAGCCCTGCACTAATTTTTGAATGTTTGAGTTTATGAATCCACATTTCTAATTTGTCAGTAATTTGTGTGCATTTTTTCTAATAACCAAGCAAGCAGACTCATGATACCATTAATTAATTATTTCGCAAATTGCATTAATCTCAATATGACCTTTTCACCAAATCCTGCAACACTAACATGTACGTCTGAGTCAGGTCATACATGTCCACCTGAACTATTCTAGCCATTGCTACCACACTCACATGACCACAATAAGCTCCTACTCCCAACTGACCAACCAATATAATGTCTCGTGTGTGAGTTTTTGACAGGAAAAGCAGATACCTTGACCTCAGAAGCTCCCCTTTTAATACAGCCCCACCTCTAAAACAGGGGAGCGAGTATCACATTTGCTTTGCAAGTTTAAGAGCATCACTTAATTCCACTTTCTCAGGTTCCCCTTGCGTTTAATGAATCATTTGCACCTGTGTTTCTATATCAGGACGGTCGTAAGGTGAGACAAACAACACCCCAGGTCACGATTTAGAAAAGACACTCATTATCATCAAAGCAATTCATAAATAAATGATAAATGAATTCATTAACTGAATGAAATTCAACATATACATATATATATATATATATATATATATATACATATATATATATATATATATATATACATATATATATATATATATATATATATATATATATATATATATATATATATATATATATATATATATATATATATATATATATATATGTATATGAATATTTGTACCACACTGCTGAAATGCCTTGCCAGTAGTGGGGTTCTGGCTCTGAATTGCTGGGGTCCCTGGGAGTGGGTGCCTGAGGGCTGGGCTGGCCCTGTTCTTCCTCCCTCTATGGACACGGCAGTTATTATCATCCTTATTTAATGGTGGCAATAATCTAATCATTATATCTGATCAGTATATATAAGTGAACCTCATACTGTTACGTTAGTATTATGGCAAAGTACATATTTATTATCATTATTATATCACTAGAAGCACTATTTCCTACTCAGGTTGAAACTGTACTCATTGAGCCAAGCACGTCATCACACACATCACTGCGACTCTGTTGTGTCTTCGTCTGCATGTTTGTTTTACTTTTTTACATCTTCTATGTTATATTGTTTGTTCTCCCGCTATTTCTAAGGAAACACCTAAGAACAGAATAACTGTGCCTCTGTCATATGAGAGAATCCCTGGTGGTCACACAGTGACCCCGCTAAGCTGGAAGTATCTGTGGAAGCAACGTGCATCATGGTGATGTTCCTGTCCTGCACATGGTCTTCTACTGATATATTACATGGGATCCAGTAGATCCTGAACTCCTGACAGGTCCTGGGAGGCTACTGAAAAAACCTACATGGACTCTTCACATGCATTTTGTATGACACATGTCAATTGAGCGTCTCCTTGGAAACTAAACACTAGGCTGACTTCATAATATGCCAATTAGAATTGGTTTCGCCCCGCATATCCCCTGCAACATTCATTAGCACTTGTGAATTATTGAGCAGCACTATCCTTTTACCACATACAGCTCTGTGTTTGAGATAAACGCGCTTCCTTTACCCACAACCAGCCCTTTAGAGCCCAAATATGATGGCCACACACACCACCTGAACACTAACAATGCGCACGTGTGTGTATGTGTGTGTGTTTGTGTGTGTGTGTGCAGAAACATGAGAGACAACCAGTAGTGGCATGCCCCTCGTTGCACCCACTAAGGGATTAAAGGGATAATTGTGTCAAAGCTTTTGTGTGTTAACCAAGCCGAGATTAGAATGACGCCTTGTTTAACAGAACCCACCAAATCTTATTTGCTGACAGAGGGACTGATAACAGAGTGATGAAGACTGCGATACAAGACGTAAAGCCACGGCCACTGAGGATCAAGACTTCACACAATCTTGTTTTTATTCTCGCTTAATCTTGCACTCAAATGTTAGTGAGACATAAATTCGATTGTGGGACGCTACGTGAAAGAAAGGCCACTGCCGTATCGACAGACGAGGTCACTAAGAGGAGCTTCTCTTCCTTTCTTTCAAGATCCCTACCACTCACTCGCCTCTTAGGGGGTGAAATAAAGGTCATAAAACCAGGGGGGAAAAATGGCAGTATTTATAGGTAAGAAATTTAAAAGTGGACAGAAAAAGGGAAGAGCACAGGAGTAAAGATATGAGTACGCAAAAAGTGACTATAATGCATTTGAGTTACTAGGAAAAGCAGAGAGAAAACAAAGATTGGAGGGGAGCTGAAAGGCAGCAGGCAGCTGGTGCACGGCACCCATTCCACCGGGTTTACATCTACGGTCAAACACGGTCAGATGTAGGTGACACTAGCTGATGAGTAATCATACGCTGCTTATTGTCCTGTCCCATGCTAGTGTATCGGAGCTCTCTTACCTCTGGGCTGCACAAGAGCAGCTACACACCGGCGGTAACACGAGCCTCTTCCTTGGACTTATGACAGACTCAACATATCAATAGACAAGGTGAACTACACGCTTCTGGACTGCACTTCTGCCTCAGAGTTTCTGAGCATAATTTTGCTCTATTCTATTTTCATTTTAACATCAGATTGGTACTAAGAGCCTGGATATGACAATGCACTAATTAAACAATCTTTTTGAGATACATTAATAGCTTTTATTAAAAGGGATGGTTGCAGAAGTCTTAACAACTTAAAGGTGTGAAATTGATGTCTTTCTGTTGTATGAAGTATGCCATATGCCAATATCCTTACCAAGATGTACTGGAAATCATCTAATATTTTAACGGTGTTTTATTGCTGGCAAAGTCTTAATATTAACAATGTTATCCAGTGCTTCCATGTAAGCAAAAGTTACATTGCTTTTTTTGTTCGCCACTTGATGGCAGGTGAATGCCAAACAGCTCTGGCATAGTGGTCTAACAAAGTCGCTGTGGCTAACATGTTAGCATGAAGAGCTGTCTATTTATATTTCAGGCAAACACAGAGCAAGGTTAATGTTCATTTTCAGTCAGGTTTCCAGCTTTCTCATTGGTGTTAAGTCCAGTATTGACTCAATCTCTGGTTTCTTTAGATGTCTCTTTAGCTTGCTTGCTGCTCTATTAACTAGCTTGAGCACAGCTAGCTACTAAAGCTGTTGTTTGGTATTTATCATAATTATCACTTAGTGATTTTTTTTGCTAAAACAGCTTCCTGCTGCCCAAAGGCATAAAGGTCATGAAATCATTTATCAGGCATATTCCATCGGAGGCTGTAAAAACCGACAAAATGAAGCCAAAACAGGATAAATGCTCCATATATTTATATAATAAATGACACCAAAATTGCTGTGCGCATTCAGTTGTTTATCTTGAGAAGTAGATAAGCTAAAAATCATTAATATTCAGCACTTCAGAAATCCCTGATGTGGCTGACGCGCAATGCACCACATAATGCTAAACCGCTAGCTTTGGGACATTTTGTTTAAAAAAACAACAACAACACATCAATGTTTTGACATTATCAACTCAAAGCCCAGAACACTTCACCTTGTGCAGCAGCTACAGGTAAGACAGTGTTGTTGGCATGTTATGATTGCACTTTTTTGTGAAAACATTCTAAAAAATCTTATGAATTCAATTTGTTGGATCTTTATGATTTTATGAGTTATTAGCAGCTACAATGTGGAATCTGTCTGTCTCCCTTCATAAATGTGTTCCTCAATGTTGAGTAAGAATAAAACGAGAAGGCTTCAGCACAGACAGACATGAACTCTCCCTCTCTCTCTCTCTCTCATGCTCTTTTTGCCTTCATATCTAAACAGTGAATTTTGACAGCACTGCAGCAGCATCTGTGTGTTTGAGAGGACAGAAGTAGAAGGTGGTCTATGGTACACAATCTTTCTGGAAGTCATTAATAACTCAGTCTGACCTCTGTTGGTCAACTGCATCAGCAGTCGCTGACCGACTCATGAGGCAGTGCTGGATTTATTTCCTTTTACATGTAGACAGGCATTCATCTGACTGGTATATTGAAATGTCTGTGGTATTGTGAAATGAGCATGAGGCATACTAAAACTGATTCTTGTGTTTTTGTACTGGCTATACTAAACTGTTCCAAGTAAACTAAACTCATGACTATCAAAAGAAGGACTGATGACAATGAAAAGTTATTCAACATTAGCAAAGAAGCTATAATTATAAGTGTTTTAAGAAAAGATCAACCCTCATAAGAAATGTTAAACTATTTGTGTCATTGCCCAGAATAACCCTGGTAACATATCTCCAACAATCAGCTGCATGCTTCAACAAACACATTGAAACACACACCCAGGTCCATTAATGGGTACTGTCCATCCAGCTGCTGAGGTCACCACTGCATGTTTGTGCCTGCTGGGAGGAGACCAAGAGGGGTCTGATCTATTACTTACGCGTCTGGCTCTGGCTCCTTGTCATTTGGGGACTTTTGCTGGGGCTGCAGAACGTTATTTACCAGCTCAGTGATCCCACTAAAGGGAAACCACCTGTTCAAATAAGCAAAGTGTGACTGTAACATCGCAATGAGTCATCATGGGAGATAAGCAATCTGTCCTGAAAGGGATTTTAAGAAGCAGGTCAGATTTGTAAGAACTGAACAATAGCAGGGGCATTCACTACAACCAGAGCGAAGAGAGGAGAAGGCCAGGATACGGGCAGAGCGGCGGTTAGTGGAACACTGACAACCAGACACTGTCAGAAATGCAGATAGAGGGACAGAGGAATAGAAAAGATAGAGAGAAAAGACAGACAGACTTACAGTAGAGGGGAGGAAAGACGAAGCAGGAAAGCTCCACAGCCAATGAAATGAGAGCTGCATTAAAATGCTCAGCTGAGGGTATTCCAGCTTAGTGCCACAGTAGGGGTCAGGTTGTCAGACTGGGTTACCCTACAAGTTGATTTAGTCAAAATGCATCTCCAGTACAGTCGAGTAGCAGAGGTGCCTCACGTCCACACTTGAGATAGAAGTACGAGGCTGCACAAGCCAATCAGAGTGCAGATGACACACTGGATGAGGATGAGCAGCCAGTTGGAGACCAGGGACATGGGGGGGTGGGGGATGGGGCCTGGCTATAACAAAGCTGCTAGAAAGGAAAAGCTGCTGTCATTGATGTCATGGAAGTCGGCTGTTTAGCGTCAGGATCAGGTGGATGCTACCTACTCACAGCTTATAGAAATCAAAATAAAATGGCACAGTCCAATCTACTACAGCTGCTTTCCATGACATTACTGACACGACTTTTGTTTTCATCCTAGACGAAGAGGAGAAAGCCACATGAAGCACACAGCACCAAGTGACAGGAAGAAGTGTCAAAGCCTAGAGCACTCTGGGTAATGCAGTTTACTTACTGTGCCGACTGAGGCTTTGGTTCTTCTTTGATCCTAAAACATAAAAAGTAAAAAAAAAAAGTGTGCACAGCTCAGTGCATACAGAACACAAAGAGATGAAAAAACAATCTAGGAGACACAAACTACTGACACAAATCATAGTAATAAAGATGAGCGTGACATAAATAAAATTTAAACTACAACATGAATAATATCATTGATATTATAGAGGATGGTCTCAAGAAGGTGATAATAATGCTATGACAATAGTGGGAATGACGATATGAAAAAAGAACATTCAGAGTGAGTTCAAAGATGACCGAAAAATGTGTTGGGATCAATGAATGGTGGCCCCCACCAACATGAGCCCACCAGTTCACAGGAGTATCACCAGTTCAATATAGTGACTGAGCAGAAGAGTGCAGCTGAGAGACCCTGGAGGTCTGCCTTGAATGGCACACGGATGTGTGCAAGTCAGGGCTAAAAATGTAAAGATGAAAGCCTACATTAAAGACTGGCTTTGAGTGAAAGATTTCCAGTTGCATTGTGGGTAATGTAGGACACAAAGCTTTTGCAGCTTTATGCATCTTAGGGAATAAAATAGGACAATCTCGTCCTCTGCACAATGATTTCACCTTAACCTTGTAGATGTTTAATACTTAACTGCTTAGGAGCAACAAATCCTCTCAACATTATGTTCCTGTTATATTTCACAGATTTTATTGTGTACAGTTTTCGTTGGAACTATTTCGATAGAGGAAATGACCCAAAAAACAACCATTTCTCAAGGTGGCCTACAGATAAAAAGAAAAGGACAAATGTATTGTTCCATCCATCCATCCATTTCTATACCACTTATCCATTAAGGGATTCAGGGAGGGGCTGGAGCCTATCGCAGCTGACGTTGGGTAAGAGGTGGGGTTCACCCTGTATGGGTCACCAGTCTGTCGCAGGGTCATAAGGAGCAATTAGGGGCTCAGTATCTTGCTCAAGGATACTTGGACATGGTCACCGGGGGAAGTGAGGACTGAACACGCAACCCTTCGGTTGCTAGACGGCCACTCTATTTCTGAGCCATGCCGCCCCACCACCAGCACCCACCCACCCTATCTGAGAGTAACGTTCTATTGTACCCTTTGAAAGCCACACATCCATGACAGCCAAGGTGTCCACCAGGAGCAGCCCTCTGTGACAGTTGACAAAGTGTGTGTGTGTGTGTGTGTAGGGGGGGGGGGGGGGGGCAACCCAAGCATCTGTCAACAGCACCAGCATTGTGTGCTACTCCACTGCTGAATATACCTGCCAAGCATGGGGAATGATGATCTGCCCCATGCTGCGCAGATGTGGTCGTATGTAGATTGATGAGGGAGAAAGACACACCAAGACACATGTCAACATTGAATAAGGTCTGAAATATTTTGGTATATTATGCAATACAAACTTTATACACTTAGCATTGAAACACTGAATTATACACTGAAAGTGTATAAATGCAAAAAAAAAAAAAAAGTATCCTCTGCATTTAACCAGTCCTCTATGATGCTGAGATGGGCTGGATACAGCACGTTTTGTGATGGTGTGTGAAACTGGGGCACCAAGAGGAAGCCCTCACAGACATGGGGACAACATGCAAACTCACTCAGAAATGACCCAGGACCTTCCTACTGTGAAGCATCAGTGTGCACCACTGTTGCCTCACAGCAAGAAGGTTCCGGGTTCGAGTCCCGGCTCGGGCACAGGATCTCTCTGTGTGGAGTTTGCATGTTCTCCCTGTGCCTGTGTGGGTTCTCTCCGGGCACTCCGGCTTCCTCCCACCGTCCAAAGACATGCAATTTGGGGACGAGGCTGATTGATACTCTAAATTGACCGTAGGTGTGAATGGTTGTATGTCTCTATGTGTTGGCCCTGTGATGGACTGGCGACCTGTCCAGGGTGAACCCCGCCTCTCACCCGTAGATGCTGGGATAGCCGCCCCCCGCGACCCTTGACATCAGGAATAAGCGGAAGACAATGGATGGATGGATGGATGGATGGATCTGCTCTATGCGGCCCTGCGATGGACCCGTCCAGGGTGTACCCCTCAACCCCCCACTCCCCACCCCCCTGCGACCCTCACAGATAAGTGGTATCGAAAATGGATGGATCTGCACTATGTTCTCATGTTCTCTTTTAACCATTTATTTCTCTTAAATCACATTCAATCTACCGCTGTCTGCACTTTTATAGACTCAAAACATGTAAAGTCACAGCCCAAAAGATTGTAATTATATCAGTTATAGCGTCTTTCCTAGGCCACATCAATTAACTGACCAATGGGCATACACTCGCTACAAGATTCACTGACACAGCTCAGAACTCAAGCAACGGTGGGTGTTACAGTAGAGGTACAAATGTCATGTAGAGCAGCAATGAACCTAAATAGAACAAGCAATCTCACACACACACACACACACACTGTAGTTCAGCCACTTTCTCCAGCTTTAGGAGCATGTCAGTTAAAGCCAAACAGGCAGCAGCTGAGAATTACACATTCAAGCCCCACACATCTCATCATCGCTTTTTTTGCCAATTAAATGTTAAACAATTCAACACTACAAAGATTTCAAGTACATAAAGAGGGAGAAGCAAGGGAAAAAATGAATTACATTCACCTAGAAAATAATCATCCCCTGAAAATAACTTCTGCCTCAGTATTCAGACCATGTGTTACAAGAAAGAACGAGTTGTAGTCGTAGTAGTAGTACCTGAAAGTAAAGTTGCATACAAATTCTATTCATGGCAACTGAACATCTCTGCCTAACAAAGAAAGCCCATTTGCAAAAAAAAGGGAGTAATATGTTACGCCATGGCATAAAGTCATCTATCCAGTACTTCAGAACTGTTTTAAGGTGCAAAATAAGAGGATTCCATTCAAGCCACAAAAGAAAGCAGCAGGTAAAACTATTCTCAGTAATAGTCTCCTTTAGCTGGAGGTAGAGCACACCGGAGATCTGTCTGATCTGTGTCAGAGTGCTGAGAGAACACACAAGAGAAGATATAGTCCTGTGTACCCATCAGTCTCGCTGGTCTGTTTTCCAATGAGCCAGTCCATATTTATCCTCTCGCTGTGTTCTCCCGATGACCTGCAGAGCCGTTCTTTATTGATCCCATCAGCCCCGTCTCTGTGGTCGCGTTACAAGCCTCATATTTATCTGATCGAGTCTGCTGCCTGCCTGGATGGCTGCTGGACAGAGAGGGGGAGAGAGAGAGAGAGAGCGAGAGAGAGAGAGAGAGAGAGAGAGTGTGTGTATGTGTGAGTGTGTGTGTGTTTGTGTGGTGTGTGTGTGTGATGATGATGATGATGATGCCTCTGTGTGCCTATATCTTCGTGTGTACTGTACTGTGTGTGTGTGTGTTTGTGTGTGATGATGATGATGATGCCTCTGTGTGCCTATATCTTCGTGTGTACTGTACTGTACTTTGTTTGTGTGTGTGTGTGTGTGTGTGTGCGTGTGTGTGTGTGTGTGTGTGTGTGTGTGTGTGTGTGTGTGTGTGTGTTTACGTGTGAGTGTGTGTGAGCATCTGCAGGCCCAGTGTATTATTTGACACGGGGCAGTAAAATGAGTGAGTGTAAAATGTCACAAGTGACGTATTCAGTATCCAGGCTGCAGTGCAGATACACTCTCTGTTTACCAGCACCTTAACCTTCTTTCATCTTCTCATGAAACCCCTAACACACTCGCACACACACAGCATCGTATCAATCAATAATTTCCTCTTATTTGGCTCAGAATGGCACTTAATAGAAGGAAATATCAATGAGTTATTTTTAGTGCAGTACTTCTTTTGTTCTCTATTTGGATCTCTACCTTCTCTGCCTTACTGGTTGAGTGCTGAGAGGCAGTCAGGCCTGACAGTGACTGGTGCTATACTGCCTCCTAGTGGACAGTGGTTCTGTGCTGACCGATTCACAGTTAGTAGGCTTATTCACACCACTTTGAGTCAGCAGGAAGCAGCCTGGGTCCTGGTGAGGTAGCAGGGTGGTATTCAGTCTACAAACTAGAGATGGACACAATAGGTTCATTAATCAGAAAATTCCCTTGTGATAAACAGTTATTCATACCAGTCCCTTTCATTCTGTTTGCAACTACATATCGTGGACATCATCTCTGTAAAACACCTCATTTCACTCAAGTTTAGTTTCCGTCACAAATAGAAATTTCCAAAATAGAAAGGGAGAAAATAGAAGAAGAAAAAATATTTCCAGTTACCAACATGAATATTTCTGATATATTATGTTGTGAAAGGTCATTAGAAAGTAGATTTTGAACAAAAATGTAATGTACTGATTGAATAACAAAAAATAAGTGGCTAAGTAAATGATGACAACTAGAGGGCACCCTAAGAGCGCATACCTCTGCCAACTCAAACTCCTTCAAACCCCATGTAAAATAACAAACTCAGTCACTACATTTATTGGACCAGCCTCAAAATGGAAAGGATCCTCTCATGGTTTCACGAACATCTTGCTCGTGAGATAGGGAAAAAAAAAGCCACAGAAATATGACCTCCTTGGCCAGAAATGTGATCACCAAAAAACCGACTGTAATAATGGTTAGCTGAGCACTTGAAGCCTGTCTACCTCCGCCAGGGAGAAAATCTGTTCATTCGTTTTTGAGATATTCTGCTGACAACAACCACATTTACAAAGTCCTACATTCAGCTCAACATCAAGCTCCACCTTGTGAGAGTGTAAATAATTCTTTCCAGGAATGGCAGACAATGACAGCTTAAAATATTGTAATGGAGGAACATGTGGTCTATTTGTGAACATAAATAAGTTCATAAATCTATCATGAAATAGTAGTGAGATCCCTGGGAGAGCTGGGTAAGAATAAGACAATTAAACATCAGGATATCAGGAGGACTTGAATATTTTAGCCTGCAGGTTGAATTAATCCAATCCCTCAGAAGATATCTCTATCGCTATTAAGAATTAGAGAGGAAAGCAGGCTTGAGGCAACTTTAACACTCTTCCCTCTGAACACTGCCATCTCTCTGCCGCTCCCTTTCACAATAAATCTCACAATTTGATTTTGTGTTAAGAGGAATACACTGAGGTGACAGCCGAACAGCCAGCCCTGAATCATCACATTCTCCCGCATCCGTAACAAGGTTGGCCTGTTGTGTGGCATAGCAGGTCCAGCAACAGCTAATATGTGTCAGAAACAGACTATGGACCAGGCGTACAAGTCTAAATATCAAGGCATATGTCGCAAATACTGAGAAATAATGAAAGCTTTTGTGACAAATCCTCAGTTACCAGTGTCTGAGAGAGAGAGGTGATTCCATCAAGCAATTGTTTATGGTTAAAAGAGTGCAAAACCTGCATAGCAAACAACGTTTATGTCACAATTCATTTGAGCCCACCTCAATAAGGTTCCTAAATGCCCCCAAGCCCAGACATCAGACACAACTTACCAGGACCCATGGCGTAATACAGGAGAACGTGTGTGTGTGTGTGTGTGTGTGTGTGTGTGTGTGTGTGTGTGTGTGTGTGTGTGTGTGTGTGTGTGTGTGTGTGTGTTCACTACATGGTCTCTTAAAGCACAGACTAGGCTACTTGTTTGTTGCATGATATATGTGGTCAGTGGCTTATGCGCTGCCTGTTTTCAGTCTTTGTTATTTATTATGTATTGCAGCTGAATGTGACAGCACGGTGTCCAAGACAAATTCCCTCTGTGGACAATAAAGTGTATTTCATGTCATTTATTCATTCACAGTGACCACAGTAATAGAGGTGTTAACCAGGACAGCACATAAACACTTCTCTGAACAGAATTTCAGTTTGTGCCCCCCCAGCAGAGCCTGCATTTTGTCCCTCAGCTCTGACAGTCTGCCATCCCGCGGCCAATCGGCCTGCTCAGCATCTCAAAGAGTGTTTTTAATGCCTCGTACCAGTCAGGATCTGGAGGGTTCTGGAGGATGGAAACCACCCATCTTGTTGTCGGTCCATTTAGCGCCTGTCTATGTCACTGACACAAGAAAGAGAAAAAACAAACAGCTCTACTGTTCTATCAGCAGTTTTTTCTGTAAAAAATGATCTCATCACCTTGTCTTGTCAGACATGATGTCAACAAAAATCACTTCCAGTGGAATGATCTTGCTTTCAAAATAAAGCCAGCAGCTTTATTATTAAGGCCCAAGCCCGGATGGAAGCCAAGTCTGATGGAAGGATATTTATTAGACTAACATCAAAATGGCACTGTAGTTTCTACATGACGTACAGCAACACAATGTGTTGTTGTGCTACTGTGTGTAATGTAGCGCCAGCTAGTGGATGCAGGAAGACAATAAAAATAATAATGATAACAACAACAACAATAATAATAATAATAATAATTATTATTATTATTATTATTACTATTATTATTATTATTGTTGTTGTTATCATTATTATTTTTATTGTTATTATTATTATTATTATTTTCCATCCATCCATCGATTTTCTTCCGCATATCCTGTTAAGGGCCACAGGGGGGTGGAGCCTATCCCAGCAGCCTTCAGGTGAGAGGCAGGGTTCACCCTGGACGGGTCACCAGTCCATGGCAGGGCCAGCACATATAGACAGACAACCATTGGCTCTCCCAGCCACGCCTACGGTCAATTTAGAGTCTGGATTAACCTGGTCCCCTCTTGATGTCTTTGGACTGTGGAGAGACAGTATCGGAGAGAACCCACGAAGGCACAGGGAGAACATACAGACTCACACTGAAAGATCCTGTGTTTGAGCCAGTGCTCCAACCCGAAACCTTCTTGCTGTGAGGCCACAGTGCTGACCACTGCACCACTGTGCCACCATATTATCATTATTCTTATTCTTCTTATTAATAATAATAATATTAATATTATGTAAGCAGGGGTGGCATGGCTCAGAGATAGAGTGGCCAACTAGCAACCAAAATGGCCCCGGTTCGATCCTCACTTCCCCTGGTGACCATGTCCAAGTATCCTTGAGCAAGATACTGAGCCCCTAATTGCTCCCGATGGCCCTGCAATGGACTGGCAACCCATCCAGGGTGAACCCTGCCTCTCACCCAGTGTATACTGGGATAGGCTCCACCCCCACAACCCTTAACAGATAAGCAATACAGAAAATGGATGGCTAGTTTAAGCAGCTATGCCATCATCACTCCATCTAGCTCCAGTTTGCACTCTGTACTGTATATTCACAACACGTTTTCATGGACATACACACAAACGCACACAGACACACATAGTTACACTGACAGAATTACATGACTTCCCCTGGTCTCCCTACTTATTTTTCATCACTTTCATGTCATCTCTACATGGATTAGCCTGGTTAGCAGTATCAGTAGCTTCAGACCTTATTTCACATCCATGTCCATCTCAGTCCCCATCTCTATTCACGTGGCGAGGGACAGAGCAAGGGTATAGAATCCTCGGCCATCATATCCTTTATCTTCGGCATGTGCAATATGAAGCCCTTGCTCAGATTGCATGGAAGCTATGTACTTTTTAAGCAAAAACAATTTTTTTGTGACAAGGATGGGATCTCTAACTGACCACATGTTTCTTGTTAAGGCATTCTGTTTGTCTCAGTATCTAACACATCAAAAATGAAGACATTTCTAGCAGTTTCATGTCTTAAAACAAACCACTTCTGTGAGTTTTTGACATCAGCAGCAAACATGCATATAGTATTTTCCAGCAAACTGCTGAGCCTTAAGACATGCTATCAAAACCAAAATTACTTTCCAATTATAACAACAAGTACTGTGCCTGAAGGGAGTGGGCCCTCACTCTAACAAGTCCCTGTCCGCCAGATGTTGGAGAAACAGTTGATAGCTGGCCATGGTCGGGAAAAGAGTCACTGATTACCAAACACAGAAGAAAACAAGCCTCAACATGGCTCAACAGCTGAATATCACTCAAAACATGAACACAGGCTTGGGGATCCCTGTTGGACTGAACCAAGCTGTCTCCACTATATGTGCCTGTGTTGTGCTCCCCTGTGCATTCTGTGTGCGTGTGTGTGTGTGTGTCTGTGTGTGTGTGCATGTGTGTGGCCGCATGTGTGTGCGCGCCTGTGTATGTGCGTGTGCAGAGCTATTCAAGAAAAACTATTGGATTACACGTCTTCTGAAAGCTTTCAATTCAAAACCTTTTTGATGAGTGCAGACAAAGCTGTCCAGCAGTTGTCTGACACCTATTTTTATAAATGCCTCCTCTCAATGATTTGAAAATAGGATAATGGCATCCGCCAATGCTCAACAGTTTAAAATGGATCACCGAGGTCATCTTGGCATCAACAGTGGAGCAGGAAATCTGTGCTAGAGGATCTTATGGCTAAGCAGTGACCCTGCAGGCCCTCTGAGTCCGCTACAGACTGAGTGATAATTGGATCATAAGGGAGTAATCTGGCTCAGTGGGTAAATACCAACTACATCATTAACACCATCCCAGCCAGTTAGTACTGCCAGGAGATGAGGTTAATCTGTCTGAAATCATTCAGAGGCAAATGACCTATGGGGAAAACTCTTGTTGGAGGCTGTGGCACTGCTGTGTGTTGTTCTTATTTTGGACGTAACAGTTATATACATTACACTCAACTGAGCGTCATAGTAGAATATGATGATACATGTCACACAGAGGGAGAGGAAACAGCTCACAAAGGTGTGTGGTCGGCTACAGAATGAGGAGGTTACAAAGAAGTTTCCTACAGGAAAAAAAACATTTCCAAAAATGACTGCACTTGAATACATAAACATCATAATGGCATGTCATTCTAACGGCCCCATCATGTCAACTGCAGAATTAATGCACCAACTTCTTAAAATCACACATGCCCTGATGGCAACCTGATCAAGAACTCAGTTAAAGTTAGCACTGTAGTTCACTGCCTTATCTTTTACTTTTTAGCTCCATTTTCAGAAAATATTCTCGACTAATTAAGTGCCAAACACATGATTATTTTCAGCAAAAGGTAAAGCCTGAAGTCTGTCTCTCAGGGTGAGCACAGCCTTAACAATCTTTAGCAATGTTATAGGGCCACGATTCCCCCAGATTGTGGATCCCCAGGGGTAAGTATAGTTATGTGAGAGGGTACGCCAAAACATCTGTAGTGAAAAAAACAATGAGCCAATATTTTATGAGCTTAGTATCAGTATTCTATGAAGAACTGTTCCTACTCTTCCTCTGATTGGCTCCCTGAACCATCTCACTCCACCTGCTTAAATGCACCAGGTACTAGCTAGTCGGGGCAGAGTAGGGCCATGGGTGGGTCTTGCAGGGATGTGCACACAGTAGATTGGTTCAGAAAAAATGCAATCCTTTCGCACCCAATACATTGCCTAACTATGGACAAACAATCTCGCCCCTCACCCAAGGAAGCGATCTGTGGACAAAGTACACCAGCTGTTCAGTCCTGACTCTCCAAACCATCGGCTCTGGCTTCCAGCACTGTGTCTGACAGAGACAGCATTAAAGGTTCAAGGGACCTTTAATTGTGGTTGGTTGGTTGTGGTTGTGTCAGCCTAGCAACCAATAGAATGGATTTGTGCAGCAGAAGTGAGGGAGGCACCTCCTGACCGGGAGGTTTAAATGTCGTCTTTTGCACCTATAAAGTTAGCACTGCTAGCAAAGTCACATGTGATGTGAGTGCCATCTGTGGAGGGAGAGGGGGTACACAGCAGGAGGATCAATGTTTTAGCAATATAGACGGCAAGCCGGATTTCATTTAAGCAGACGACAGCAGGAGGGTATCATCAGACGAGGGGGGCAGAGAACATTGGCAGCGATAATAGTAAGTGGCATTACTGTCCAAAGTTAGAATGTTTTAACTTGTTGAAATCTGCTGTTATGTGGCTCCCTCACACAGGAGGAAACATGGCTGATCTGGACGACAAGATTGACTTTAGTGCATCAGAACTGAGAGTAATATAACTAGAACTTGAAAGAACATGATTTTTGAGACCCAAAGTGCAAAACAAACCACCTCAAATTCTCATATATATGTATGTATATATATATATATATATATATATATATATACACACACACACACACACACACACACACACGCACACACACACACACACACATATATACATATATACATATATTTGTTTTGCCATATATACATACATACATACATCACCATAGCAATGCACTAATCAATTTGCCATCCTGCCATTTCGTCAGTGTGCGGTGGTTTTTAATAATGTGCTGTCCTTATGTCTGATTCAACGAGAATACAGCATTACTTGTATGCTGCCTGAGAGGCAGAGAGAGGGCAAAACCTACCAATCACTTTCTAATGCTTGACAAGGAGCAACAGTAAAAAGTGATGATGGAAGTTTTATCATTTTAGTTTAAAATTTATCAGCTCCTCTTTCCTCTAGGTTTTGGCAGCTGGACAAGTAGAAGATGCTGTAAAGAAAAATTTCCATCAAAGTGTTATATCACATACTTCAAGGATATTGACATCAACCATCCCCCAGTGAAACACACCCTTCACACTGTGTAACAACACTGAAAAAGTGACTCAAAATAACTGTCCAAAATGTGGAATGAGGAAGAGCTGGCTGGGAACTGTAGTAGAAACAAAACATCCATTCGTGTAAGTCAAGTGGAATCTCCAACCACATGATAATGCCACAAAAACTGGGGTGCATTAACAAACATCATCAACAGTCCCTGCAGGGGATATGAAACAGTGGTTCCATATTGTACCACCTCTACTCTTCATTCCCTGCAATTTCCAACAAATGAAGAGAATGCACTAAAAATAGCAGCTAGTTTAAAGATGGACGATTAAGACCTAAGACACCTGTTCATCCTACCTCTCCAGTAAACGCAAGGCTACTTAACACTTTCTCTTCCCCTCAGAGAAGATTAGGGGCAGGGGATAGAGAGCTGATAACTTCCTCTGGCACAGGGCACTGGCATGGTGTGACAGGCAGGGCAGGGGGGGACAGCAAGAAGGCAAGCGCCCCGGTGTGGAGGGGTTGGCCAGCTACCACAGCTGGGCTTTAGAAAGTGCAGATAGGATTGAATCGGCGGGGCACACTCATCAGAATAGGCAATCTAACAGCGCACCAGCCAGACCTCCTGACCAAAGACTAATATTCAGATTGTCTAACAGGAGCTGGCAACTGCAGATTTTCTGAGCAATGGGGAAGTGGCTAATCTGCTGCCAAATATAACTAAAAATCCATCTGTTTCCTTGGATTACCTGCCAGGATTCAATTGAGCTGCTCATATCTTCCCTCCCGAGAGACTTCCAAGTGGCAAAGAGTCAGCTGATCAACCAGCAGTTCATAAAATGACAAGTTTATTTCCATGCAAGGCTTACAGGGAACATGTAGAATATTATATCATTTATTATACAGTGGAAATGTATCAACTATATGAGCAACACTTATTCAGATGCAGTGATACACCATGTTTGTGGTTCTCATGTTTGCTTTGGTAATGGTGGCTGTATCAACGTGTGTTCATCTGTAAAGAACGCTTGGTTGCCTCCTCCATCAGCCTTCTTTATTCATCCCGACAGATACATTTTATTGTGGCTGGGATCAGCACTTTCTTGACAGCTGACATTGTCTCACACTAACGTCAAACCTCCTCCCATTCACGGCTGAATAGTACCACTGGGAATACTCAAGAAAGCCTCAGCCTCAGCCCCTAACCCCACGTAGCACCACCAGGTCACTGCCCTCTGTGTTAGCCCAATCTCTGCTCCAGCAGTCAGGCAGAGGCTGACTCCACCTCCATGTCCTCTTCCAACCCTAAACCCACTCCTCAGGCACCAATTCTGTCTCCTATCGTCACATTCTTTCTCAGCAAAAGCCTAATTTTAGCAGTTCCTGCTGGTTACCCTGGTGGGGGACGGCAACAAGACTAGCTGTGGGCACCAGCAAAAATGACAACTGTTGTAGAGTTTATGATGATAGAGGGGCGCAGGAATGAGTTTTAAAACCTGGAGACAAGTTAGCTTTGTTAAACATCCAGTTCCTGCAAGTGTAAATCAACGGGTTTTATGAATGACCTTCTGTCAAAGGCCTATGTAAATAAAGTCTGGGATTCATACAAGCTGAAGGTGTTTTTTGTTTAGTCCAACAGCATAAACTAATACTGCAGTCATGATTTTTGAAGCTCTGTATGTGTCTTAAAAACAGCCGTTGCTATTGAGTGGCTAAACCAGACGTTGACGGGGACTTCGAACATCATCACACAGAAAACAGAAGAAACAAAAAGCTTTGCTGTGGTATGTTGAAGACTATTGAAGTGTAGATTTTAGGTCTTTGGCCCTGTTTGACTGTATTCTGTAAATGGGCATCTTGTTAACTTCTTCATCCATGCTGTACTGCCCACAGGTTCGATTATTAAAGATATTATAGTGTCCGAAGGGAGACACTGTGTGTGTGTTCACCTTTAAGAAGGTTGTTGGCAGGTGGAAACTAGTTCTGTGTGAACCGGAAAAGGAATGTTGTTTTTTTGGGGGTTATGTTGAGCCTGTGTACCCTGTTTTCTGTCTCGGGACCAGCCGTGAGTAAAAAGTGTTCCCACCCATAAGGTCGTCATGTTTCCAGGAATAACGAACTGTACCCGACATTACAATATGTTGTTGTTTATAAATTCTTTCTGTAAGTTTCCTGCTCCTCCTTCAGCCCAGTGTTACACATTTACGCTTCAAAAATGATAAAAGTTGTGTTCATATTGTTTGCCACAGAACTTACTTAGAGAAATAATCCAAAATCCAATTCTAAAATCCCACAGACGTTTGGCCAAGTGGACTCATGCTTACTTCCAGGTTGGCCTACAAAAATACATGATCCCTGCATCGCTCTATGATCTCCCAGTTCTCACAACACCTGCCACAACCTAATCCCTGCCCTCTACGCTCATCACCACATCATCCTACCCATCCTCAAACCTCTCCATGATGTTGTTGTTCCTGGCTGGGAGCAGCAGGTGGGCTGGACTATGACTGCTGTCAGCTGTGTGTGTCTCACTCAAGGCTATAATAATAGCCAGGTCATAGCTAACAATAGAGAGGGAATGGATACCCTGTCCATTATTGGCCAAGCCTGCTCTACTCCTTCCTGTACCAATTCATTGCTACAGCACCTCACCATTAACTTGCTTAACTAAACTGCACGTGGTATACACAGGCAGACAAGCAAAGGGGCAATCTGATATCACCTCACAGCTCCCAGACCACACCCACCCTCTACTATAACATTGCTATAGAGGCCATATGGTGTTACACATGCTGGGCGAGTCATATCCATTACCTCGTGAAGTTATTGACTACATCAGGAATAAATACTGGCCAAACAGATGTAGCTGAAATTAACTTCAACTCACAACATCTGTCTGTTTGACTGCTGTAAAATCCCAAATCAAAGGATTCCCTTGCATTAGCTGCCCTGCTCTCCACACAGATTTAAAGCCAAGCAGCCAGCCACCCACTCAAGGATAAGGGAATCCGCCTCTACTCACTGTCTACAGTAACATCCAACATGCTGCACTTCTCCCAAGCTCCCACCCTCTTCATGGCCTTCTGTCATTCATGCCTGCATTTGCTGCCTGAAACCTCGACATCATTTGATTGCACTTTTGAAGATGAATCCCAGTGAGATAGAAGCAACATTCTCAAGAGATTGAGCATAAAAATCTAAAGCATGATAAAGTGTTTCCAGTGCAAACTGCCTGGCAAATGATAATAAGTAAATTGAAATTGTAATAAAAACACAAAAAGGTAATTTAACACACATTTCCTATGCTTGACATCAGCAACTACCCACCACCACCCTACGCCTCCACCTTGTTCCACTTCCACACAACTGGGCCATCACAACATAGCCATGGTGCTGGTGGCAGTATCTCAGTGGGACGAGTGATATTAAGGGATTAGTGGGAGATCCTCCATCAGACTTCTGTCAAAGGGCACAATCACGGGATCACAGCATCAGCTCTCTCTGTCTCTCTCTCCTAATCAGTGTCAGATGATGGGGATGAAAAACAGCCCTCCTCAGTGTTATTTTCATGGGGGATAGTACACGCTAGACTACACAGCCCAAGCAACCGTGAATGGACGAACGCATGCACACATACAGACACTGAAACGCAGGAATAATGCATTTAAAGCTCCAACAAAGCCACCTTCAGCCCTAGGCGGTGTGAGCAGTGGTCCACACTCTCTATGTGATGTACAGTATGTCCTCGTGTAGGTTACATGCTAGTGCCTGTGTGTAGTGTTCAGAGACAAGGCTTATATAAGGGCCTCGGCTGCATTAGTGACGTCATGAGAATGGCTGCTCTTTATCCTCTCATATTTATGTCAGTTGGCTGCTTCTGTAATCTACTGAGAGGAGCATCTACAGCTACTGTACATGTAAAACACTGTAAGGCTACTAAACGCCCAACCCTCCTATCCCTCCAACACATCTCAGAACAAAGCACTTGGAGCTAACAGAGTAAGCCTATTTTTAAAAAAGCTTTACAAATGAGCAGTTTAATAAAATTAGAACAATTCATTCAACCTCCCTGTGGTGAGAGCAGTGATTGCATAAGTAAATGTAAAGTTTTCAAACAGAATCATTGCACCAATTATTACATAATAAATTTGACTGTCTGGTTTGTGAGGCCTCTACAGTGTTAATGTGTGTGTAGGTGTTTGTGTTTCAGTGGTAGCGTAGCAAGTCTGTGTGCCAAGGCAAAGGCAAGGCATTTGTTTATTGAAAGCACAGGATGGTTTGAGTTTTGGGCCACACAAAAGCATATTAGAAGGCAGCTTGCACGTGTTTGAGTCACCCGCTTGCACCTGCTCCAACCAGCTGAGTCTTGAATGAGCAGAACACACACACAAGCACGCACACGCACACACGAACACACACACACACACACACACACACACACACACACACACACACACACACACACACACACACACACAAACAAACAGCGAAGGGGAGATTAGACCGCCCTGTGTAAACTATCGCTAGTAAATATACCAGCACACACACACACACACACACACACACACACACACACACACACACACACACACACACACACACAGAACCATCAGCCATCCAGGGGTCACATTTGTCTTATTTAGTCTCCGAGCCAATCACATTTGATTGGTCTTTAGTTCCATGCAGGTAAACCATCTGAGAGTAGAGCAAGAGGTGGAACCCACTGGCTGTAATACGATCTCACACCCCATCTGCTATTGTCTCATGATGAATTAGCTTTTTAGTTTATCTCAAAACTCCTACGGGGAAACAAGAGGAAGTGTTGGCCCGGATATCTGCTGGCTAAACCAGAAGCTCTGAAAGTTTAGGCTGATGCCCTCAGAGCCTCTTCATAGCCGAGGGGTCTGAGTCCAAGTAGACCACAAATAGGACTTAAGGTAGTCTGAGTGAATTGTATAAATGTGCATTATTATAGGCTGATTGACCAAGAAAACCTCAGCAGTAGCAAATTCCACATACTCTGTTGTATTATAATTTAAGGCAATTTGATAATTGAGAAATCTCATATGTCTGTTTGTTGAATATGAAGCTACAATGGAATACAATTGCATGTAAAACATAAGATGTACATAGTCAGCTTGACATGAGTTGATGATTTCAAACACTGGTCGAAATTGAGTAGAAACAGCTTGGCTCTGTCTGACGTTTAAACCACAACATGTTGAAGTGTGTGCATGATGTGTGTAGTGCTGATTGTGTAAAGATGAAACAAACAAACTTAATAAACTAAACTTACATGTGAGTGTGAGCAGGGTCCAAGCCCTGTGCAAGGAGAACCCAGCGTGACATGATGAAAAATGTATAAGGGCATTAGAAACAAGCGAGCCTATTCTACTGTTAGTAGGACCAATAGCTTTCAATATACTCGACAATTCCTGTTTAAAAAGCAAAACGGGTGTAAACTTTTGTCCAAAGTGAACAAGAAACATTACAGGACTTCAAAAAAGTACATTTTTCATATTGCACAGTTCTATGCAACGCAAATGCAAAGTTCTACATTAATTGGACCAACTTTGGCCAAGCTAGACAGAACTTCCCATTTTGATTTAGCATAATTTAGCACTGGTATTTGCTGTCAGGATTTTTAGAATGCAAACTTTGGTTAAAAAGACTTTGTGTTAGCAAGATATTGTGACACTTGGACGCTTGATGGCAACTACAGAAAGTGGAATGTCTCCACGATTAACAATCCTACTAATAGCATGAGACGTTTCACTCTTTGAGTACAATCAGCTTGAGATAACCTGCGATTATGAGCCACTGTGCCTCACAGCCTGCCTGTTTCAGACACCATAAACAAACATATACATTTAGATTAAAACACAGAAAATAAACTTTATGGAATTGCAGAGGTGACAATCATCTGACAACTGATTCTGTCAATTCACAAATCTAGGGAGTGTGAGCTAAAAGGTACAGTCACAGGTAAAATTACAATGAGTGGTCAAAAACCTGGCTAATCTGGGTGTTTCGGGTCACATGGTTCAAAACCTCTACAGTAAAGAATGGAGAGGTGTTTCGACGCTTTGGTTTCAGACCTCAATAATCCTAAAATGATTGGAAATTTCACACGGGATAAAAAGATGCTACAACTACCTGGCAGGAACTATGCATCACCTGTCCTCTTTACAGCTATGAGACTGCAACAGAACAAACACAGTCCCCTTCTCCTCCCTACAGATGGCACCACCCACACGTCACATGTTCTAGTTATCTCAGTTTTCTGTTTGGCATTGGTTTAACTCTTTGCTCTTTGGCTCTATCCACATTTCTATTGCTTTGCTTTCATTCTGCTTTAACTGGCCAGGTGTTCCAGCAGTCGATCTATAGTTTGGTTCTGTTCTCTGAGGGTTGCTGCTAGTCAGTGCTCTGAAGTTGAAATATGATCCACAGCTCTGGTACAAATTTAAAACCTCTCAATAACAGTTGCATTGATTTCCACAGAATTTGATAAAGGAAGTATAAAGAGAGAGAAACCTAATGACTGATTAAGTCAGGCTTCCTCTAGTGCCACAGTGTGTTTCATGGGTTTTGATTGCATGTCTCAAGAACTTTTTTCATGGACTTTCACATTTATAAGGAATCTATGACCTCTGGGAATTACAATCAATTAGTTGACCCCTTCACTACTGCAGCATCATCATCCACTTGAAATGTGTCACAATGCTAATGAGTCGACTACTCTGAAATATACCTAATTCTAATGAAAAGGAATTCTCACCAGCCTCAGCTGAGCTTGCTGATTATGTCATTATCATTATGTCTTATATCATGCTGCTAAAAAGCAACATGCTCTTGTCATTGTTAGCATTTTAGCATGTTGATGTTAGCCTTTAGCCAAGAGCACTGAATATATCTGCAGGGAGCTCCTAGTATGGCTGTAGACTTGTATCATCATCTATTAAAGTGATACGTTGCATCACATTCTCATGATATTTTTGGTTTAAACCAAAACCTAAATGTATAAAAACAGGTGCTTCAGGTTTTTATTATTAGCCCTTAAAAGGGAGGAGTCATCATTTGCTGCAGGGACACTGTATTATACATTACTATAAATATACAACATCCATTATGTGCTAATTGCTGCAAACTCCTATTCATTGTAAAACATTTTTCTACTGTCATGTTTTGCCAAGGGCATTTCAAATTGCACTGCCAGGGGCTGGAAAATCCCTTCAAACTTTGCTTCAGGGATAAGAGCCCGGAAGAGAATAAAACCTCTGCTGACGAATGCAGATGTTATTTAGAACAAAGCCTGAAAGACAAAAGAGCCCGATGCGATGCCACGCAGGAGAATCGCAGGCTATGGGAGATGGCAGGCTGATTGCTCTGTCAATGGGGACTGAGGCTGTCATATCAGCACCGGGGACCCGATAGCATCTCAGACGTCAATGTCTCTCCTTTCTTTCTCTCTCTGATGTTCTCCTCTCCTTTCCTGTCCTCTCCTCTCCTTTCGCCCCCTTGTCCCTTCTCATTACCTCTCCTCTCTCCTATCCTAACCTGGCCGAAACTTTCCACTTGCCTCTTACATCCTTTCCTTTCATGCTCTGCTTTCCTCTCTCTCCCCCGGTCATAACCTTGTAAGGACCTCAGCAGAACATAAACTATAATCAGTTCACATAGACTCAAAGGATGAGTCTGGTAATACTGTATTGTATAGTCAACATATGCCATAAAAAAAAGACCACAAGCACAATGAATTGATCAGACAAACTGTGACTACAAAGTTAGGCACTGTCATTTACACTGGGTCAGTGGAACACCACCATCAACTACACAACCCTGCTGAATGGGGGTTCTAACCCAGGGAGGCCATCGGATCATTTCAGTGGGTTGCCTAATGGCTTTGTGAAAAAAACAAAAACATTTCAAGACTGGAAAGTGTAGCGGTGATACGAGACTATTGTCTTGAGTAAGTGCAAGAGTCAAACAATAAAACCTACAACCCTGTAAACCATAAACTATAAACAAAGTTAAAACAGTTCAGGCCTCTAATAAGAGATGGCTATAGGGTTGTGTTTTTATGTGTTACCAGGCCCAGTTACCTCAGTCGTATGATGAACAGATCGGAAACACTAAAGTCAAAATGGAAATTATTGGTCTGTCCATAGGCAAAAAAAAAAAAAAAAAAAAGCAGGGGTGAGCAGCTCAAAAAGGTTAAAAACCACTGCACTGGAGCACGACACGTGAATGACAGCTACTTAAGAAAAGCGATTTTCTCTCCTGACTGAGGAACATTTGCTAGAAGCTACCGTGTCCTGCTGCTGCTTTAAAAAGCCTTTTATAGCTGCACATATCAATATTTTCATGATCACCTGTCTCAAATGACAGTCATGTAACCGACTCAGCAGTTCCCCTCTGCTCATTTGAGCATCTTTAAGCTCTTGTTTTGGTTTAACCAAGGAAAAGTTAATTGTCTCTCTCCAGTCTCACTGCTCTCGTCAAATGTGTGTGTTAGCAGGAACAAGCTAGCCAGTGTTCTCTACCTGTCAAATACCAAATAGAGCAAAGCTAGCTCCTAGCTGGTGAACATAGCAAAGCCCTGACCATTGACACACAAAAATCATTTCCTCAGGAGAAAGTAAAGATCACATACTCGTCTTTGTTTTGGCCTCACTTGGCCAAGAAAACAGCTTAAAAACAAAACTATTTAAATAGAATGATTGCTGATCGTTTTAAAACGTAACATGGCCATGACAAGGTAAAGCGGTCTGAAAAGCACGGACGAACACAGTAAGCTATTTTTGCTGCATTCAAGGTGAGTGGGAAATTTTTAAAAATGAGTTCCAACATGATAAAAAAGTGAGCGAACTTGTCTAACTTGTTGAACTCAGAAGTTACCAGTCAGAGACACAGCTATCTTTTTACAGTTCTGATTTATCACCTACATCATCAAAGATGGAGACTTCCGTCCGTAATGGCACTAACTTACCTGTAATGAAAGTATACTTTGAAATCTCGTTCTTATTCTTCTTTTGAGTTGTTTGGCTTGTTTGCTAACAACTTTCAGGTGCATTACTGCCACCCACTGACTGGAGTCTGTCCTCTTTGTTGCCCTCCAAGAGGATTTCTGACTGCTAAGTTGCCATGGATGCAGCATTAGTCTTTCTGTGGGATTTGTGGACGAAAAACACCAGCAGCACAAACATCTTCGGAGTCAACTTGCTCTGGATGTGTTATATGTTAGTTAGCCTACACTACATCCTTTCTACACATTTAGAGAGGTATATAAGGTAAAATAAAAACGTAGGAAGAAACGCCACCGATAGATTTCATTGGCTGTAATGTAGAAGGTGGGGGAGACGAGAGAAAGAAATGCATCCTACACTTAGGGTAGCTACTGCAACAGAAGCACCGCTGATGTGTATATATATTATATATCATTTTCATGATGAAAGTTGTGTTCTAATTAGATTTCCCATCCAGCTGAGCCAAACTACTTGACAACATGCCAAGCTTCCATAACCAAAACACAATGTTACTTTAATTAGCATGATGATGTATTCATTTGGCGTGCGTTGTGCTTTATAGAGTCAAGGCAGCATCCTCTTTTTCACTTCCATTCTCTCTCTCTCTTTCTCTCGCTCTCTCTCTTTCTCCCTCTCGCTCTCCCTTGGGGAAAGTGATGGGGGATGGGAGACTGTGGAACACTCATGACAGAATCTGCTCTTTACATGGGAAGTCAAGTGAACATGGGTGAGTGAGCAAAGGGGTGAAGAGAATGGCAGGGAAGGAGTGTGTGTGTGTGTGTGTGTGTGTGTGTACTGTACATTATCCAGTAGGAACCTTTTGAGCATTTGCTTCACCTCATTTCACAACCATCGTTATCTGTGCGTAGTTTAATTTATTTTCAATTTCAAATGTACCTTATTGACTAACACAAAGTGAGCAGGTCTCCCAAAGTTTAAAGATGTCAGTCACACCATAAAATTACAAAAATATATTATTATACTGCATGCAGCATGCTACATGATAAAAGTACAATAATATTTTTAAGGAGCTCAGTTATATTGTATTGGACTCCAAACAATTGGGCCTCATTCATACATGTTTCTCTTAACTTTGCTTGGAAGAAAAGTGTCAGATTCTCGACACATTCACACTTTCAATGCAGTCTTATAATGATGAATCTGTGTAAATGCCCATTGCTTCTTACTGGCAGAGGAAAAAGCCACATCAATAGGAAAGCTGAGAGCAGAGTAAAGAGTGACCAAATTCAAACCTAAAGACAGTGAGACAGATATAAGAGTACAGACGTAAGAGCATTTTCAGAGGTGAAGCCGAGTCACAGCTGCAGTACGTCTCAGCGGTGGATGTAAAATAACTGCTGTATCAAGAGAAGTGCACAGACTGATGAAAATGGTTTGATCCACGACCCATTATGAGAGCCAATCCAGCACCTCTAGACCCCGATCACTGGTGGGGGGCTTACCCAGAGTCATCTGGACCAACAGGAAAAACTTAGACTTAACTCAACACCAGTGAGCTGTCAGTTTAGTAATAAATACTGTAGATGTGGATCACATAGATTCTACTCTTACATCAAGAGCGAATCCCAAATTGGAAAACACGGATGAATGCAGGAATAATTGGAAAAACTATGTTCGTGGTTTTTAAGGGTTCCCAGAGAATGGTGGGTGAATGCAGCCCATAGGGAGCTGCAGGGATGACATACTTTAGTGAACATCGCCACAGGTAGCCTCAATCAAAAGCCGAAAATCAGCTCTAGCAAACAAAAGTGAATGAGACTTTCACATTTTTTTCAGCATGATAATCTTCTCAAATTAACATCACTTTTATTACCTTCAAAGTATTAACACTATTGCTCAGGAAAATTCATGCTGCAAACAAACTACACCACAAATGCATGACTTCACCGTCACTGTAGTGTCAACCACAGATTTTATTTCAGGCTTTCAGTCAAAAACCTATTTAAAAAAAAAACCACTGACTTTGGCACAGTCAACCAGTTCACTTCTGGGTTTAGGACTCTTTCCCAAGCCACTCTAGTGACATAGTTGAGAGGCAGAATGGCAAAACCGTCACCTCTGTAAGATGTGTGTGTGTGTGTTTGTGAAAGAGCATCACTCCACCACTGCTCCTCTGAGATCCCGCAGCCTCCAGGGACACAGAGCCTCTCTGTAACTCTGACCCCAGCTGGTACACTGAGATCTCTAACACTATCAGACAAATGACCAGGGACGGGGGAGGGGAGGGAGGGAGTGTGCATGGTGTGGTGTATGAAGGTGGGGTGGGGTGGGGGGGGGGGGGGTTAACAGAAAAAAAGACATGGGATGTTATTAATCAAAGCTTATTCTAGGTCAAACCTCTTTGTTGGGGAACACACACACACACACACACACACACACACACACCAACCCCTTGCACCTCTTGCCATTACTGTGTTACATGCTAACTGGGAACATGATGCATGAGCTCCAGTGAAACCAGCTGATTGTAAAATTGGACTGCAAAACATGAAATTAGTAGCTCCTAAGACATTTTCATGTTAGCAATTCTTTTTCCCCATGGTTCCTTAACCCATATGAATGAAAGTGTAATTTGAATGAAATATTACTCTGGTTTGTTTGTACTGCAGTCATTCTATCATAATAGCTGTGGGCAGCAACATTGCACCTGCAAAACAACACTAGAACTATATCTTTACAACTGGTCAGCGAATGACTGACAAAGGACGCCTGCCATATCGCACAATCCAAATCTTCTTCAAACCACCCACCTCCAGCATGTAGGTTGCTACTGGCTCAGAGGCTGTTGTTTCATAGAGCAAGGGTGGACTCACAGGTTAGTTTCTTGATGCTTTGGTCACAGCTAAAAGTCTTCATGTTAAACCGTGTCCACCAGCAACACCGGCGTTGTCGGATAGCCCAGCCGCAGACAGCAAAGGAAAAACCTTCAAGGTTTGTTGCATTCAGAACTAAGAAATAACGTTGCTGAGAACATCAATTTTAATGTTTTCTAAAAGCGACTCTGTGTTACAAAGTGATTTGTTTCACTACAGTTGATGACAGGGGCTGAGTGTGTTTCCAGAAAGGTGTGTCGATTATATCTAAGAGCTGTCGGTGTTAGAAGCCATTCTTGCCACCATCCGGACATCTCTGTTGTTGGTATCGCAAGACAATAGTGAGGGAGGTTTGGAAAAAAGCAGGACACACAAAGCATAAGAGGTAGAGATTGCAGAACAAAATATTCACCCAATGGCAAGATAAGACCTGAAGCGTTTTTCCGATAAACTAGAATATAGACACGGTGAGTACAAACAACAACAACTCTGAAAATAAATACTACTGGGGATGACACTTTGAAACAAATTAGTTTTTACTGTGCAAGGGAAGTTGTGTAGTTGTGTAGGTGTGTAGTGGGAATATAGTGGGAAAGTGGCACACTGTGTTTTTGGAGCTTGAGGGACTACAAGTCAGGATATCTCGTCCTCTGCTACTTTGGATGCCACAAATTCATCTTCACATCAACATGAGCCAAGAGTGAACTCAAATCGAGCTTCTGAGACTAAAAGTTCATCTCAGAAATAAACCATCCTAAAAACGTAAAGTGAGTTATTAGTAGCTAAAAAAAAAAACCCACTTAAGTCTGGAAGAAAAAAAAACAAAAAACAGGAGGCACCCAACTAGATGTTAGAGCAGCAGACACCACAGCCCTGGAATAGCTGTGTCTCAGTGGGAGTCCCTCCTACAAGGCAGCCAGTATAATTAGCCCTGTCAAAGGAGGTCCCTGAATAATGACACAGTCCCCCAATCCATGATTTGAAAATTGTCAGGAGGAAAAGGAAAGAGGACACCGTGGCTGTTTAGAATGTGCTCGGACATCAAACTGTACAGAGAGAGATAGAAAGAGTGATAAAGCGTCCTGACCCCCCCACCCCCACCCTTCTGTATAGCCACCAACAGCTCTAGAGGATCGGAGGAGCAGAGAGAACAGAGAAGTGGAGCCCCAGGCATTCTGTGGGTCCCCCCATCAAGGGCAGCTGATGTTTGCGATGATATGCAATGTCTGGGTGAGTGGGGGATGGGGATCCCATAATCCACAACCATCATTACTGTAGATGCATGGACTTCCAAGCCAGCTCATTTAATGGAGCAAATGCGCCTGGAGCCATACTTTGTTGTGGTGAAAGTTTTTCATTGTGGTGGGCAACATGTTACACGTTAGAGGAGCCCACTTTTTCCCACTGCAGACACACGCAGGCCTGCTGAACATGAGCAGACGAAGAGAGAGCGGCAAATTACATGCGAGTCAGCAGTGCTGGATTTCCATCCACACTCTCTGTAGCACCTCCAGTGAGATGACAGCAAGTTGGCAAGCCCCGCAGCTGGAGGCTTCTCTCTTTCTCTCATCACTCTCTCCCTCCTCCATCCCTCCATCCTCCCAGGATTCCCTGTGTTAGATTACACACTTCGACGTTCAAAGTGCCACTTTCCTAAAATGCCATCCAAGCTGCTGTGGGATTGGACCATGACCGCAACAGCACAGATGCACAAGCTATATAGGGTTGGATGTATTGCGGCGTGGCTGTTTGTTTCCAACCCTGCTGGAAATGCGACAAACCATTCCAAGACAAGTTAATCCGCTGCAGTCGTATCTCACCAGAGCTGAGCATATTAGCGCTGCTTTATGATATGCTATGCTTGTGTGATTCATGGGTAAAGAAAGTAGGATTTACCGTCTTGATGACTCATAATGACTCATCTTGTCCATATAGAAAAAAAGCACAGTCAAACTAAAAACACAGTCTTGCTATGTAAATTATTGAATGGGAAGTTTGCGAATGGGCCTGGAAAGAATATCTTTTGTCTCGTGGCTGGAATTCTCACACACTGTCACAATAAAAAAAAAAAAAAACAATGACAGGAAAAAAATAATGTTTTGCCAAGTATACTTGTCTAATTTCTAATTTTCATCCAACCATCCACAACCACATATCTGAAGTTGGGTGACGGTTCAAGCAGGGAACCCCAGCCACATCAACCAGCACTGACATCCTGAGGCATTCCCAGCCCAGCGTGAAGATATAATCCCCCCACCTGGTCTTCAGTCTGCCCTGTGGCCTCCTCACAGCTGGAAGTGCCTAGAACACCTCCACAGGGAGGTGCTCAAGCACTGTCTGTCACTGGACTCTAACTCCACACCATCACCAAGGGAGGTGGACATGCAAGCAAGGAGGTCATCGGTGTGTTTCTTGATGTGTTGGGGAGCGAGGCTTACTTACTGCACAGCACAAGCCAGTGGTCACCATTACACCTGAACCCCCTCAACTGGCTCCTTTGGATGTAGCAGTGCAGCGACTCTACATTAAAGCTTATCCCTGGGGGGGGGCTTGGACCACCCTCCCAAGGAAACCCATTTTTATCCCTTGAATCTTCAATCTCATTCTCCCATTATTTCATGAAATAATTAGGTAAGGGACGGAACGGAGACTTTCAAGCAGATTACTGATATTAGACACTTGATACAAGATGGAATTTCTTACAGTTAATGTGCTTCATATTTTCATACGAAAGAATGTGCCTCACGTTTAGCTTCTTGCCATAAGAGTTCACACAATGCTCATGAAGCTCATCCTTGCCAGATAAATCTCACTGTATCTCACAATACATGGCGGTTGAATCTGTGTTGACATTCACCACACTGCCAAAAAGATGCGTACCAGGGAGAGGCAGAGCTGGCTAGCTCCGGTTAGCCCTCTGCTAAGGCAAAAGTGTATCAGTCGTTTAATCATGAAGCTCTTCTGGACTTTACAAATGTTATCAGACCAAACACACCAACTTCTCACAGTGAAAGAGGTCATTTTGCAGGGACAGAGTAACGCCCAGAGCAATCTATTCCCGGTTTTACAGCTAAAACAGTGAGGGTGGAGTAATCTACAGCTGAGCCAGTGACGTGATGTTCCACATGATAGCTTTAACAGGTAGCATCTCGGTAAAGTGCATATGAGCTGGTTCACATTTTTAGCATTATCAGATAATGGATTTTTTACACATCAAAAGAACAAAAAAATCAACACGGTGTCTCATACCTGTAATAACACTTAATTGTTGATGTTTCGAGCACTACTGCTCTTCATCGCACAACCAGATGAAGAGCATCCATCTATCCATTTTCTACCGCTTATCCTGTTAAGGGTCGCGGGGGGTGGAGCCTATCCCAGCAGCCTTCAGGTGAGAGGCGGGGTTCACCCTGGACGGGTCACCAGTCCATGGCAGGGCCAGCACATATAGACAGACAACCATTGGCTCTCCCAGTCACACCTACGGTCAATTTAGAGTCTGGATTAACCTGGTCCCCTCTTGAAGCCGGAGGACCAAAAAGAACCCACGCAGGCACAGGCAGAACATGCAGATTCGACACACAAAGATCCCCTGCTCGAGCCGTGGCCCGAACCCGGAACCTCCTTGCTGAGGGGCAACAATGCTGACCACTGCACCACCGTGCCGCGCCAGATGAAGAGCAGTCACCTGTTTATTAGACTGACTTGATAACTGGTACCTTGCAGTGTACAAGCATTTTGTTGCTCTTGAGTATATTTTCTTATTTGCGGCTCAGCTCCGGTTATCTGTGGTACGTGCGTGCAGTCTTACACTGTTGTACTTGAAATCGGTCAGGGAATCGACCAAGTTTTACAATTTCTCCAATAAAAACCGAGCCCCATTTTCTTACTGAGATGCTACTTGTTAAGACATTGTCTTCAATTAAGTAATCAGTAATCAATAAAAGTAATTGGATGTTGTTGTTTTTTTCTAATTTAAGAAATTAGACATACGTTGTCATAAAGACTTAACGTTTTTTCCAGAAAAGGAGGTTTATATCGTAAGATAATTCATAACATTATTTGTGTACTAGAGGAAGAAAAAAATGCTACCAAAAAGTAAAAGAAAATGCATTCATTGCACTGTCATGGTATTTCACAGATGCTTCCATGAAACAACCTAACATGTAGCGTGTTAGGCAAAGTGCCTCTCCCATACTCATCAAGTGGCGATTGGGGGATTCGTCTATAACATCTGAGACCAGTGTTCATCACAGGAGGAAGTAACATGGCACATTGTAGTATTGATATCTTGCCTCCTCGATGAGACAGATCCCCTGGTAACCAAGGTATCCAGGAGTGAAACCACACTGGAAACACCGTTCTAATGCAAGTTAGTCGGCAAGAAATTGACACAAAGGACCTCTTGACCTCCTGATGTCCTGGATGCCTTCAGCCTGCTTGGCCTGCAAGCAGGGTTGCCTAACATTATGGTGAGACAGTCAGTCCATCATGTCCCTCTCAAAGAACAGCCCTTTCTGCCCATGCTCAGTCATGACAAAGCTTTGACATCACCGTCACACTAAGAATGACTAAAACTGACAATCCCCTTTACCTCAGAGAAAGAAATATGAGGGGCAGTAAAAAGGGGAGGGAAAGCGGAAAAGCTTGAGATGATTCACGCAGCACGCACCGCGGCAGCTGAGGTGGCAGTGTCTTCAAGTACATGAGTCATGTTGATCAAGCAGCAGTGCTAGGTAAGGACTGTATGACTTTCTCTCCATTAGGAGGAATGCGGCTTTAGTGCAAATATTTACCTGATGATGGAAAACAACAGCTCTAATGCATCTTAAAAGCTGGCAGTGTAGCAGCATGCACGCACACACTCACACACACATCTCTTACACTAAAGTCAGCACTAGTGACCTCAACTGGGCAGATATCTCTAATAGATACAGAACTCATCAAATGAAGAATGCAATTATAACACCAGAGAGGAGTGCTTTCTATTCGGAGGGGGAAAAAAATCTTTATCAGCACGTGGCCAAGCATCTTCTTTCTTTTCACTGAAGAAGAAAAACTAGAAAATCAACAGTGTGTGTTTTTATAACCTGGGCAGGAAGACAGCGAGTAATACTCGCCCATAAAGAGGTGGAGTAAAGGTTAGAGGAACCACTCCGGTCCACCTTAAAAAAAAAAAACTACAGTGGACAGCGCCGTGGTGCTGAAACGCTCCAAGCGACATCTGTACACTAGAGCTGTGTGTGTGTTTGTGTGTGTGTGTGTGTGTGTGTGCGTGCGTGCGTGCGTGCGTGTGTGTGTGTGTGTGTGTGTGTGCCGTAGCCACAAAAGGACACCTTAAACGATCTTTCCAGTGTCATATTGTGTAATCTCGGTGACGTTCGTGGGGAAAGGTTAAGCAATTTGGCGTGCTTTTTACGTGAAAATGGCGCCCGTTGCTACTAACCCAGCCCATCATAGTACACATATACAAGAAGCGGGAAAAAAAAAAGCTTGGAGTGTCGCATTGTAAAAGCGATACTCAGCCGATAAGTTTATTAAAATTTAAGTGAGCTATAATGTAAAAAAAAAAAAAAAAAAAAAAGTAGGGGGAGGAGGTTAAGAGCGTACAGGTCTTACCTCGGCCCCCTCCGCCCGACTCTTAGAGCTCTGGCTTGGATGTCAAGAGGCAACATGACCCACCACAATTACAGGAATTCACACGAGCTACAAACACCTAGCTAGCAGCAGCAGCAGCCCCCCGCTAGCACCGGGCTAACACGCTCCCTTACTTTAACATGGACTGCTCCTTCGCTTCCTCCTTCTTCTGTCGGTCCATGACACCGAGGATGATCTTCCTCTCCTCCTCAGTGAGGTGGCTGAGGTCCGGCATCTCCGGCATGGCGCCGGCCGCTGAGGCAGCAGGGCCAGGGCCGCCCCGGGGCCCTTGTGGAGCAGACATCTTTACTCACAGTGGCTAAAAAAACGAGAAATTCACCGTCAACCAGCAGAAGCAGCATTTTTTTTTAAAGATACATTATATGCCGTTAAAATTTAAATGTCAGCCGGACTGTTGCTTGAGGCACCGTGGCTGGAGAGATGCTTCAGAGTACCATGCACACATAATGTGCTGCAGAAATAAGCGTCAAAATATCATTACAGGCTTCACCCTTGCTCTATTAAATGCACATGATGGGGTCACCGAATAGCAGACGGCTGCAATATTTAAGGTGCTGCAGGTTGAAATTTACACAAGCTCTAGAAAACACACTGGATTAGAAATGGATGCCCTTAATAGAAGCTGTAGGCTGCAGCCTTCATGTAGTATTCCATACAAGTCTCCATCCATCCGGGTGGTGGGGGTGGGGGGTGGGGGGGTAATATACTGAATGAGAAAAAAAGAGGAAACTCTTGCCTTTTATTTTGCAGTCATGTTAAATCCTGTCTAACCCATCGCTGCCATCCCTTAGGAAGCTTTTACTCGCATGGTGGAATAAAAGATGCCAGGTCCGTCCTTGTTTGTTGGGAGCCCTTAACCCTCCTCTGTCACCCTGTGTAGCTCGCTTTCCTCCAGCTTGGTAATTCTTGGAGATTTCTTAAATGCACAAAAATGGATGCAATAAGAGAGAGGGAGAGAGAGAGAGAGTGTGTGTGTGTGAGTGAGTGAGTGAGTGAGTGAGGGGAGGGGAGGGGAGGGGGTATAGAGAGACGGAGAAAAGCAAGCAGAGGCGGAGCGATAGAAATACGTAGAAAAAAGCCGAGAGGACGCCTGCATATTCATTGACAGCAGGCGGACAGCAGTGGCTAAAACCCGGACTGGGACAGTTGAGAGCAGCTGGAGCTGATACAAGCATATTTCATAACAAGATCATGAGCTTGTGTGTGTGTGTGTGTGTGACAGCGAGAGAGAGAGAGAGAGAGAGAGGGGAGGGGAAGTGTGATGTGGAGAGATAAATACAGAAAATGAGGTGACTGGAGGTGCAGGTGTGACCAGTGCTTCTGGTCACTATGACCGGCCTCAGTCACACACATAGTCCACAACTACGTGTGAAAAGCAAATTGGAAGCCAAATCTACTGGTTCCAGCTACTGCAAAGTGGCAGTACAAATACAAGCAGATACACGACTTGTTTCTTGCTGGGCTGATAATTGATACCAGTGTTTATACTAATAATTTGGTCAATTTTTTATTTGCAGGTATGCACAATATATAGCTGTTTTTTTTTTTTTGCAGATATCTGATTTTACAAGTGACTTGGCCATTGTATATCATGTACATGATATGATCAAATTTTGTTCACAATGACAAACATGTATACATTGTGAAAACCCCAAAATTATATAGTTAACTTGTCTTCTAATCATTCATTACTGACTAAAAAGAAGCTGCCTGAGGAAAACTGGGTCAATATAAATATTGGCCAGCTATGGACCTCTCATGATGGGTTAATGAATAATTAAATGCCCCAAAAATTACATGTAATATCTGTAATATTGGTACACATACACAGTATCATCAGTACACCCTATCCATCTATCCATCCATTTTCAACCACTTATCCTGTTAAGGAGCCTATCCCAGCAGCCTTCGGGCGAGAGGCGGGGTTCCCCCTGGACAGGTCACCAGTCTATCACAGGGCCAACACATAGAGACAGACAACCATTGGCTCTCCCAGCCACGCCTACGGTCAATTTAGAGTCTGGATTAACCTGGTCCCCTCTTGATGTCTTTGGACTGTGGGAGGAAGCCGGAGTACCAGAGAGAACCCAGCAGGAACAGGGAGAACATGGAGACTCCACACAGAAAGACCCTGTGCTGGAGCCGGGGATTGAACCTGGAACCTTCTTGCTGGGAGGCAACAGTGCTGACCACTGCAGCACCGTGCTGCCCATCAGTGCACCCCGTGGAAGATCAAGTAACTGTTAAGGCATTTTACCATTAAGGCAGACATTAGATATGGACTGTGAATATTCTATCCTAAATAATACAATTTAAGATCAACATAAATATTTCAACATAATGGCTGCTATATATAAAATGATCAAATTCATGTCTTTTTATCATATGAAGTCTACACGATGGCAGGCCAAATATGGACACCAGCTTCCAAAACCAAACTGTATCAGGTTGATAAAAGACTGAAATGAAGTCATCAACATTTTCTTACAAAAGTCCATGATGACAAGTTTGTATTAACCCTTTTATACCCTTTCCATGCCTGCACTGCTCAGGAGACTTGGCACCATTTCTCAGCTGTGCACTGACTGCAGAGTTGATAGGCTTTGAGGGCCAACATTAAGAGGCTAGCGTCTACCTCATTAGGGCTCAAAGTAAATAAGAGCAAACCCAAACAACAAGAGGGAGCTTAGATGATGACTTAGCTCATGTTTTCTTCTCAATATGTTCTTTTAAAACTTTATTATAAATACACATCAGCAAAAACTGACAAACCCTATATTGCAAAATAATGATACACCATGGAAAAACTATAATTTCCAAGACATCTATTCAAGTGGGTTATCTTACAAAAAAAATTCGATGTCAGAAAAAAAAATGGGTGAGACAAAGTAGCAAGCGATGTTGTTGGCATGTGATGTTGTTGAAATACTGCTGCCAAATACCAGCTAAAGCGATCATTGTGGCATCTTGTTTATGCTCCATATGGTAACCGTACGGAATCAAGAGCCCCTGAACGCAGCTAACCTGGTCCTTGCCAAAGTTGTATACGGCTCACAAAAATGTATTCTATTCATTTTGTTTATAATGCACAAAACACAATGTCAAAATCAAATACTGCATTTTTCAAAATCACCAACTTTCATGAATTTGCAGAATGGGAATGTTTTGTCTTGCTATTGGATGCATTTACAGTGAGTTCTTGCAGTGTCACTTTAAATTGTGAGGTGAGCGCAGTCCGAGCACGTCCTGTTTGGGGTTCCATCTCAAATGCACCATCTGGATTTTCAACACTCTCTCTTCAAGTCTTCTTATTTGACCACAGTCACAACATGCTTGTCTTTCTCAGACACCAGTGGCACGGTTCCTGGTTTGCTGTGCTTGCGGATGTTCCTCTCCCTGAAATACAAGGAAGAAGCACGTTGAACAAATGTGTCTGCTGGCGAAAATATTAAACACCCTCTCACTGATGTACCCTGAAAATAGTGCATAAATCACAGACCAACCTGACAACAATGCCAGTTTTATTTTTTTTAAATAACAGCAGCTATGACTCACTGGACAGCAGGGAAAACTGGGAAAATCAATGCACCATACAGGCTGTCAATGTGTGCTGGTCTTACTGACACCATGACATAGAGGGAGAGTCCCCGTTGTGGGATTTTCCATTGGCAGATATAACTGCATAGGTCAGTCCCATCCTGGCAGCAGCCCATCACCTCTACAAGTCGACGCAGTGGGGACTTCCTCGCCATTCCTGCAGCTATTAAAAATGAGTTCATATTTGAGAAGGACAGGAGAGGGGTAACCATGGATACACACTTTCTGCGGCGAGCTTCCTTCATGATCTTCAGCTCGTGGACCTGGTGGTAGATGGACTTAGGCAGGTGTCGGTGCTGAGCGATACGTCTTATTTGCGGGTGGTGCCGGAACTTCTCCTTCAGCTTCTGGCTGTAGTTGGCGGCTACCCTCTCTCTGGGGGCCAGCTGCAAAACATCGGGGAGTGTTGTTTGTGTTAGAGATACACAAAAGGAGGATCTAACCACAACAAACTGTCTTGAGGACAGTTTAGACCAACGAGATGAAACCCTTCTGCGGTATCGCTTCAGAATGGGTTTCAGGTGGGTTGATAAAAGATGAGAAAAGCAGCCAGCACATGTATGTGTGTTTTTAAGTGACAGAAACGCACTGGAGACATGTAGGACATGTTCCATCAGCAGTGTGAGCAGAGTTCTTCACCAGCCTAACTGCATCTGTTTGTCCTGGCCACCCTGCAGCACCAACTGGGCCGTTTCTATGGAGATTCAGTCATTTGAAATGCCTGAAAGACCTAATTAAAAAAAAAAAAAACCTGCTGTGAAGAAATAGACATGCGATGGTACATGTCTGGTGTAACAATGTGACTACTCCCATCAATTCTATCCAACGTCAGACATCATGGACAACCCCGTTTTCTTGTTTTGATTCATTAAAATAAATATATAATTTGGAATAATGAATCTGTTTGTCACCTTCTCCCACACCTGTGGTCAAGCACTGGCCGTTCACAGCAGCGGGACCAGTGACATGGAGAGTGCTCAGTAACTGGGTGTTTTCACACTGTCCCTTTCAGCCCACAAAAGAACTCAGACAGATGTGTCAGGCATTTCAGGACCCCTCTGACGCAGAGAGGAGGAGGTCTGAGTACACATCACTTTCCAGCCCATGTTGTGGTTCACTAATCTGTGCATTGGGAACACAAAGCACTTCAGGTTCACATTATTATAACCCTCTATGCTTGCCAGATAAATCACACGCATCAGGAGTACAGTGCCAGCCATCTTGCTCCAGATGAAAATTACCCATAATCCAAAGCAATCAAAGTCAGAGATTCACATGGTGTGACCAGAAAAAGGCCTGAGGCCCTATCAGAGCTGAAGTGCTGTTTCAAATGAACTGACAATGGGTACACAAAAAGAACTCAGTCTCTTTTCTGTTGGTCCTGCATAAGAAGACACCTGATGACTATGCACTGCTTATCATCAGTAAAGTATAAATACTTATAAAGCATAAATGTGGGTTGTATAACGTCTTTCTCAAGTTGGGTGGGTGGAACTCTTCAAAAAGAAAAAAGAAAAAGAACAAAACCCAGACTCTCGCACGGCTCCCTTGTAACGAAAATTGCAGTGGCGTAAACTGGCAGTCTCATCTCAAGCCAGCTGGAGGCGTCACCACTTTCACAACAGAAGGCACGTCATCACTTTCCACAGCAAATCAGCTTGTGGTGAACTCAACAGGTTTGTGTGTATGAACTAAGCCTTAAAATATACTCAAAAGGGGTCAACAGACTGCTTTCTGGAAACTGGCAGGATTGAAAATGCTGCGTCTGAACTCCTCTGGTCGAGGAGTCTATCTATTAATGTCCAGAAGTGATCAGCAGGGTGGAGCAGCACGAATGTGCTGCAACTCTGTAATGACAGAAGCTTTTACCATCTATCCATCCATTTTCTATACCACTTATTCCTATTAAGGGTCACGGGGGGCTGGAGCCTATCCCAGCTGACTTCGGGCGAGAGGCGGGGTTCACCCTAGACAGATCGCTAGTCCATCGCAGGGCCAACACATACAGACAAATAACCATTTGATCAATTTAGAGATGCCAATTAACCTGACTTGCACGTCTTTGGACTGTGGGAGGAAGCTGGAGTACCCGGAGAGAACCCACGCAGGCACAGGGAGAACATGCAGACTCCACACAGAAAGAACCCCTGCTCGAACCCCCAACCCTCTTGCTGTGAGGCCACAGTGCTGACCACTGCACCACCGTGCCGCCCACGAGACTGTACCTGTTTTCTACCAGTGTGTGGTGGTTGACGATGTATCAGGATTTCAAGAATACATCAATGTACAGGAAACCCCTCCCATTCCAGGAAGAGGGTACAGATGTAATGTCCCATCATGTCCTTAAGTAAAAAGATTTAACTGTGCTGAAATAAAAACAAAATGCTCAGACCGTTTGATATTAGGTATTTCATCACATTTATGTGGACAGTTGAACTTGTTAGCTTCTCATTTTCATATTCAGTAGCTACGGAACAAGATCATTTACTTGCTGTTGTATTTCTGTCTACCTGGGTGTTCAGTCAGCTCAGAATTTTTGTTCTGAATCAAATCGGGAGGGAAGTCACTGGCTCTTCAGCTGCTTAATGCTTCAGTTCAGCTGCTGGACTAAAATACCCGGCAAGGATCTTTCGCGTTTCGACAGCTCCGGGCAGACAATAGGCGTGAAAGGTTCTATTAAACTTCTACTGTCCTTCAAGGACCCCAACACAGCTACACACCAGAACAAGACTGACCTGTACTGACTGTGCACTGTTGAAACTCCCCCTAGAGGCCAGTTAGTGCTACAGGTATTAAACTTGTGACATTATGCCTGTTCTTCAAGGGGTCCCCAGTTCCTATAATGAGGTCTTTTCCAGTAGGAAAGCATTCTTGTGTGTCTTCCAAAAAATTTCAAGTTCTATGAGGTGCTATGACCACTAACTCTGTTGTGCCTGTGGAGCACCACAGACATGAGCATCGTGCGTTCTCCCAAGCTGATGGGATATCAACATTGACTACCACAAACAGCCTCACGCTAAATCCATGATGAACTCTGTTGTGTTGTTAAGCCACTTGTTTGCAACTTCCTTTTTAAAAAGGCTCATATGTATTTTATACCAAAAACAACACATGAACATGCATTGAGCTTGCGTGAACCACTGGCATCATTTCAGGCACTTCCCAAAAGAAAAAAATTAATAAATAAAAAAAGCACACATTCAAATATCTCACTCACTTAGTGATGGGGGCACCCAACTTTCTCCCAGGTTTTAGGGCTCATTCTGAAAAGGGACAATACGTGTGGGAAAAAAGCCACCATCAAAACTAAAAAAGGGCTAAGATGATGTGGTTTGTCTTTCGGTCTACTGGTATTTTACCAATTTCTGGCAGTTTTGTTCTGTTAAGCCATCTCTACATCAATGTATTAAGCCCAGTATTTAATAATTTCTCATTCACAACTGGCAGTTTCTGGGAGAAACTGAAGACCCCAGCTCAACATCTACCCCTCTCATAAAAACACACCAGCTCCTTGGATGCCTCGGGGCTGAGGCGGCCCTCCTAGAAGGCTTTTATTCTAATTAAAAGCAATGATTTGTCTCAGATTCAATTTGTTGAAGAAGAGCTGTTAGATGCTGATCCTGTTGGCCTAACTAATTCCTCTGAAAACACACACACACACACACACACACACACACACACACACACACACAGGCAGCCTGCTAAACACTGTTTATATAATCTGGGAAGGATGGATGGGAGACAGCTGACGAATGGGGCAACCGATTTGGTTTGCTAGATTCATATTTATTGAAATGCTCTATTACTAAACAGCTGTCAAAGACACACTGGATTATTCATGCTATCAGTAATTACAAATGAGCTATCAGACTGTCATTATGGTCTGAGCACGAGTTAGAACATCGGCCACAGCGCAAATGAAGACAAATGTGGAGCAGGAGAGACTGAAAGATAAAAAAAAGTACTTAAAATCAAATCTCAATGCGTCTGTATTGGGCTATTTGTGCAGGAGAATGCTCCAACCATATCCAGGGAAAGTACTGGAACATTATTTTGGGGATTGAAACCTTGTAAGTTTGGAAAACCCTGGTCATGTCAGTCTGACAAATTATAGACAAGCTGAAAGGAAATCTGTGTGCACAGCACTACATTAACTACGGTAATGGTGACGGATGTTTCTGTCACTGACAGCTTCCAGATGAGTTTAAATCCCATTTGTGTGACTGCTCATGATTCTTTCGCTTGGACAACACAGGTTGTGCTTCAGATGCCCATCACATGTTTAATGGAACGGTTACACTTCTATTTGAACCAACACAGCTGTCTGAACTGTGTTGAAGTCTCGCTGGGGGATTATTAAGCTTTGAGTCTACCAGTTTACACGAGAAGCTACATGATCAGTCGTGTGGGGACCACAGAACACTGATGCTTCATCTCACTATGCAGCATGTGGAGACGAGACATCATCCCCTCACTTGTTGCGATGCTGCCTTGTGTCCAAATTCCCGAGTGATCAATTTTTTTTAAATGTATTATTAGCTTACAAAACACAAGATAATCATTAATCACAACTTCTCAAAATAATTGAAACGGTTTACCAAGATAAAATCAGAGGGTGGTGATGAGTCGCTGTTTCTGGATAGGAAAAAAACAATACGGGGGTTTTCATCATGGCAGGTGAAACTACAGCAAAAACAAGGCATTTCTGGATAGATGAGGAGACTATTCTGTCTCAGCTGAAGGTCTGCTTTTCTCAAACTGTCTTAAAATATAAGTCAATCATCTGAAAGGCACCATGCTTGCCAGCTTGTTTGCGGTGTGACACAAAAATTCAGCCAGAAAAAGACTGATCACAACAAGTTGTGAGTTAGTGTTCTGCCGCCTACTATTCTGAGGGATTCTGGATACTCTGGATTGATTCTTCTCCATTCACGTACACTTGAACGATGAGAGTAGTCTGATTAAAAAGCCTAACGATGCTACAGCTATAGCTGTACAACAATGGTGCATGTAAACCCACTGGCTGAGCAAGTTGGAGTGTGTTGAGCTCTCAGGGCCGCCACAGTAGAATATGCAAAATAATACACTCACTGAAACTGGCACGTAACCTATACAAGTACATTATTTTAATTTTTACTCAGAGAAGTGACTCGGACAAGCAAAAGGTAAATGAACTTCAAAAAGTTCCTGTTGAGCTCTGGATAGAGAAGTCCATCATGATGCCTTCAGACAGAGACAAAGCCTTGATTCAGCATTTCACCATTTCTTGATAATTAAAGACCCTTTCAGTACAACTTGATTGTTAATGCTTCATTATGTTCAGAGTGGCCCGCTTTAAGTGATTGGCCGATGTAAACTGCTGATAGGAGCAGGCCCTGTCTGATCTCTTTAAGTGCAAAGCTTGCGAATAAATCTTCTCTAGCACAGCGACAGCGGAACAAGTGCCAAAAGCAAGCCAATTTTCAAATCGGAAGCTGCATTTGGAGAATAAGCAGGAGGGAATCTGATAAAGAATGAAAGATGGCTGTTGTGATCGGTGGGCAAGACGCCATTGATCTTTATTATTCAGCCATAATCGCTATTTAGGGCACTGGAACACTTCACAGCAGTTTAAAAGGAGCTTTGTTTGACAGTTGATCACTGCCATGTTTTCTTCTAATACAGCCTGGATTTTATCAAGAATCCATTGAGATGTGTCGAGAAAACAGAGTCTCACAGGCGTCTCCTGTCACTGGTTTCACCTAACAGCTGCACAAGCTCTCGGTCTTCTGTTGGACTTCCACCTGCCATGAGTGCTGCCGTGCCAACTGCTACATTGTACTTATTGAGAGTGATTCTACCCTAAGTCAGCATCCATCAGGGGTGTTTGGCAACAGGAATGCCCTCACTTTTGGCAAAGCCACCCACTCTTACCCTGCTGGGGGGGGGGGGGCATGGACATTGCAACCAACTTAAAACACAGTCAGGTTCACTGGAGTACACACAGCATGCCTGACTTAATGGTTTCATGTGTTGCAAAAGGATGCAGGGCATCCATGAAGTGACCAAAAAAATGTACCTTTGATATATGACCATACATGCAGAGTGGTAACTGACATTTTTCAGTCTTAACTGCACTTCATCAGTGTGTATCCCCAGTCGAGTGGCTGCTGGGCGCCCATTCTATACAAAACACCTCCTGAGAAGTTCCAGTCAAACTGTGCACACTGTAATGCACTGGCTATGTGTAACCATAGCAACACTGAAGCGGTCAACTCCTTTTACAATTTATTGCAACAACTATAAAACATCTAACAATAAAAATGATTGACTAACATTTTTTAACGTGTTTGGAGAATACAAGGTTTTAAAGTGAAATTATCCGACAAGCCCACAACTTATAAGTAGAAAAGGAGGACGTGAAGGGAAAATATGATCTCTGCCCCACATTCTGCGTCTCTGTGCGGTGCAGCTAACTTTGATAAGACTAATGCAAACATGCCCGTTTCTTTGTGAACCAAGGTTGCGATGGAGACCATAGTATCTCTGCCGGTTGTCATTTACGTCAGTAAGTCACAGGTTGTTCAGTTCGACCCGGGTCATTCTGAACTAAAATGATATCCCGAGCCCACGATTTACTCCCTGGTTCACGTGAACACCTCCCTATCTGGACACCTGACCAGGGGACATAACAGGATACTGCTTCTGGGATTCCTTCAGAACTGTAGCGGCTGGCACTCTGTCGTGGTCGCTATCGCTATATTTCTCCTTGATGCACCATATTTGTTAATAAACATTGTAAAGTTTAAGACATCAAGGTCTCCCTGGCACTACAAGTACAAGGATCTGTCCACAGAGGATACAGCCAACTGTTTGAGCAACGAAGGTTCAATGCTGTATGCCTTCTGGAAAGGCTTAGATGCAATGTTGCAGTGCAGCATGACATGTTATAGTCCAGCTGTTATTGGCATCTTGATGTGGTGAATAGTAAACATGGACTGTGATTTGTTTGGGAACATTTTGATACCGATTTGGGGGCAATGACATGTCCAGTAAAGCGCGATGATCTTACTGTCCAACATACAGACGAGTTATATTTTCTTTGTCAGCCACAGGAGGTGTCACTCACTTTGAATCTTGCTAGCATAACCTCCCTGGTTGGAGCTGAGACAAATGGTGCTACAAGGACAGAGGACCAGATTTATCTCCTGTAGGCAAGTCGTATCTGTGGTTCGTCCTATTTACTGGAGCCAAATCATCCCCGTGGGATGGTGATGAACTTCCCAGGTATTAGTCAAACCCTCTGGTGTTACCATGGAGATGAAGTTATGGCTTGTGGAAAAAAAAACTTTAGATAATGACTGCATCAAAATGTAAATGAATGGTCTTGTTATTTCATTCTTTGGCAAGTGAGCGTGCTATAAGCAGGATAATACCCTTCAAGGTGTCCATAATCAGGAATTAATAGACTCACAGAGGCAACCATCAGACGCCCTTCATCCATTAATTCCTGATAATAGACTACTCATCGCGCATCATCCCTCAAGTGGGTGTAGCTGGAGACAGAGAAGGACTTACCACTCCGAGTTTCTCCGATGCGTTCGCTTTCCACAGTCTGATATTCATCTCATCAGAGCCACTCAAGATGTATCGGTTATCTGCTGACCACTTTATGCAGATGACATGCTGCATGCGTTTGGTGTGGTAGACCTCCCTGATGGTTAAAAACAGAAGGTGGTCATTCAATAAATGTGCTGCCTTGATCAGCTGATCACAAACCAAATGAAGCATTTATAAAGAACCTAGCATTCGTATAACGCAGGACTATACACACACAGGGATACTCAACACCTCCTACTCACCTGAGCTTGTGTTCTATTTTCATCAATGAATCTTCTGGCAATAATATTGAAAATTATCTATTCAGTGCATCAAACTTCAAAAACAAACAAGGCACTTTCCTTTGTTTGAGTGAATACAGGAACAGACACGCAGCTTAAAGGAAACATCCTAGGTGAGGAGCCAGATGTGATATCTTCATGGCTCATTCACAAGTGCAAACCATCACCGCTGATTAATAAACTGGCTGCAGACGATTCCTCCATTAATCCATCAGTAGCCCAATCAACTCAGCTTTTGATGAAGATGCACTATGTCATTCTGTACCAATGTGTGTCTAATCGAGTCACAAGTTGAGGTAATTCTCCGTTTACTAGACATGAAGAGTTTGTGTGTCATTTAATTTCTTTTAAACCCTCAATTATTCGCAAATAGAAACAATAAACCTGACTGGATGAATCAAATGATGAAGAGCAGAGGTGTAATTAATGATACTGATAGTAACTATTCCAGGGCCTTGCTATAGACACTTCACGAGTGCTGGGGCATCTTTCATGATTCCAAAAACAAAGGTCTTCCTGCTGGGAAGAGTCAGAATGTCTGTGCTGAAAAATGAAAGAACTAGCAACTAGTAAGGGTTTGAGCGGATGACTGCTGTTCGTCGGACCATGTTTAGTTTGAGGTTTTTGGGCTTATTACCTGGAAGTAAGTTTAGATTTTGTGCAAATCTGTTGATTACAAATACAGCAGGATGAAAACATAGTCATGCTTCAAGGAAGTGAATACTTTGAGATTCAGCTGGTGACTGTCCTGTGGCTGGTTCAGGGGAACAGAACAGTGACTCTGATGGCCATTTCAGCCGGGGTGGTCGTCAGGATACGGGCCGTACTGACCTGCTGTGCCCGCTGTCCTTGGGGAAGATGCGGATGGTCTTGTCAAAACTGGCAGATGTGAATTCCTTCCCGGTGGGGGAATAGTCGACATCCAGCACAGCAGACACGTGGTCCATGTGAACTATGAACGGCTTGCTCAAGTATCTCATGTCATACGTGTAGAGACTGGTGGGGCGGACACAAACGAGCTCCATTATATACACAAAGTGTTTTATTTCGCTTATAACTAGACACTGATCAGAATAATAATAAACCACTTCAATATTATCAGGTGCTTAACAACTGAACACAGAATGCCAACTGATAAAGCTCAGCCAACACTCACAGAATTTTATTTACCGTTATGGAATTAGTCACAAGAAGTTCATTTAAAGGGAGTCCGTCAATTTAACCCTTAACTCACTTGTAGTCTTCATTGGCGCTTGTGAAGTAATAAGCTTCCATTGGGTTCCAGCACATAGTGTTGCTCCTCATTGTCATGATAACCTGAGGAGGCCAATGAAAACACACGGTAGAGATCCATCCCAGCAGACCTCTGAAGAGAACCTTACAACCCAAGCGTAGAACCTGAATTACGAGACTGTACCTTTTTAAGTGGCGCCGATTCTCTCATGTCATACAGCACGATACTTCTGTCGGAGGCGCAGCTTGCAAGAAGTTCAGTCTGACGAAACAAAGACAGCACAGAAAGAAGACGTTGTCAGCTTGTTACAGTCTTGCAAGTTTGTCTGAGCGAGCAAAACAATGCGTATACCCAACAGCATACCAAGGACAAAGCACCATAGTTTCTAAACGAGTTACTTCATGATGCACCGAAACAGATAAATATCCACGCCGTCACATTTATCTAGAGATGTGAGGCTCCATGAGTCTGAAACAGTGGGGGGAAAAAAAAACTGTATTTCACCAGAAAAAAAGCAAATATGGCAGGTAAGTAAGATTCTACATGCACAAAATGTTTTACTTGAAATTTGTTTTCCCTTGCTAAAGCTGGAGTTCTCTCAAGAAGAGCAATCCCGAAGAATAAAGCCAAGTAAATCACACGATTTTCTGCAGTGTTCACCAAAGTCTTTGTGTCTTCTTGTACTATATCTGACCATTTTTATTAATTGGTGTGGTCAAAATATATACTTACATCGAGCACCAAAACTGTGTAACAAATTAGAGCTGCAAAATTAAGCTAAGTCACGATACGACCTGTTGTGATTTTCAAACCACAGGAAGGGACAATATTTGTTAAAGGCTAACTGTGGGTCAAAATACCACATCAAATTAAACACTGTGCTGTTGGAGAGATCCCAACACCACATGCTCTACAGACTGAGACATAACTGTGCATGAAAATGGCCATCATACAACTTCCATCACTATTTACCGATTGACTCAAAAGCAGTCACTAATAGGTCGACCCCAAACTTGGACCCATTTTTTATATATATATATATATATATATATATATATATATATATATATATATATATATATATATATATATATATATATATATATATATATATATATATATATATATATATATATATATATATATATATATATATATATATATATATATATATATATATATATATTCAGATTTATTGCATTTTAACCGAGTGTTTCTATTTTAGCCTCCATGCTTTTCTTGCATTCCCAGCAGTGCTTTCGCCTGCTGGGAATCTCGCAGACTGACTGTGCTTCGTTAATCATGTCACGTGGCTTTCCTCAGGGTATCAAACTCTGCCTTCCAGTAAAAAACTTCTACACCAAGATAAGAGTGAAAAAACAACAACAACAACAACAAAAGTAAGACAAAGAAAATTCATTTCAGCTCAAAGCTTTTCACACCTCATTCCCACACACCTGAACTGAATACCGCAAAAGCAGAGGATCCTGATTTGCTTATTATAAGATCAAGCTAAAATAAGACAGGAAATTCTGCAACACTTTTAATTTTATTTTTCTAAAATGAGCACTTTAAGATGAACATTCTCAAACGCTCAATTGTGTATTATTTTCATGCACCCCTAATATTCGACTAATATACTGCTTGACGTAGTTGGATACTTTTAACAGAAAAGCAACCCCCGCCCCCTAAGAAATAAAAACAAAAACAATCTCTTTCTGCTCATATTCGTAGCTGAAATATTCTGCCAGACGCCGGCTCGTCTACTAGGCTATGCCATTTATATCTCACTGAACAATAACAATGAGACATTATGATGCTCCGGACCCTGAGGAAATTCTCTATTTGAGCTCCATCCATTGTCATCTTCCGCTTATTCCTACATTAAGGGTCGCGGGGGGGCTGGAGCCTATCCCAGCGTCAACGGGCGAGAGGCAGGGTTCACCCTGGACAGGTCGCTAGTCCATCGCAGGGCCAACATAGAGAGATGAACAACCATTCACACTCACATTCATACCTACGGTCAATTTAGAGAATCAATCAGCCTCGTCCCCAATTGCATGTCTTTGGACTGTGGGAGGAAGCCGGAGTACCCGGAGAGAACATGCAAACTCCACACAGAAAGATCCCGTGCCCGAGCCGGGACTCGAACCCGGAACCTTCTTGCTGTGAGGCCACAGTGCTGACCACTGCACCACTGTGCAGCCCCTATTTGAGCTCTTGATTCTAATTTAATACTTCTACTCTAGGCTTAAATATGTCAAGATATATACATTGTAACATCACACTTATAAATGAGACATCAAAATTCAAGCATTTAAGGAATTTCAGCACCTGTGGGAACCATTTAAAGTGTACATCATCCCTCTGACAGAGACTCATCTTTACTCGTGTCTCACCTCCACAGGGTTGAAGCGGACTGAGCTGAAGCTGTCTACCCCCCAGCTGAAGGAACGGATGGGGGTGCTCCTCTGCTCATCCCAGATGTCCACCTGCTGGCCGCATGTTGCAAACACACCATCCTTCTGGTGATGGTCAAGTCCAGTGAAGACTGTCTGTAAAGGGTGAAGCATGCTTAGAATATGGTGGTGTTATACCTACAACCTACAGAGCAGGATGTTACACTATCGAGACTTTGATCATCACAGTACAGACAATTCCCACTCATACCTTTCCCAGAATTGTGTGAAGTGGCTCCTCTTCCTCTCCATTACCTGGCGCCTCCATTTTCCATTGCTTGATTGATTTGTCGTCACCAACCTGTTGCAGACACCACCCCAGACATGAACTGTGTTAGGCATTAGCTTCAACAGTAATAAATACCATTTCAGGTGTTACAGGGTGCAATAGTCACTGTGAAAAAGGAAGTTCCACAGAAGCGGACGGCCATTCCCCGCACAAAACCCTCATGTGCTTGGAGCGTGCGCACACATTCACGTTTGGCCAGATTCCACACTTTCACCTGAGGGTCAAATTAAACAACCTATCAGAGACTGTGGTTGATCTTACACTTCTAAAAGACTCAACAAGGGTAATGAGTTACCTCGCCATCACAGGAGCCAGACAGCAGCGTGGAGAGGCTTTTGGTGTGCTTGGCCATGCAGTTCACACCATCTCGGTGTCCATCCAAGGAGGCCAGGAAGGGCTTGGCAAACACCCTCTCCAGCTTGGTAGCATTCAGAGCCCGCGTGTACTCTCTGCCCACCTCGAACGGATGAAGTGCTGGGTCATAGTTTCTGGGGACTGAGGACACACATTTGCCATGTTGAGAGCTCAAAGGAATCAACATATTATTAAAAATATTTTCAGTATCAAATACTGAATTGAGTATTAAATGCGTTTCCAGGGAAGAAAAAAAAATTCAGAATGGGGGAAAAAAAATCCTATTCAAATTGGAATAGCTCCAGAGATTGTGTAAAACACGTTTCCTGGTCAATCAACTAATGGGTAAGTATGACCATAACAAATAAATCTAATTAGATCAAGCTGAACTGTTTTATATTAGTTATTATCATTTTGACGTGAATGTTGCCAAATTGTCTGGGTTCAACTTGTTTATTTTGCGACTGTAACATTTACCATTTCGCCAATTACAACGTTTTAGTTTTCATCCAAGTCTAAGACAGCATTCGTCATCAGTGATGACAAACCTGCCTTTTATTAGCCACGTCCTCATCCTGTCAGACATTACATGGCAACCATAGTTTCTTACTGTATGAGGTTTGTCGCACTGCTCCTGTTTTTACTGGGCACAACTAGCTAACAGTGCTACATCAGGTAGCGGTGGCTAGCCTAGCCGGGGAGTTAGAAATGTAACACTTACCACGCTGAATATCGAGTTTGGTCTCCCGGACATAATCGTCCGGATTTCTCGAGAGGACTTTAACTTTCATTTAACTGAAGAATGAAGATGAACTCAATGTTTGAGGTGAAGGCAAACAACACAAAAACAAACTAGCAAAGGTTGGACTGCCCATGTGTTAAAAGAGTTTACTGTGGCCGCAATGCTTTGTGGGACGTCCAGTCCTCCCGCTTACGTCAGACAAAGCGAAAGCCCTATCAATGTACAGATTTTTGGTCAAACTCTGGGCGGTATTGCGAAAGTTTGATTTTCAAAATAAAGTACAATTTCTTATAAAGAAAATTTTGTATGATATATTGCCTTTCATTATACATGTTTTTTTTTGTCAAACACAATGTACTGCCTTAATGTGGAATTTTTGAATCACTTGAAATTTCTCTATATGACAATTAATGTCATAAATGGAGAAAATATGCCGAAGTAAAGCATGAGTATCAAGCATTTTTTTATTTTTAATGACAAAGCCGGAAGTACTTTTAGTACATATGTCACTTGACAGCTACTTGATACAGTTACAAGGTCGACGTGAAACACTGCGGCTTGACACTCAGTTACTGTTACTTTCTTCATGTTGGGCCACCGCATGTCGAAAACGTGGTTCACAGGCGAAAATACTTCCGTAATGGATATTTAGCGTTAGTGTCGCCGATATCCCGTATTTGCACCTGTAACGCGTTGTTAGCAGCTAGCTGTTATAGGGGCTATCTACGGTCATTTTCGTTAATGAACATGGGCTCCGCTCCAAATCATCGTGTGCCAGAGACGGGACCTCCCGACAAGCCCGCGTCTGCTGCTTCTTTAGCCGGACACATCCAGCAGGTGTTCAGCCACGTGAAGTTAGAAAACCTACTCGCAGGACTCAGTGGGGGAGTGGTGTCAACGCTGGTGCTTCATCCGCTTGACCTGGTCAAAATCAGGTTTGCAGGTACAACAGTATACCCAACTGTGGATGTGCTGTAATAATATTGTTTTTACTGCTAGTACCCTGCTCTTTAGGAACTCTGACAGGGACGAAATTGCATATATTCTGGTAATGGAAGATCATGTGTACAAAACCCTGTTTGGAAATCGTCTATTTGAAATAAAACGAATTAAGTAATAGTGTTGTCGACATACTGTGACTTCACTTGATCAACCTGAAAAATGATGAGGTTTACCTTTTACTTCGGGGCTCAGATAATCATCCTAACAGCAGTAGTTAAACTACATTTACAACTATTTACTGCATAGCTGTATTAGTTTCCTCTTGGACGCGACTGTTGCACAACTTAACCAGAACCTAACAAAGGTCTCTGTCTTTCAACTCAGTGAGTGATGGACTGGAGTTAAGACCCAAGTATACTGGCATCTGGCACTGTATGAGGAGTGTCTGGCACCAGGAGGGACTGAGAGGACTTTATCAAGGAGTGACCCCCAACGTATGGGGGGCTGGATCCTCTTGGGGTCTCTACTTTTTTTTGTGAGTAAGGTTTTAACCTGTCTGCATCACCATGATAATTGTATGTGAGGATATATCAGTAGGACTTCACCCACTGTTTTCTCTGCAGTTACAATGCAATCAAAGGGTACGTAAAGGAGGGCCGTCAGACTGAATTGAGCGCATCTGAACACCTGGTGTCTGCAGCTGAAGCAGGTAAGTCTTCACATGGATCCCAGCACTGAGTGTCTCTGGCAGCTGCAGCTTGATAAGACTGCCCTGAGCTGGCCTCAGCTGACACACTCTGCTTTTAATTTGACACACAAGGCCACGTGATTGTGCTTCCTACTGGTCAAATGAGGTTCTTTAAGTATCTCAGAAAAACAGGTGAATCCAACAGAGTGTTTTATTTATTCATAACCAATTCAACAGTTCAGTTCAGTTCTGCGGTACAAAGAACAACACACAGACACCTTAATCAGAGGACTTCCTGTTGGTATGAATGAGTCTTGACCTTTGACCTCTTGATTTGTGAACTCTGATCACTTCAGTGTTAAAACATTACAGCGTAATTGTCGTAATCAAGAGATGTAGAGATAAAGTCTTATCATGTGTCTTGCTGTGTCAGTGGGTATGTGTGAGTAATAAAGTAGCAAACTTACTGTTTATTTTTCCAGGCATCCTTACACTCACCATCACCAACCCCATCTGGGTGACCAAGACCCGGCTGGTGCTGCAGTACAGCGCAGACACAGCTAATAAACAGTACAAGGGGATGTTTGATGCGCTGGTCCAGATCTACCGCCATGAGGGAGTGCCTGGACTCTACAAGGTTAGACCTTAGCATAGCTACAATACTTTCATCATAATGTTGTTTAAAAGCTTCAATGTTGTGCCTCCTCCAAGGCTGGAAAGCTGTGTTCTGGGTCCATAATGGCCACTAGAGGGCATCACAACCACATATCTTTGTAGAGGAGTAATCCTGCGTCTGACTTATTAACATTCATAAGGTATCACTGAATTTTAGCCAGTGGTGACTGTGGTTGTGTAGAAATAGTTTTGCTATTATTTTCTTTACTACACTTAATGATTCAGTCGTTTCTTGACTTTTATGTCATTACATTTCAACAAGCGAAAGACTCTTTTCTACTTCTCTGCAGCTTCTATGATGCATCGCAAAATATTCCTTCACTAAAAAATTCCCCTTCAACTCGGTTTATATTCAGTAGAGTCAAAAATCAGGAAATGACGTCACTGTCAATCATTATGTCAAATGGTATTTTTTCACGGCGGCACGGTGGTGCAGTGGTCAGCACTGTTGCCTCACAGCAAGAAGGTTGTGGGTGGAGCCCCGGCTGCAGCACAGGGTCTTTCTGGGTGAGTCTCCATGTTCTCCCTGTTCCTGCTGGGTTCTCTCTGGTACTCCAGCTTCCTCCCACAGTCCAAAGACATCAAGAGGGGACCAGGATAATCCAGACTCTAAATTGACTGTAGGTGTGGCTGGGAGAGCCAATGGTTGTCTGTCTCTATGTGTTGGCCCTGCCATGGACTGGTGACCCGTGACCTCTCATCTGAAGGCTGCTGGGATAGGCTCCACCCCCCTGGGACCCTTAACAGGATAAGCAGTAGAAGATGGATGGATGGTATTTTTTCATTGTCTTAGTTAAACGTTAATTTTCCTCTTTTTTTTTTTTTTTTTCTTTTTAACTTCAAAATTTCCGAGGTCCAAGGTTACAAATTTGATTTAAGTAAATGCTGGGACTTCTGCAACCGTGAAACTGAAGTAGCTTTTAACCCCTAAACGCATTCCCTCTGCCAAGGAGGTCATGGGATCATGATAGTTACTCTCCTGCCTTTCGTACTATAACTAGACTGGAACTCAGTAATGTTGCTGATCTTAGATATTGCCAGTTGTGCTTTCAGGTTAATGTCAGTGCGCCGCTGCGTCACTCAAAGCAAACAGACACTAAACCACCTGAGGAGGAGACGAAGTGAAGGGTCAAGATTTCCTGTTTCTCCTGGGAATCTTGTAATGTTGGCCGTTAGTGGTTGATGTTCTTTATTTGGCATATTTTTCCAGTTCTAATGACTGATAAGTCATTAAAATAAAACTTCATCACTCTTTGAAAGGGTGTATCCATTATATTATTATGTCACCATTGTCAGTGTCATAAAGTGGTCTTAGTAGGACGATATCTTTACTGCAGTAGTCTATCATCCAGTAAAGATGTTATCATGGCAGACTTAATCACGGATATGTTTTTCTAGCAGGATCTCTCTAACATTTATGGAGGATGGGTAATACTAGAAGGATAAAATGTGATGAAAGTGGATCCCATAGTAGATCCTGGAGGCAGTTTGAGGTCACTGGCAGGATAAAGCTGTTATACTGTGCGTGCGTGTGGCGGAGGTATGAACTCTCTAGCTTGATCTGAGTTCCTGTACAGCCTGGCAGGAGACTTATTACACATTCCTCAGTGAAAGTAAGTCGCCTGGGTGTCGCGCTTTGGTGTCGATCGGTATTTGAGAGTGTCGAGGAGAAAAAAAGACTCACGCATCATTTGTGTCCAAGGGTTATGTTCCTGGTCTGTTTGGCACATCTCATGGAGCGCTGCAGTTCATGGCCTACGAGGAGCTCAAGAGGGACTACAACAAGTACAAGAACGTGCCCTCAGAGACCAAGCTGGTGAGTCAGGAGCCCCACCAGGCTTCTCTCACTTTAAAAAGAAATGAGTGAGGATGAGACGTTGACTTGGTTAACATGTCTGATCAGTAGGTTTGTTATTTCTGGGAAAAGTGAGTGCATTGATGTGAAATGTGTTAATGTTTTATTTACTCTTGTGGGCTAAAACTTCGAAATCAATTCATCCTGCCGTTAAATAAGAGTCTCAGTGTTGGTTTCCTCCTCGGTTCTCCCTCCATCACTCGCTGTCTTCATGTGTAAACAGAGCGCCTTGGAATATATTGCAATGGCGGCATTATCCAAAATCTTTGCTGTGGCGACGACATACCCCTATCAGGTGGTGCGAGCTCGCCTGCAAGACCAGCACAATCGATATAATGGTGTTATTGATGTCATCAGACGGACATGGCGGTATGATTCTGATCCACTCCCAAGGTCTCGCTGCAGTTGTGGAAGTCTAGTGAACTAAATCAAGGTTTTTGTCTTTTCGCTCTGTGCAGAAACGAAGGCGCCATCGGCTTCTACAAAGGCATCATCCCCAACTTGATTCGTGTCACTCCAGCCTGCTGCATCACTTTTGTAGTTTATGAGAATGTGTCTCGCTTCCTTCTGGGCCAGAGTTAACGACTCGGAGACTCGTGGAATAGATTCTGAGGACACGCTGGCATACAGGAAGCCTGGAGACCAGCCGTCGTCGGTGCATGAACGTGCAGGTTTGATGTGATGTGGGAAGTGTTCGTGTTCACTGGAAATGAATGAAAATGTTGCCAAAGAGCCACAGAGCAAGAGGGGGATCTTTCAGTTAACCAGCGATGACGTGCACATGCTGGACAGACGTATGACTGCAAAGCTGCTGTGATGTTCGCGTGGATTTTAAACTGACGCGTAAATGTTCCAGTGGAGGTTTCCAAACTGAATATTTCTTAGTTAATGTTTACATTTTAAGTTTAATGTCAGCAAGGACAGTGTGTTGAACAGAGTAGCACAGGAATGAGTCCAAAAAACCTGGAATAAGTTAGCCTTGTTGAACATCTGCCTCCCTCCTCTCAAAGTCCGTGGGTTTTTGGCTACTAACCTGAAATAAGGTCAGCGGTTCATACTAGCTTCATATATTTTAATGTTCTATGAAAGTAAGTACCACACATGAATTATGAGGAACTGATGTCTTAAAACAGCAGTTGCTAGCAAATGTTGAAGGCAGAAGTTATCTTTTGTTATTTAACCTTTATTTTACCAGGTAGTCACTTGAGATCAGGTGATCTCTTTTCCGAGCGAGACCTGGCCAAAGGACGTGCAAAGCTGCTTTGGCAATGTTAAAGTCCTTTGTCCCGTCTGGTTCATTCATAGCATAACATCAGTTTTATAATTCTGATAATTGCATTTGAGCTAGATTCTAGAATCATTAAACTGGTGTTCGTTTCGTATCGGACTTTGGTTTTCCACAGATTATTTTCAGCAATGATGAAAAATCCCACCGGCCTTTGGTGGAGGGAACCTGTGGTTATGCTAACTTCCAGCTTGGCCTACAAACCTCCTGCATCCCTGCAGCTCTCTGTCCTCACTGATATTAATTAGTCCATTTTAAATGACTGCTTCATGTGAACAAACAGAATCCTTATGGAATTGTCTTTTAGCGCACAATTTATACTGTTGACAAGATTATTTTTATTTCATGACGACGAACTGTTATGGCATTGCTTTATAAATGCATTTGTGTTATAAATCCTGAACTGCGCGTTACCTCAAGATTGATTGTTGTGCTCTTAGTGATCAGATGCATTTCATGAAGGAAAGTTTCCCTGTGATAGTGCAGCAGAGCTGGAGACACCTTGTTGATGCTCGCTCTTACCAGTTTTTGGTCGAACAGTCATTTCTTGATCAAACTGTCCTTTTCAGTTTGACTGTTTCTTACCCAGCGGTGTCCCTCTACAGCAGGGGTAGGGAACCATGTGCCATGGAGAGCCGTGTGTATGTAGGTTTTCGTTCCAACCAAACACTTCAACCCATCTTCAGCCACAGAAGAGTGTTAATCAGTGGAATCACCTGTTAAAGTGTTTGGTTGGAAGGAAAACCTGCATACACACGGCTCTCCATGGCACATGATTGCCCACCCCTGCTCTACACCAGTGGTTTGGGGTCAGGACCCCCCTGGGAGACCACAGAGGATTTGGAGAAATTAAAAAAAATATTGAAAGATGTGAGTTTTTTTGTTTTTTCTTTTAAGCCTGAATTCTTCCTAAAGATAGTACTTAAACTACTATAAAAAGAACTTTAAATTAACTTAAATTTAACTGTCTGAATAAGGCTATTATTGCTTGGGTGTGTATGTGTGCAACATCTTGTCATACGATCATGTGCAGGCCGACAGGCGGATGAAGTTTGATCTCAAGTGTTTTTTTCCTATTGACACAAATGCAGTGAAATGAGTGCCCCAGCTGCATGGAAATACATTAAATGTGTTCTTCAGCTACATTGAACTAAATGCTTGATCTAAAACAAAAAACTCATGTGGGCTGAGTAAAAAGTCATATAAAAGATTACTTTATTAACAGCAACAATGCATACAAACAGGTCACATGAGCACACGGTTCAAAGATTGGCCTCAGGGCAACATCGTTAACAGTTCCTGTGTTCCAACGGCACCAATAAGCAGAAAAGCTACAGTACAAAGTTTATTTCTGGTCAACAGAATGACATCAGACTCTCAAATAGTATAGTACTTAAACAGAACATTCAATCAGTGAGACTGTGAGGCCTAGGGTACCTGATAATTGTGGAAGGCCAGATAAACTAGCAGGTCTGCTCCCCTCTTTTAATCTAACATGTTTTATTTAGGAAGTTCCTCAATTATGATCCTGGATACCGAATTCCAGCCTGTAGATGCATCTCCTCTGGGGTAGTCAGCGCAGGTCCCCACCCACACGGCCACGTCCACCAACCCTGCTTTGACGCCCTCGCACAGACCTTCAACTGACATGAGACGGAGAAGACAGTGCCAGTGAGTTTGAGGCAACACCCACACTGCCTACAGACATGGTAATAGTTATGATTTGTGGTCAACGTTTCCAAAACCTAATTGGACTGTATGAGTTTGTTATGAGGCTAGAAGGCTTCCCAGACTGCGCTGCAGTTAGAGCAACCACTTCAATACAACAGTTCAACATTTCTCTCTTTTGCTTTCTTGCTAAGTTGGATTTTAAGATAGATGTCAATCTGTGCAGCAAGAAATCTGTTCGCTTAGCACAGAGATCGGAAACAAGAAGTCTGACTGACTCTCTTGGAGCCTAAATAACTCACTTTCTTTGGTGTGTGTCACCAGGCGGTTGCCAAGCAACCAGAGGAAACTTCAGTGGCTTTGTATATTTGAAACAAACACAATCCTGTGTTAATAAATTAGCTTTAGAGGTGTTAGCAGGTGACTTTTTTTTAACCATGGGAGGGTCAGGCCAGCTGATCCTGAGCTCCAGTAACTCAGCCTCAGAGGCAAATATAAGAATAATGATTTCTTCAACTGAAACATTTTCAACCCAACCCCGAGATCCCACCTGAGGATGTTCTGTGGATGTTGATGGTCGAGTTGAGCTCCGGACTGCCCTGGTCTAAGTAGATGATGGACTCTATGGGGAGGGGGCCCGTACACTCTGCTCCATTAAAGGTGAAGTACCACCTCTGGCAGCATGCGTTCTTACACTTGAGTCGGAGGGAACCACTGAAGAGGACTCTGAGGGAGCTGTCGGTGCGCAGCTTGGTGAACGTGCAGTCCTGCAACACAGCGGTGGAGCGTTTGAGATGTTTACAGAGGCACACAACTAGGCAAAAGGTTTGGGCCCATTCCAAGAGCAAGAGGGGCCCCTGTTGGCAACTTACTGTAACACATTTTAGATTAACAATTATAAACTCTCTTAAATCTCTAATAAAACAACAAACAGTGCACTGCTGCTGCCCCAAAACCTCTTCAGTGAGGCCCCCTCTAGAAACCAAATGACAGCTGGACAGCAGGAGTGAGGACAGTTTGCTGGTTGAGTGAAACGTTTGCCAGAATGCTTTATCAAGGGGGCCTTGATGGGCTGAACATGTCTGTCACTGTGCAATACAATTCTATTTTTGAAGCAGGTCCATTTTGTTTTTCACATTATGTGTAGAGTTCAACAGGCTCTTAAAATGTCAGAATCTCCATAGCAACAGCTGAGATTGTGCTGCAGGGTCAGAGTCAAGAGTTAACAACAAACGTCCTATTTTTACATTGTTAGCCAACGTTCCTGGTTAGCATTTCAAACTAAACAACTTAAATGAAGATGTTTGAAGGTAGATTTTACACAATATATCATTTCAATATGGGTGGAGGAGGATGTTGTTTGATTTACCCCCCCCCCCCCAAAAAAAAGTATTTTCCTTGTGGTGAACTTCAACTTTCATGACCAACGAGAGGGCAGTCAGATAATACACTGTATGCTTGTTTACTTCAAGTGCTGATGGAAACTTTGATTCTGCTATAAAGTCCTTCTCGTTCTTAAGTGAAGGAGTTTAGAATGGGATGGTAACACAAACAATGGCTCCCTTCAGTTGATCCTCCCAGTTAGTCATGTCAGCCAGTGAGCACCCTTGATCCCCGAGCCCTGGATCGGCCTCAGGGCGATGGAATGCAGCTGTCATTAATGCGATTAATCTCACCTGGGCTCTTCCTGCTCGGACAAGCTGAGACATCGGCTGCGAGGAGATGCTAGAACTTACATCTTAACTTAATTGACAGTCGCTTCAGTGGTGTTGTCATATAGTGACCAGTAGAAACACTCGAAGAGTCCTCAGACGGACGGTCACGGGGTTCATGTCTAAGCATGCAAACACCCGGTCCTGGTCTGGAACCTAAAAAAGCCTCAATCCCTTTGTTAAATATTGCATATAGAACAGAAACCAAAATACTGAGACAGGTAACATCTGATCCAGGTCTGTGGACATTCTGCACTGGTAGGAAAGAGTTTCAGTGATATTCAGGGCCCTGAACTGTACAGAGAAGAAACTTTTGAAATTATGGGCCCTTCACACCCACACTGAAACATGGAGTCACTACACCCTAACCCAGGATACTGGTGCCATCACTGGTCCAGACAGGAACAACTGTCACGAGTTTCAGTGCACGTATTCATGTCCCACCGAACACCCTTTTCACAGCAAACATTTTGACTAGTTTGAGTAGGAAATGCGCACGCCAAATGAAAACCATGAATGTTGGCTGCTGTCCCTGTAGGTGAGTCAGTTCCAGGGCTCTGCTATCATGCATGTTCCCCCCGCTGGCGTGGCTAACTGGGTGCAGTGGTTGGTGATTATTCACAGCTGTGCTGAAAAGCCTCTCCAGTAAAAACGTCTGCGATCTTCATCCTTTGCATTTGTCTACTTCTCCATTTATTTCCAAATACCTGAAATGTCCTTCCGTCATCTGTATATTGTGTTAAGTGCTAATCAGCAAATGCTACCATATTACCTTTCAGAGGGTAAACATGGTATTACACAGTGTTTCTCAACTACTGGACTGGGGCCCAGGGGTAGACCACGAGCACCCTCTAATTGGCAAGGAGAAGACAAAGTGGTCTGCCTTTATATACATATCTTTGAAGGTTATTTGTTACATTTTCCTGGTTGTCTATTGATGTCATGCTGCATTTATTGTATTGTATTTACTATATTAAAGCCATTACACCTACATTTGATTACAGTAAAATAATTTGGGCCTAGGTCACAGGAACTAATAAGTGGGTCTCCAGGAAGAAAAGGTTGAGAACCCCTGGTATTACATTCTCGTCAGACAAATGTTTCAGCTCCATTTTTGGTGGGTACTAGTGTGGATGAACACCTCACTGGAAATGTCGTAACTGATGTGGCCTGACATGAACACACACACACGATTTCAATCACAACCTCAGTCCCTCCATCAAGGAACTCACAGCTACTTTCCCCAAGTCGATGCCATAATTCAGGGAGTTCCAGGCACACTGCTTGTAGTTGGGTCTCCATGGTTCCTCAAAGATCTCACTAATGCATTCGCCTTTCTCGCCTTTGAGTCCGTCACGGCCAGGAATACCCGGCGTTCCTGGGATGCCGTTAGCACCAGGGTTTCCATCTCTGCCAGAGGTTCCTGATGGCCCCTGCATGCAGCTTCCAAACTGGGGAGGGGGAGAGGGAGTAGAAGTGGGTGTTGACAATGGAAATAGGGCGTAGAACAGCATCAGCAGAGTTTCTTGTAAGTTAACTTCCTGTCAGTCATTTTGGGCTGCATGTACCACAGACACAACCATTCAACTTGCACCCACAAGATTACAGCTAATAAAAAGCAAACTGGGCTGGTTTGAGAGCAGAAATAAGAAGCATCAAGCAGGCGAATGCAGGGTGATGAGGATCTGGAGGCCGGGTGACGACCTACATGAGTGGCCGTCTGCCAACTGCTGAATCTCCTGCTATGTTTAAGCAGACGCTGCTTCTTACTCAAGCTGACTCAGAGATTGCAAATCCTTCCCTACCACATACACCAACAGAACAATGAGGGTCCAAGATAGCTTTGCATGTGGTCCTCTGTGACACATTCTGTCCAGCTGATTGTAGTGTGTGCAGCAAGCTGGCCATGGACTTCAATTTTGGTGAAGCGCCATGTATTCTCTCCTTATTCTTTCCAACCCTGACCTTAAGCAAACACTGATGCCAAAAGGATTTAGGTCTGGCTCTTGCTTGGGCCATTGCTGCCCTTTTACTGTGGAGCCAAAAGGCTTAAAGTGAAAAACTGTCCCCAAGCAGGATGGAAGAACAAAGAGCTTTTTCTCCAGTTTCAACATCTCATCCAGACTTGAGTCCATCTGTGAAGTAGAAAAATCAGTTTCAGATGAAGTGAATCTGGAAAAAAAAAATGGACAGAACTGCAGTTTTTTTACGTCAGCATCTTTAAAACAGATGGCCGAGTGTCTGTTTTCGCCATTAAGTGGCTTCGCTGGATCAACCTGAAGGTGTGACATCATCTCTGTGGGAAATTGGGAGGCTGTGATCAAACCAGTGGCATGTGTTGTAATAAGCCTGGAATCTCAATAAAAATCTAAGCACCTCTCCAAAATGTAGCAAAATGCTTGATTGTGGAGTACAGTTAAGGAAATGTCCTGCTGACTTCGTATGGGCTGGGTTTTTGGAGATCTTTCAAAGCTGACTAATGAATGGAGGCACTGTCCACTTCACCACACTGCTGACTTTTATATGGGCTTCCAGTGTGGTGTCTATAGTGGCGCTGCCTGTCTGCATGAATCACTCTCTAGTCCTGCTGAATATTCGGAGTACACAGCCCATTACTGTAAGCCAGGCATAAAGGCTGCTTTTGCAATAAACTGCTGAGGAATCACTAGTATTTCATGTATGAGTGAAGTAAGGACTGAAGCTCTCCCGGCTGGAGCGCGCATGGCCCCTCCAGCTGATGCAAAATAGGATTTTAATGATTACCATGTTGTTCAAATGAGACATTCCTGCATTGTAGTCAGTGCTCTACATGGTAAGGTAACATTACATCCTGTGGTGAGAGAAATGCATCTCAGCTGTGTTATATTTGGAGGATTGTGAGGAGCAAAAGTCTGTGGCTCCCAGAGCAGAGTGTGCAGACATGTTGGGAGTCCCTGAGGGAGGTCTAGAGGGTCCCAGAAACATAAACACTGGATGGAATGGAAGACCAAAAGAGTGAGTGAGCATTCTGTTCTTCCAATCCCACCCACCCGCTGCAGGCAGATGTGGCTCTGATGGGTGGGAGTGAATTAAATATGAAATAGATGAGAACATTATAGAGGATTTGTGGCATAAGTTCATGCTTTTTTTTTTTTCTTCAAAAGATGTATTAAAAAAAACTAAAGGAGAAAGAAAGGAGTTGGATAACAAAAATGGGCAGACAGGGAGCCAGACCCCAACTTCCTGTTTGGCATGTTCCCCCTCTGGTCTGCTGGAGAGCCGCCAGAGCTGGAATAATAGAGAACCAGCTGACCATACAAAAGCTTTACAAACGCTGCAGGGACCGGGTCTTTCTGGAGGACAGTTCACCCAAAACACCACAAACTCTTGACATTGCAAGTCCACATGTGGATGAATCAGCACATGACTTTTTTTCCTCTTTATTTTCACGCATGTTAACAGCATGAAACAGAAAATAAACCACGTGATTAGTCCGTAAGTATTGATACTGACAGACAATAGACACATTAGTAGAGCTCCAACTGTCCACAGGCACCAGTCCCGTGTGCCAAATAACTGTTAGAAATGAAGACCACTACTCCTTATCTGATCTGTCTTACCTTGTCAGCGTCAGGATCCTTTCGGTATCCTCTATTTCTCACCTTTTCCACGCCATAGAGAGGTAAAGCCAAGCAGATGAGGAGCAGCAGGCGGGCAACAAGGCGAGACATCATGCTCTCTCTCTCTCTCGCTCTCTGAGTCTCCGAGAGCTTTCAGGCGACAGTTGGACTCCCAACTCTTCCCAGTCCGAGTCCAGAGGAGGGCAGGACGAACGGGAAGGAGCCAGTCAAGTTGCAGAAGGCTTCTCTAAAGAAAACAGTCCTGTAACATAACCAGGCTATTTGTGTTTGCGCTGGAGTTTGACCTGTTGTTGATGTCAGGAGCAACTTTGTCTGAAGCAGTTTTGAATGTTCTCATCCCAGTTGTTCCCCAGGCCTGTACCTCGGTTTACTCTACTGACATGTACTTAAAGATCAGAACACACACACACACCCTTGTACTTCAGTCTTTGTGAGGACTTTCATTGACGTAACACATTCCCTAGCCCCTCACCCTAAACCTAACCATCTCAACTGAATGCCTGACCCTAACCTTGACCCTAAACCTAACCAGAACCTGATTCTAACCTCAAGTTAGTGCAAGAACACACACACACACCTTTTTCAGTATTCCAAATTTTATCAAAATGACAGAATCAATACAAAGCTGAACTGAAAAGAAAAGCAGCATGAAATGCAAGGGCTAAAGAAAACAAAAAAAAAAAAACTGTACAGAGGTCTGGATACATCAAAACAAGACCCTTGCCCACAACTGAAGAGTCGGATAGACCAGAGGAAGGTTTCCCTTAGAATTAGCTTCCTTACACAAGGAGAAAGGTCCTCACACAGTAAAACATGCAGTTCTACAGAGGCCCGGAACAGCACTACACGAGCTCTGCTTTAGTTAGCAGTGTTTGTTTGAACAGCTACATCTAGAGACCTCTAAACAACTTCACTGTGGGAAGTTACTGATGGCCCCATATTAAACCGAGGGAACACATATCTTGAGGCATCAAAATAATTAAAATTGAGGGAACAAGTTATACATCATGCTCAGTAAGTTTGTTATTGCCCCCAATTTTTCCTGTCCATGGCCAGTCCAGGGCTCAGTACAATAGTAAGAGACAGTTCTTTTAAATAGCTGCAGTGGTTACCAAAGTAGTCAATAAAGTAATTTTGAAGCCACAAGGCGTAACTTCAGTTAAGTTGATTCATGTCCGCAACACAACTTTTTCACAAGTATAAAATGACTAAAGTGAGGGAACGTTAAATCACGTGGGCTGAAAATAACTCCATCATGTGAACCAGTCATATCTTGAGGCTTCAAAATAATTTTTGTTCTATGCCTTTTTTCCCCCTCTCTATCCAGCATGATTTAAAAATGATCGCAGCGGATCAAAAAGTACTTCAAGGAAAGATATATGGTGTGAGACCCACACTGTAAATAACCCCTCAACAAAAGCCTGAAATTATCTTATTTTGGAATTGTTTAGGATGATTCATGTTTTGTAATAAGTAGGTTGGGCTTCTAATGACAAAAAGTGTAAAGCCTGTTGGATGTGTTGAATTCAAATTGAGACACTGACAGTGGAAGGACTCGCAGCATCACACGAGTAGAAAAAAATCTTGAGGCTCTTTGAGAATCTTCGAAAATGAGAAGCTACACAAAGGAAGGCACATTCTTTAGTGAAGCTACTGAACCAAACTTCGTCCAAATCATCAAATCTTTGACGACTGCTGCAGAGGAAGGGTTTGTACAACAGAGACAAAAGGAAGAAAAACTGAACTAAAATAACAGCTTTAAAGGCAGGCAAACGTAATTTTGAGACAGTCTAAAAATCAGCTGTCAAGCGTACGGGTGCGCCTTAATTTCAAAGCAGAAAAAAGGATGTGCATTGCTGGATAAGGTTTCAAGACTAAAGACTCTTTTCCAGACAGACATTCAGAAAACGGTTCACCACAGGAAGACGTTCCTTACATTGAACATTTGGTAACATCATTACATCTTATAAAATCCAGTGTAGTGACTTGTTCAGTGACAGAAAAATATAGAATATTTACATAAATATTTCATTTGCTCACCTAAAAGCATTCTATACAAAGGGGCTAACTATATAACGAACGTCATGCATGCAATAAAAGTAAAAGAGCATTGGTAGAAGTGTAGCTGGGATCCAGCTGTGCTGCGGCCACATTCGGTTGGATGGGAAAAGCTCCATTAAGACATCTGCCGTCTCTCCTCTGAACACACTGATCCTAAATACTTGAGGTAAGTTTCCATTTTCTAGCTGCAGACGTTCACTGACTACAACTTGACTGATACAATCAGGATCAGAGCTTCATAAAGCTAACAACAGCACTGTAGTTTAAATCAGCTCAGTAGTTTCAAGGACAGGTGGATGGACCATTTTGGAACTTCAGTGTCCTCAGCAGCTGCTATCCTTTGCGTCCTTGCTCTCCTCGGGCACCGTGTGCACCAGCTGGTGAGTGGGCTCCTGGATGCTGCCACTGTGAGATGGGCTTAAAGCTGGATGCTGCTGTCCGACTGGAACCTGCCCGGTGTCTGACAGCTCGCTCTTTGGAGTCATTCTAAACCAGCCAGGACACATCAGAGATCATTGCTTGTTATTCAGTAGACATGTGTTGTTGTATTCACATTAGATCAAGCTGAGGTGCATTTTAACAAAAGAAGGGAACAACACAACTTCAAAATCATCAAGTTTCTTAAAAGACAAAATACAGGATGCCGTTTTTCACATCAGCCTCACTTACCGCCCATCTGGGACTTTGAGTAAACTTCCAGAGCGGCTGCTGACCTTACTGGAGTTCCCCCCTTTGCTCGGTCTCTCTCTGTCCCTCTCCCCACGCCTGGAGCTCCGGCTGGAGGTGGCCCTGTCCAGGTGTTCCCTGGGGGAGGTCTCGGTCAGGGAACCTTGTGCACGGGACTCATGATTGCCCAGAGCCAAGGTTCCTTGATTGGTGGTGGTGGCAGCAGCAGAGGAGGCCTCAGAGGGTGCAGCGCCTGTGCTCGTGCCCATAGACTTCGAGATGACCTTGAGCTTGTGGGAGCTCGACTTGTAGTGCTTCTTCTTGTGCTGGACGCGGCTGTTGTGCTTGAGGAAGAACTCGCAGGACTCCTGCAGAACGCGGCGGCTCTCACTGATGGGGCTGAGGGACATGGAGAGTGAAATAAATATGAAATAAAACCTGGTATTGATTGTTCACAGTAAATGAATTTGAAGAGGACAAGACGACAGGTCTTACTCTTTCTTACGGGTTCTGTTGAAGAAGTAGGCCCACTCAGAGCAGGTCTTCTTGCTGCTCACCCAGAACACTGCAGATATTCCAACCACCAGCGTCATCAAGTATTTTACCAGAAACAGTGACAGGTCAGGACGATCATTCTCTGTCGTCTGGAAGAAAAATGACGAGGTCAAGCTGTAATAAAATCTGTGATTCACAGTAAATAAATTCATCTCATTGATATATCGACACTGAGCAAAGGGCAGAGTTCACTTCAGTTCTTTTTAGTTCTTTTCACGCGTGCTTAGATTCTTCTCTCCCTGGAATATTTGCATATTCTACTGCAGAACTCATCAGCTTGTGCTATACATTTTTTGGAAAGAAAGTACACCCTAAATCTACAACCATGAGAAATGAGTAACAATAAAATATAAGGTTGTTTTTATGACTGTTGTGCTATGCATCAGGTATGTTCTAAACAGTGTGTTTGTAAGTGAATGCATCCATTTTCAAACTGTTGACCACACATCTCCCTTACACAGTTTCTGGCTCGTTCAGACACTTGCAGGACAGGGCAGTTTCATCTAAGAAATCAGAGGGAGTGTGTCGGCAGGAAATTGTGCTCAAATTGAGATACTTTGTGTTTTTATGTCATTTGTATCTGCCAAAAGTCCCTCTGGATCAGACTGAGCCTAGAAAGACTTTCAAACACAGTTGTTCAAATGGTACATTCACTTTTTGACACAATATATTCGATACCCTGTGTCGGCTGTGTTCTGTGAGAGGCTCATTTGTTTAGAACAGGGGTTTGTGTTTTGTCAGATGTCAAATGGCAAATTTGACAGAATGACAGATTTGACAGTTTCTAAAAAGAGGCAAGCAGCAGTCCAAAGCCAAGTATCAGAGGGAGAGTCAAGAGTGTTAATGTAGATGCTGACCAATGTGACTGTGACGACCACCGGTGGCTGATTATGCAGTGGGGCACAGGTTGTGGAAACACACAAGCCAACATTGGTCGGGATCAAAAATGTGGAGGAGAAACTCACCCTGGTTCTGTGTCCAATTTCCCTTCACTGTGCAAATTGTCCCTGGACATATCAGACTAATTAGAGAGGGGGTCTGTAATCCTGGAGGCGCCTGGTACACATACTCACATGAGCGGTCACTGCTTTTCTGCTTTAATGTGAATAAAAAGCACAACTACTACCTAGCTGTTCAACTAGCAAGCTAGCTACACTGAACGCTTGCTCATGAATGCATCAGCATTCAGTACAATTTAAGAAATGAAAGAAGATCAGCTTGACTTTCACAAAAGAAGGCATTTTCAGAAATTGCTTGATAGCCAACATATTTTTTACAGAAAAGACAAAGGGGAAATATTTGGAGGTAGCAACCTTGCCCTGCCTGTGTAGGGTTGTTACCGCAAACAAGGAACAGACATCAGGGATTTGTCTCCCTCCTGTGTCATGCATGTGAAGTTAATGGAAGTAAGAACCTTTGAGGCATCCCAAGTCTTGATTCTCTTTTTTTTTATTCAAAATCTAATGAACTCCTTAAAGCAAAGGGAGTTGGAAAGTCTAATCCAATCAGCCTTAACTTGATCAGAGCCATTAGGATCTTCAGTGAGTGAATGAAACACAGATACCTTGTAAGAACAGGGAATGCTGTACTCCTGGCAGCGGTCGTTGATCCACGTATTCTCCCAGGTGCTGCGGTGACTCTGTTCGTAGGTGTAGCATGCTAACAGGGTGACCAATGGGACCAGGTAGAGGCAGCTGAACACTCCGATGCGGATCATGAACTTTTTCAGCTTCTCCTGATTGCGCTCGTCGTGCTGGATTACCTGCCGCACGTGGTTGAGAGAAACGATGCCTGCTAGGATGAGGAAGAGCCCGACTATGACACCCACACACAGAGGAGCAAGAACAAAGTAGCGCAGAGTGTCCAGATCATATAGTCCAACGAAGCAAACGCCACTGATGTTGTCTCCTTCAACCTTATTCAGAGCGAGCAGCATGACAGTTAGCGCCCCCGGGATCCCCCAGGCAGCAGTGTGGAACCACACCTAAAAACACATACACTGTTAACAGCCTGCTATCCAATCCTGGCTTCTAAAACCCTGCAGCTAACACTTCTGAGCTAATCTGAACATGCACTTTGATTTCAACTTCTAGGGAGTACAAAATCTACACTGGGACTCCTGGTCCTTAACACCTCTCCTGCTGTTTCTACCATCAGAGGAAAAAAATGCCAAAGATTTAAAATCATACCGCTTTCTTCTCTATGGCCTCACAGCTCCACTTGGGCCCAGCTGCCAGGAACCAGGTGATGGTGAGGATGACCCACCAGACAATTCCAGCGATAGAGAAGAAGTAGAGGAGCATGAAGAGTAGCGTGCAGCCTTTGCTCTGAGAGCCCAGCACGACTGTGTCCACACCAGCAGGACTGGCTGCTTTGGTACAGGCTGCACTGTTCCCCAGCAGGAACCCAATGAAGTATATGAGTGACACAAAGCTGTAGCAGACTGCATAGAAGATTATGGGACGCTCGGGGTAGCGGAAACGTTTGACGTCGATGAGGAACGTAAGGAAGGTGAAGAGTGTGGCGCCCAGGCAGATGATGGAGCACACACCGATGAAGCTCTTAGCAAAGTCAATGTCGTGGGGTTTGAAGTACATGTTGGAACAGGGGGGAGCACAGTCCTGGGCACCCAGGAAGGATGAGCCATGGCCGGGTTTGGTTTTCAACTGCAGTGGGCACCAGAAGCCAAGGTCCCTCTTAGCCGACGTGTGGGTCATCGGGGTGGTTGCAGGCTCTGAACCATCTGTGAGGCTACATGTGTCCAATCTAGAAGGACAAAAACACATATTTTAATGGACAGACTCATGGCTGCTCTGCTGAATTATCAGTAATCATGGTTTCTTACTTGTCACACTGTAGCTCAGGAGGCCAGGTGATACCAAAGATTCTAATGTTCTCCTCGCAGTCTGACAGGACGGTCTCACACTGCTCTCTACAAGGAAGAAGCACCTTGTTCTCCTCCGTGCATGCTGGGATAAAGGCCTGGCACAGGAAGTGGTGGACGTCTGGAGAACAGTGAAGATTTGCCAGGGGCATGAAAGGCTGTGAAAAAATCAAATGAAGTTCAGAATCACTTTATTAGCCTGGCTTTGCAAATGATGCTTGATGAAAAGAACGTGAAAACTAGATGAACACACAATGTCTAGTGTTTTAGATAAGTGCAGACACACACTCACGTCAAGTACCTCTAATTATGTGGGCTTGAGCACATCAGCATTTTGTCACTGTTGAGAAAACACCTTCATTAACACTTCGTTAGTGTTGAATACATTTTTTTGTTCCTTTTCACTGTTTTTTTACTACTTTACATCGTTTCCAAACGTCCACTTGTCCGTGACTTTTTTGTGTACTGTTTGTATTACTAGAGACACCTGTTTTACAGCTGTACAGTTATAATAGAAGCATTTCATTCAACTGAGCCTCCGACACTATCCTACAATCCTACACTAACTTTACATACCTAGCATAACGTGCAGATGGGGATGGGTCCCAAGCACACGGAGGTTGGGAACCTCTGCTCTACAGTGCAGCGTTATACTCATTTTGTTGAGCTGCAGTGCCCTGTTGCTCCACACAAAGGGGCCATTCACTGGCAGGGAAACATATTCTTCCGTTTCATCACACTGGTCAAAAACTGGGGCAGGAAATGAGTGCTCAGACGCTTGGGTGGGAAGGCTGGACAGCACAGAGCTGTTGATAGGTTAGGCTGCTGAGGAGCCACATTAATGAGCCTCTTTATCACTTTTGTGGATTTGTAACAACTCAGCTGCTCACACTGTTCTCCCTTACATTCACCTCTATGCTCCTCTGTAAATAAATGAAATTAAATACATCTATCCATACGTGGTAGAAGTTCCTTTATTATTGTATGGACAGCAACTATAGATCCTAAATTATCCTGTCTTAGTTCTCTGTTACAGTTTGACCACATGGGCATTATAGAGTAGTTAGGAACTCATCAACCACAACCAGACTGACTGGTCAGTATATGCTGCTAATATTTGTTCACAAAACATACACAGCCCACTATTCAATCTTTTCTGTCTTTTTTTTCTCTTCCGCTGAAATCCAGTCTGGCAGTAGAGCCACATTTCTGGGGCCCAGGCATACCCCTTTGACAGTAAGCACCCTTGTTTCTCTCCTGTGGAGGTCCTTGGCTCCTCTTGCTCTCCAACTAGATCTTTTATTTGTTTTACAACAGAGCTACTAAAGTCAAAACTGCACCAACAAGATCAGTGACAAAAGTTGCACTGACTTGCTCTTAAAAAGGCCAAATTCTCTGTCGTATCACACAAAAGTATGACACTAGAAACTCTAAAATATTCCCTGTCCGTTACTGTGTGTCAGTTACTCTCTCTATTCCCTTTGTATTCTAACTCTTCAAACTTCTCAGCTTCAAAAGCTGCCAGACACTGGGCAGGATAAGGTTTGCCCTCCTCTGGAAAATCCTTCAGAGAGGCTGGACTGAGCCCAGGTGGAAGCAGAAGCTTGACTACAGCGTCCGGGCTTTGTGATAAGTAACTGCACAAGGAGAGTTATGAATAGTATGTAATGTTGAGTATGTGCCAGAAAGTGTGAGTCTGTCACCTGGGAGACGGGGCCATGGAGGCAAGACTGTGTACAGGAGGGGAAATCAGTGAGTGATTAACAGAGAGAGAGAGTAGTTGTGGTATGCTGGGTAGGCTTTGTTACTGGCTGGGTGTGTCACCCTCCCTTCCTCCAGAAATCAAAGGCCGCACACAACAAAGTTGATGAAGTTGCCTGTGGCCAAGGTTGCTGCGAAATAAGAAGCCTTTACCTTTGCCAGATGCGAGACAAAGGACTCCCAACAGATCGCAGCTCATGCTCAACACTCTCGCACAACATGCATGTAACCCAAACCTGGGCCTTGAGGAATGCCAGAGAGCAGGGTACAACAACAGCAGAGAAGGAACTCTGCTCAAGAGAGACAATACAACAGCCACCTTTACTGTTTCCATGGCACTGCTGTAAAAATTATGCCTTCTCCACACCTCTTTGCTTGTCGACACAGGGCCAGCTAAATAGCGCCGTAGCAGAAGATTGCTGATGACACACTGGTGTTCTGCAATCAGATGGGACATGTACAGGCAGAGAAACACCAAAACAAGGTCAAAAAACTAGCAGTGTTGCCTGTGCCTATCTCCTATTGCTGTGAGGAGTCATCCCCGTTTGTAATCCCCCTTTGTCCATCCCCGTAGATGTTGATAGGCTATAAATGTCATTTTAAAAAGAGAACACAAAGCCAGGACTGCACATATAACATTTCCATACCACCACCACTGGGTTTCACCTGTCCAATAAAAGCTGCAATTGGCATGAGTGTTTTCAGAAATGTTTATATTAGATTAATTTGAAAAATCAGAGGAACGTTTCGTAGGTGTGCTCCTGATGGAACCGGTCATTTCCTTTGCTCATCATGATCTGATGCACTGAAGCAGAAAGGGGGTTCAAAAGTCTAAGCCTGAACTGTGATTGATTTATCCTCTGATGGGAAACTCTCAAGTCTTCGGTTTCAGAACAGCTGATTTGAGTTAAATGAATCAGTTCTAAGTATGTTCACTCCGAGTTAAGACTTTAACCCTCTGGAATTAGAAAGTAGATATGGCGAGTAGGAACATATTTTTAGGGGGAAAAAAAAAATTACTTGCTCTTATTTTTTCGATTTAGGTGCAATCTTCTGGTTGAAAAGTGAAGCAGCTTAAAATGAAATATTAGTCTGCATGTTCTCCCTGTTCCTGTGTGGGTTCTCTCTGGTACTCCAGCTTCCTCCCACAGTCCAAAGACATCAAGAGAGGACGAGGCTGATTGATACTCTAAATTGACCGTAGGCGTGACTGTGAGTGTGAATGGTTGTCTGTCTATAGGTGTTGGTCCTGTGATGGACTGGCGACCTGTCCAGGGTGAACCCCGCCTTTTGCCCGTAGATGCTGGGATCGGCTCCAGCCTCCCCTGTGACCCTTAATAGGAATAAGTGGAAGACAATGGATGGATGGATGGATGTAAAGGAGGGGTAGGCTCCCAGCTTTCTACGTATTTTTTTGTTATAATCCCTGAATTAGTCATGATGTCTCAATAGCAATCAAACTATGAAGTTTAAAAAAAGGAAGCATCAAAATCCCTAATACATAAGGGGTGCAGGGCCAAATTTACCTCCACCCAATGGAAAACCGCTACCAGTTAAGATTCGTTGGCCCGTTCAGCTGTCCATCAACAGTCAAAACCAGACTGCACCTGATTGGGCACCTGAGCTGTCTGTCAAAAGGCTGAGACCAGGAAGCCTACAGCGGGTATCAAGGCCTTGTTGGACTGGTGTTGGGTGAGCAGCATCAAGGAGGATGAGCATGAATCCAGAAGAAAACACGGCAAAAAGAAAAAGGTCTTTTATAGAACAAGCGATCGATAAGAGGGAGAAGAATTAAAGGCTCGGTGCAACGCGAGTGATTCTTGGGGATCCATTTGCTCGCTGGTGGTCTCAAAGAATCAAAAGGTTTCGCTACGGATAAGCATAGCAGCTTTACTTTTGGACAGATAAGAACCTATTTGCTGACTTTACTAGCTATAGAGGCTATATGTGTGGTAATTTACTGTCAATGTAGGTTGTGAGGAGCGAGGAGGGAGGGTTCATGATCAGAGTATGATTCAAAAAATGATTTAGACAGATTTATGCCATATTGTTTGTATATCATATTTCTTTTGTTAAAAAAATAAAAGAATACATTAAAAAAAGGAAAAAAAGCCAAAAAGAGGCGGTGCCTACACCTCCTTTAATATATTAAACAATGTTAATGTCAGTCAGTGACTTCACTTCAGCCTGAATGAAGGAATGCAGACATGACACAAGGTTTGTGGAGGGGGGAGACAGATATGAACTTGAGTTCACTTAAGAAAACCTGCTCCCGCCTGGGTTAAGTTCACATACTCAGTTACCATAGTAACTGACTCCTCCTCTTTTGCTGGAATGGGCTGGAGTTACTCTTCCTTTTCAGGTTTGCATTTACTCAAAACATTGATATTGAATATAATGATTAGGCAATCCTTCAAAACCTGTGAGTAAAAAGCTCAGCCATCAGATTTCTAAGTACATATGTTTTCTTCTACTTTTATGTTGAGCTGGTGTCAGCCTGTCATGGAAGTCTTGGTGGTCAGGGCGGCTGCTCCAATTGATTACAACGATGACTGAGTACAAAAACTGTTGATACGCTCAAGTGCCGCATTCTGGATGGGCCTTCTGTATTTCAGCTTTAAAGCAAAAGCATGCATATCACCTACTCTACACAACTCAGGTAAAGGGACATCATTACAAATTAGATTAACTTAAGTTGTGTTTACTTTTGGAAGGTGCATGCTGACTGCGGAACTCTAATTTTGCATCCTGAGGTCCTGCTTCAGGTCGTTTATTGGCCGTACAGAGACGAGCTGGTGTTGCTAGCGTGCAGGTCAGGGCTTTACGTCACTTCATGCCAATTTATTTAGAAAGAGCAGCAATGAGCAACTCCAGCTATGACGACCACTAACTACGACTGTGATACAAACCCGTTTACAAAGCAGTAAATCCAGACTAATGAGATTCTTCAGGAGGGAAGAAGAAGAGGAAGAAGATTGCCGGCCCGTTTCCTCAGGTCCAGCAATAATCTTGTTCCACAAATTGCGGGCAGTATCACAAACATAGTAAATTCTTTACTGAAACTAGTTTATGAGGTAGGGTTAGACAGTAATATTGAGACATTTACATCTTCCTCAGATCTTACCGTGTTGTACACTGTCTCTGATTCATTAACCTCCTAATAAACTGACACCCGTGTGCCATCAGAACACCGAGCACCCACAATGCTGTCAACAGAGCGGCTGTCTTTGGGTGGGGGGGGGGTCACGAGGCACATCCTGGCGATGTTCCTCATGATTTGACGGACACCAAACATTCAATTACAACAATCGATTCTCTTTCTCAAAAGCAAAAAAAACAATCACTTGGCAAACAGAGGAAACTCACCTATGAGGCCTCGTAAGAACTCAGCTATCGACGATGTTCATGCAGAAAGGACTCAAAGCTCCTAACGCATCCATAAACACATCACACAACTTCTGTTGCATCATTTGACATCAACTGGCAGGAGTAAGCGTGTATGAAATGAATATGTCTTCAGGAAATAATACACTGTGCAGTAGTAACAGCAAACTATCTAATGGCTAACAAGGACAAGACTGTCACAACGGACAGGAGGATACTGGGAATAATTACAGCTTCAGGATGATGAGAAGAGGACTCACCTCCATGCTACTGGCTGCGATGTCCTGGTCGTAATGCTCCATCATGTTTGGAAAGAAGGTCATGTTGTAGGGCATCCCCAGACAGCGATGCACCTCGATGGGCTCACAGGTAAACTGGCTGTGAGCGCTGCAGCTCCCCGGCCATAGCAGCGCCAGACACAGCAGCAGCGGTCCTGGCATCAGCATTGTGACTGCTGACCGGATGGGAGTGTGTTTGACTGCAGTTTCTTCTCTGACTTTAACAAAGTTGTTTTTTTGTTTTGGCCCAAATGTTGGACTTCTGTTGGATAGCACGGTCATTCACGTTCCACCCACCCTGGGGTCATCTCAGTGCTGGGGACGAGGGGGGCCAGCAGCAGGTAGAGCTTTCCCATTGGTCCACTCTTTGGTCAAATCACAGATGGGAATTCCACCTCACTGAAATAACAAAACTAAATTAAAAAACAAAAAACAACCTGTGTGTGTGTGTGTTTCTTGTAGAGCAAAACTTAAATATTGTGAATATTTTTGTTGAAGATTATTATTATTATAATACTTCATACAGACAGGCAAAGTCGGTCTGAAGCCTTCTCATCACACCAATCAATCATGCAACCTCTCATTGTGCATCATCAAGGGGATGAAATTTAACCACTGCTCCGACTTCTCCCAACCAGACCTCTGAGACCTCAGGCGCCAAGCACCTCGTGTTTGGGGGTGTATCAGACACTGTGGATTTCGGGAACAAAATCCAGTCAATCCCCTTGCAGACATCAAGTGTCTGCACTTACACGTGGTGGGAATGCAAAAAGATCCAGGCTGATTCTGTGGAATGAGTCTCAGCTTGTTGATTCGCCTAAAACCTCACAGTTACGTGTCATATTTTCACATACTTACACTCTCATTGGCAACATAGAATCTTGCTGTTGCCTCAGGAAATGAACATAAAAGCAATGACATTTAAGCGTTTTTTATTTATTTATTTTTTTTTTTTGTTATCTAGAACACTACACACAGAAGTACAGTAGATGTGCCAAGGGTTAATTCAAAAACCTCCACAACTTTGCAGAGTCTAACATAACCCCCCCCCCCCCCCCACCATACAGCAGATCAATACAGTGACAATGGAGAAACACAACCCCATTTTGTTATAAATATGTAGATTTGTTGACATAATATTGATGTCACTGTTAACGGGAGTTTATTTACCACTCCAGCAAGCATGTTAATGGGGTGGTTTCACAACTTGCGCTGACATAAATGAAAGCAATCGTGGCTGCACCAGGTTTTCGAACAATAAACCCGAGTAAATAAACCTCAGATTAACAGGACCACAGGTAAACAAGTAATGTAAGTTATGAACCACGAAGGTTGCACTCTACCGACACCAATGCCATGTCACCCACTCACATGTAACAGAGTTTAAAACACCCTTAACAAGTTCACCAACCATTTTACCAACGCCTGGCATTTCCCCGCAGCTCAGCTGTCACTACAGGTCAGTCTAACGCAGCTTCTACCGACGCTTTCCCGTCAACTGGACACCAATTTCGGGGGAAAGAATGTAGTAAATATCCCTGCCGAGCCTGTTGCCATGGCTTGGGGGCCCGAAACAACTTCGGAAACAAGAAAGTTAGAGAGCTATGAAAGGCTAGACTGAAAAACTTACCCCACCGACTGTCACGAACGGGGTTATTGTGACAGCGGACTACATGCCGGGACTTTCGATAGTTTTGTGGAAATTTTTGGGAGCGTGTTTCCGTGTGAAAAGCTCGTGTTCAGTCCATTGCGACTCCTCTCTGGTCTGCGTGCTGCCTTGGTGCGTTCAGGGCCGTAGGTATTCAGCCTAACGCGCTAACCAACAGATATAAGCGAAAAGTAATCATTGTGAATCAATAATCGACCCATCCGCTTCCAGCCTGGTCTGCATTTTGTGTCTTGTTTTTAACAGCCTCTATATTTTCCTTTAATCTGGTCATATATACAGAAACTGATTGAGCCTGGACCTGTTGACGTCACACTCAGAAAAAATGCCAAGGGAGCATTTGAAGGCATCACGTGCATTCAGAAGAGACGGCCACTTTATTTTTGTTATTTAGATAAAAAAGTAAGGTCAACTTTTCATGCTACATTAATTCGTTTGGACGAGTTTATTTGTTCAAAAGCGACTTGTTCCCTCAAAGCACAAACCACGCAAATATCGGGCAGCATCATGCCAATCGGTGCAAAGGCTCATTTTGCAGCCGTCGTGCAGCTGCGTTTGTGCTCCACTAGATGTCAATAGAATTCACGGTGACGTCACTTCTGCTGAAGATAAAACTCCTATGACAACCGTGTGCTCTTGCCGGGTGCGGTGGCGCGCGCCTGTAATCCAAGCTACTGGGAGGCTGAGGCTGGCGGATCGTTTGAGCTCAGGAGTTCTGAGCTGCAGCGGACTATGTCGATCGGGTGTCCGCACTAAGTTCGGTATCGATATGGTGCTCCTGGGGGAGCTCGGGACCACCAGGTCGTCCAAGGAGGGGTGCACCGGCCCAGGTCGGAAACGGAGCAGGTCAAAGCCCCCGTACCGCTCAGTAGTGGGATCGCGCCTGTGAATAGACGCTGTAGTGCAGCCTGAGTAATACAGCGGGACCCAGTCTCTTTTACTTGCCGTTTCCCCGACAAACGAACGCAGCTACACTTTACGTCACATGAACACGTTCACACGCCGCGGCAGCGTCATGCATGTGCGCTTCCTTTATTGATCAACCTTCAGACACCGGCGGGTTTTGCCTCTCACGCACTGCCTCCGCCTGGCGAAGAGGAGTAATTACAATCCATGAAACCACTCCCTCCTCCTACCCGCTTGTCTCTCAAAGAATACCCCCGACCGCCGCATACTAAAATAAAGATGTCCATTTTAGTCATAAAATGATGGCTTCTTTTTACACCCCGTGCAATGGATGTGCTTCCATTTAAAACCCAATTAGATCTGACGGTGTGCGGCATCAAAATATGAAAGTAAAATACTGCATATTCAGTATATTATATTGAATAAAACTAATGTGGAGACTGACTTTGCAGCTAGAACAGCTGATAAATTCTGTCTGGAAACAAAGAAAGAAATGGAAAGAAATTCTGAGTTTTACTCTACATTATGCTGAGCAATGACACGCTGAAAGCGACTTGGGCCCCAAAGGGGTCTTCTCTTTAACCCTCCTCTATCTGCTCACAATTGTTGTGCAACCCGGTGGAGCTCCTGAGGTATTTTAACAGATCTTACATGATAGTTAATAATCTTATCAGATCAAGACGAAATTTCAAGCACTGTTTTGTTGTTGTTTTTCTTTCTAAGGCGCATTGATATTGCTACATTACCAAGGGTCAGGCTCATGAGAGATTCAGTTCCTGCTGGTGAAACTCAAATTGTCGAGCTATAGGTTGACACATTGAAATTCTCATTTCATTCAACTGGCTGAACCTTAAGTTGGGATACCAATAACTCGTTAAGTTTAAATTCCTCAACTCACTGTGTCGAGGTGATTTAAATTATAGAAACACGTCAGGATGGCTCTTTGGGCTGGTCCCCTTCTACAGTATAAATCAGAATCACAGGTCCAGTATGAAGGTCTGACATCGTCAACAAATACCACAGAACAACTATGAAGACGAATTATGGAGCGACTCAGATGAATAGAGAGTGTGACGGGCCAGTTTCAGGGGAGGCTCAGTGACTAGAGGTGAGTAATATCAGTTACCACATGACAGCATGTAAAAGAGACTAAAAAAATGCCATTTAGTTAAAGATGTTGTTAATAGATGAAGTATTTTTAGGGGGAATTTGGCAGTTTCGCCTTGGATCATGCGCACCACCGCGAGGTGCGAGCAGTTTTCTGCGGGCAGGCGGATCTGTTGTGGTTTTCCTGAACGCCGCTAGATGGAAGTGAAATATTTATTTTTGAAAGTTCCTGACGTGGACTAATAATCCTGTAGCAATACACCAAGGAGACGATAGCTCCACGACAGCAGTATGAAGCGAAAGGAAACGATGTGTTCTTTATAGAAGATTACAGAAATGGCCGTAGCAAACACATGGTGACACAAGGCGAAGGGAATCAAGCGCTCCTGCTGTGACTCATGATATCCGTGTTACTTTGAATTCACGAGTGGACTGCTGTAACCGCTGCTCATTTTATGCGTAGACCCCCTGGAAATCCTAAAGGACCCCTGCAGTCCCCACAATTTTCTATCTCGTGCTCGAAACACACATTTTTCCTATTTCATAATTATCCAGCTGGAGGCGCTGTCCCGCCCCCCACTTGTCCACGTTCATGTGACCGCCGTGGAGAGGCGGGGTTAGAATACAACAATGTAGGTGATACAGTGTACCCAATAAAGTGTCCTTGACAACTGAGCGCATCTGTTCGCCGCTGCGTCTTTCTTCGCTCCCGCCGCGGATGTAAAGAGGCCGCGTCGGACATCTAATGACATTTGTAACAGAGGCGCCGCCAAGGAAGACAGGACTGACCCTTATCACGTTCATATGAGGTGCGTAAGCTTGTGGCACATTATCAGGGAGATGAAAACTGTTAATTCCCGCAAAGCCGCGAGAATGATTGAGAATATAATTCCGTGCGCGTTGTCTGGCTGCTGCGCTGCGTGATGGAAGCAACAGGGTTATTTTGCTCGCACGGGGGAGGCTGTTCCCGGTTCTCATAGTTTGTGTGGACCGAGGCGCTGGCCTGTTGCTAGGAAACCTTTTTGACAGCTGGAAGCTTTTGGAAAGTGACTGTTAACGCTCTGATGATTTATTGCAACCTGAACCTTCCTCCTTCCTTTACAGTCCAGTTTCTTGAGCGCCGTTGGTGCGTAAATCCGAATTGTGTGTGGTGCGTAAAACACATTTTCTTCCGTGGTGGTTTTCAGTCAGGAGATTACAGTCTTCTCAAGGAACAATGGCCTACTTGTTGTGATTATCAGATCCCAAATGTATTCATCCTTTAGATGTGTTTAATCTTCTAATGAGGCAAGGGAATTCATTCATCAATAATCTGCCTATGTACTGTGGAATGAGGCCATTTATGGAGACAAAGGAAGTAATGACCACTAGACCAGCCAGCAGGTATGAGACCACTGACAGGGTAGGGTCCCGATCACCTGATGTGGGTTTCAGATATAGTTTTGTCTAGTTTTATTTCTCCTGACCATTAGTGAATCAAGTTTGAGGTTGTATGAATGTATCCAGCTTGTGTGGCCTGTGTTAGAGTTCTTTCTTCTGATACTCTTCAGTCAGTTTGTCTGTGGCCACAAGTCTGAAGGTCACATGTGGTTTGATTAGTCGAGCTATCCTGGCACTACTTCTCAGGTCTACAATCAGGTGAACCATACAAGCGTGTAAATGTAGAGATGTTTTCTTTTTCTTCTTCTTACAAGTAGCCTCTTGAGAACAACCGCGTAACATGTTATAGAGCTCCATCCAGAAGATCAAGTGCAACAGAGGGTTTCTGTGCAGACTTCTGATTCCTACTTGTGTTGTTGGCCACTGAGGGGCACAAAGACTTGGCATCGTTTGGTCACTCGGCTTGTTTTAATAGTGCTCATGTTGTTTATTCGCTCCTTGAGGTAAAGCTGCCCATGGCTTTCAAAGTGTGGTTTTGCTTCATATGAAAACGCCTTAAATGTGCAGCTACACGAATAATGAAAATCAACGCGCTGAGTCAGGGGAGACAGGGGACATCTCTTCACATGTCGCACAGGAGGTTGCCACGCTGTGGTTGGGTGGAGTGGATGGACTGAGTAAAGCTGACGGGCTGTTCTGTCCTATCAGCTGATGTATGTTCCCAGTGAGGAGGCCACAGTCCTCAGGAGCCGCACAGCAACCCCCTTCCACCTCCGACAGCATCCCTTCATCCTTTGTCCAGGGGCATGCCTTCTGAACCCAGCCTCAGGTAGGTGGTCTGGTCCGTCCACACAGACTACACACACACACACACACACACACACACACACACACATGCTCAAGGCACATAAAGGAACAGCCTTTAAATAGCAGTGTAATCACTGTCGGACTGACTTCTTTAGCAAATGCAGAATAGATCCATTTGCATATGGACTAAGGGCACTATTCTTACATGTGGCCAGAGGAAGATCGATACGTTTTTCATTAAAAGTGCTCCCAGTGTGAACTGCGTGCCGCGTGCTCTACTTGTTGTCATTAAACTAGATTTGTGTAAAGATCTGTGATATCCAACATGTTTGCTGGCTGGGGATCACACGGGCACTTTCTATCCTTGCTGAGTACTGGAAAAACTTCCATCGAGAAAACCCTATAACCATCAGCATGGTCCTGATGAGCAGGTGTGTCTTAAGAATTGATCATGAATATGTACTTTCATTTTTAGAAAAATCTAGATGATTAACTAAAACTGTGACAATTGTAGACATATTTAGATTTAACAAGTGCAGTTTCCCTATTTGTTAGGGACTCGGTGTAACTGGAATGGAATGCTATTCTACAGCAGGATCTAGCTCTTTTCTAACATGGTCCTCCTCAGTTGAGAGTGTAAGATGCTCTAATGACATCATAGTGGCTTCATAGCAGAATTTACACAGTAAAGTTAGTCTGTGTGTCACAAGTAGTGCAACTCAGCCTAGGAAAATCCTTGTTCGAGGTATTCTATGGCTCTGTAGTGAAAAGCTGCATTACCAACTTGGTTTTAAGGGTTCACTTTCAAATTGGTAAACTTGTACTTGCTATCTTCTTCAGAGCTGAATAAAAGGATAGATACCCTTCCCCATGCCTGCAAGGCCCCTGACTGCCCGTTAGCTTAGCACACTGAGGGGTGGGGGATGCGATGTGTATTGCGGTTTAGATTGAAAATTTGGCAGTCCTGATTTGTGCAGAGGTAATCCTCCTCGTCTCTCCAGTTGTCAACAAATGTTTGCTTTTGTTTCATTGTTTATGGTGCAACATTAACTCGCCGTCGGGAAAGTAGTTCCAGCTATGTATCTGATTCTAAAATTCCAGTAACTTTCAGGTTTGAATGGTTATTTCATTGCTGATGTTGTCCACACCCCTAGTTCAATTAATGCAGGCGAATACCGTTTTGGAGAGAAGTGTATTTGGGGATTTTGATGGAGCTATGCTGCACAGCCCATCCATAACATTCATTGCATAAGCAAGCTAGTAGTCAGCTGAACTCAGTGAGTCTCAGCTCCTTAGTGCCCACACAGATGGGGGAAGAATACCTTTTGTCTTGTTTGACTCTGGGGAGGATGTCAAATAAGTATATTTTCTAAAAGTGGGTGCGTTCTTTTAAAAAGGTCTCCATTTACAATATTGAATACATTTTTTAACGAATGATGCTACTGGTTGCATGATCAGAAAGTGTGAAAGAGATCCAGTTTTAGAGCTTGACTTTGAGACACAAACTCACATCTCTGCCTTTGCTGCATCAATTTAGACCATTCTTCTTCACCATTTGCCTGCTTGAAGAATGATTTAAAGGACTAAATGACCAAGATACATTTCACACATCAATAAAATTCTCACTGCCTATTTTCCAGTTCATCATCATTACCAAGCAAATCAAAGGTGTCCCTCCCTCCTCAAATCCTCCACCATGTGTCCTTCTCTGGCCGTTTAAATTCACTCTTTTCTCTTTTATGCAGCACGGCAATTTTGTCCTTTTCTCCCTTGTCTCCTCCTCCTGCAGATTCTAACCTCCAAACAAACAGCCTGACTCATCATTCATCCTGGCCCGTAGTACACACTCTCACACACACACACACACACACACACACACACACACACACACACACACACACACACACGTTATTTCCTCTGTCTCACACCCCATCACTGCAGAGCAAGCCTTTGAGCAGACAGCAGCATTTAGAGCGACAGCCAGGGACGCAAAGGGACAGGGATGGATTCAGATAGAGAGGATGTCATGCTGCTGATTGAGGAGTTTTAAGAGCGTGGAACTGACGATGGCTTAACAATATCACTCTATCAGAAGCTAAAAAAAAAAAGAGTTTAAGAACAACATTTTGTGTAGGAAAATTTCCTAAATGAGGCCTATATTGTGTTTTGTTTCCTTCTGGTGCAATATTCCTATTTTGGAACGTCTAAATGTGTTTTAGTTCACCTATTTTACTTAGAAATATACTTAAGACCATCTTGCAATGTGATCACAACTGCTGGGACTCCAAATGCTGATGTTCCATGACTTATTAGGGCTGCACGGTTTAAAACAGATATACTGTTGGGATTATCTAGATGTTTTTGTTTTATGATTTGTGATATCAGAGGGATTGTTAAATATGTGCAAGGTCTAAGTACAACAGTACCTCCTCACCTGTAACTTTCTGTATTTTAAAACAAGGGTGTAATTGTCCCTTCTCAGCTTCTTACGTACTACTTAGATCATCCTTGCAACCATTTCTGTGACTTGGCCTTAATTTTGATCTGACTGCACCAAGTATATGTGTGTATTTACTGGCCAAAGTACTCAAAAGTTCCTCTGTGTTGACTACACATTTTGCCACTATGAGTGAGACACTGACACAAAGATGCTTAATTTTCTAAAAAAAATAAATAAATTACAAAAAACATCAAATTTCTATATTTTAGGGTCTGGAACCAGAAAATGTATGATGTTTTGGCTTAAAAAAAAAAAGATGAATTATCTTTAGATTGACTAATTAGATTTTGCTGCATCTCTGCTATTGAGAGTCATTCTTTGACAGTAGTGGTGCTGAAGTACTACTCCAAAAGCAATAATACACAGTGTGTATCAATAGATAGAGTAAATATCTGTCATACCTATTGGCCTACACAAGCCAACTTATCAAGCTAAGCGTTGACAAATTGTTACTCTCAGCACACTAACATGTGCCCTTTTTTCAGCAGCTATACTGACATGAAACACAGGTGTAATTAGTCGAATTAATTATTGCCCTGTTCCAATTAGGTGGGCTAAAGGGCTGGGTGGGCTTGTATTGTATCACGAGAATAGCTGTGACACACTAAAAAGAACAGTCCCATATTTAATTTGATCAGTTCCAATTGTGCTGACGTGCTATGACTTGTCAAAATGGCTGCTGTGAAAAGGCTCATGATGCCAACATGGTGGATACAGCTAACTTATTCGTTTTCACCATCTCAATGGAGTCTGTAACAGCAGAAATTTTGACTTTGTCATGGCATCAGCAAACAGAAAAAAAAGAAAAGCTAAATTCAAGTCATCATAATGCCAGTAGGAGTGCAGTAGCAATACTACTGGTAGTGTTAGAAGCGCCGTATTTGTTGTACAAGTATGGTTTCATTATTATTACGGCTATATTGTTAAACCTCAGTTTAGCTGCATAACACGTGTTTGTCTTATCAGTAGGGAAATGCTGACAGGACAGAGGCTCTGCCAGTCAATGTCCCACCAGGACTCCATCCTCTCTGCCCTGAACCAGCAGAGGAAGGACGGTCTGCTGTGTGACGTCACCCTGGTGGCCGGCGAGCAAAAGTTCCACGCCCACAAAGCCATCCTGGCAGCGTGCAGCGATTACTTCCGGGTGAGTCCAGGATGTAATTATATGTATGCTACCATGCTTAACCAGTGAACATGATGCTACTGACCCTGAATCAGCTCAAAGATCAGTGAAGCCTTTGACACAACTCTCCACTACAAGTTGGTGCAGAGGCCTTTCCCTGCTGCTACAAATCATCAGGGAGAAACTATTTTAAAAAGTACATTGTACCCTGAACTTGCACGTATTAATTAAAAGGGCTGTAGCCCATCATCTTTCACAACCTCCCCCCGGATGGAGCCCTAAAGTTTGCTTGGTCTCCCGCCAAAGCTTCATTCTGATTCTAGTTAAGACATGAAGGTAGCTTGGGGTCGACTCAGGCTGTCAGACAGCCAGACAGGAGATTTGCTGAGATGGGTCCGCACGGGGAAAAGTGCACCACTGAGATTTGATTTAGAGACACTGAGCAGATTAGAAAGAAGAAATTAATCCCTCTTGAAAATGAGAGGCAGATTAAATATGTCCAAGTTGCCTAGGGATTATTCCTCCTGAGTGAGTGTGTGTTTGTGTAGTCTTTTTATTTCTCTCTGCAGAGAGTCGAGAGTGAGCAAGTCGTTCTCCTCCCTTTTTCTTACCTCCTAACTTTTGTTCTCATTTTGTTCTTCGCCTTTAAATTCCACGTTCTCACGTCCTGCTTGAGCTGAGCTACTGTATAGTCCAGCACTCTGGGCGAGAAAGCTCACTCCTCCCCCTGACAGTCGTCTTTCAATGTAAGACAAACGCCTGTGCGCACGTAGCGGTGATTTGAACACATTAGCTACCTCATCAGATGAGAGTGATTGTGATGAAATACCTGGCCAAGTGTGAGCCGTTTACTCACGAGTTGCCCTTAATGTGACACCTGCCTCGTCCAATGCCGTCACATTATTAAGATGTCTGGACGGCAAATCGGGCCAACCAGCATTGTGCAGACACACACAGACACAGACACAGACACACACACACACACACACACACACACACACACACACACACACACACACTCACTCACATTCTCTCTCTCTCTCTCTTTCCTTCTTATACAACTACAAGTCTTGCAAACAGAATAAAAACTACAATAGTGAAATGTTATTACCCCAGAGAAACAACTTGCCGTGTCCAACCAGCGTCGCAAAGTACTCTGCTTCAACCCCCTTTTGAGGACAGTGTTAATTCAAGATGCCTTGTACAGCATTTAGACCCAGTGAGCTGCAGCTGATCACTCCCGTGTGTGTGTGTGTGTGTGTTTGATGATGTGATCCTCTGCAGATCAATCAGAGGGAACGTTGTGCATTAGTGAGGGGAGGGACATTGTGTACTATAAACTATGATGAAACACTGTGGTTAATTTGCTTTTCACCACCATCAGATTTGTACAGAACTGGAGCCATTAAATGGTTAGCTTAGCATAAAAGCTTTAAATGGGGGAAGAGCTCACTTTTCACGGTCTTGTTTGGACCATGTCCTCTTTTAGTTTTGGAATTTTAGTTAAGGACTCCATCCATCCATTTTCTTCCGCTTATCCTGTTAAGGGTCATGGGGGGGTGGAGCCTATCCCAGCAGCCTTCAGGTGAAAGGCGGGGTTCACCCTGGACAGGTCACCAGTCCATGGCAGGGCCAACACATAGAGACAGACAACCATTGGCTCTCCCAGCCACGCCTACGGTCAATTTAGAGTCTGGATTAACCTGGTCCCCTCTTGATGTCTTTGGACTGTGGGAGGAAGCTGGAGTACCAGAGAGAACCCAGCAGGAACAGGGAGAACATGGAGACTCCACACAGAAAGACCCTGTGCTCCAGCCGGGGCTGGAACCCGGAACCTTCTTGCTGTGAGGCGACAGTGCTGACCACTGCTCCACCGTGCTGCCAGTTAAGGACTTAGTTGGGACATTATTACTCTTGTGTTTTTCCTCCTTGTTTTCCTGCTTCACTTGTCAGTTCTTGTTTTACGCTTCCTGTCTCTGTCTGTGTCCCACCTTTTTTAAGTGCTTCATCTCTCTTGTCAGTGAATCAGTCCCTGTCACCCACAGCTCTGCTCCCAGTGTTTCCAGCTCCTTCTCTTCCCTCTACCACCTGTGTGCTGTTGCGTGATTAGTGATTAATAGAATATGTGTTCAGTTTCTCGTCATTCTTTGTTGGTTCTTCTCTTTTGTTTCCCTGCCTGTTGCGCTTCCCTGCTCTTTCCCCACTTTTCTTCTGTCCACATGTTTGGGTCCAGCTCCACGTCCCAACATCGTTCTCTCATCGTTGCATATACGACAACCAATCTTCATGTTTGCCACCTGTCAAGTAAGAACTTAGCCAACTGTGCATGGGATAGGAAGCCCTTCCGTTTGAAACGATTCCCAAATCTAAATGCGGGTCTTCGTTCTTTCCTTCTCAATCTCTCTTCTACTCGTGTAGTGTAACAAAGAGTTTTTAGACGCCATCCAGCTATCTATCAGTTTGCTACTACACTATTCAATTGACTCTGCTTATTCCCCAATGTATACACTTTCACTAACACCCCCCGCCCCCCCCCCCCAACCATCTTGTGGTGATTGGCAGGAACGTGGTTCATCATGTTGCTGTTTGTGAGCCCTGTGTTGTCTCCAGAGACTGGCAATTTTTGTAGTGTGTTCAGGGGGCAGGTAGCTAGTGGATCAAGGGGAGACGCCTATGATTTGAGACAAAAATAAAATCGCACTGAAACCATGCAACAAGGCTCAATGCACCTTTAACTTGTGAACCATCGTATCTCCTTAACTTTGAGCTGGAGTGCCACAATAGAGCATTACATCACCTCCATATGCCCGTACATCTCCCAGTAATGCTGGCACTATTGTACAGACAGGGTGGACAATATTGCCTCTCTAGAGGTGCAGGTCCTTTCTTTGAGAGGCTGAATTATCAAAATTATCCACCCGAATGACCGACTGAATTATTTGTGCTGTTAGATTCTATAAGTTTAAACTGGTGGGTCATCATAGCTCAGGATGTTAGTTCTTGTCTCTAAACCAGCAAAAAGTTGTTGTTGCTATGGAACCATTTTTTGTGTGTCTGACAGTTTGTTCTTTAGGTAGTGAAACAAGGTAAAAGAGGTTCCAGATTATACACGAACTCTGAACAGCTGAATCAGAGCAAATATGTGTCAAATTTATGTGAGGAATAAATTGGCTGCAAATCTGTAGCACAGACATAGGATTATATAGATCTATGGGTCTGAAGATGAAAACACCGGTTGCCGGGGAGAAAACTAAATGATGCGAGATTTTCAAAAAGTGCCCTGCAGGAGTCACCCTGGCTGACTTTCCAACTAAACTGTCTAAGAAATGGATGGAATTAGGTGGACAAATTCTTCTGGAATACTTTGTCTTACAAAAGGCACCAACTGTTCAGCATCGTCCTCTGCTTTTTTAGATGCTATGGTGCTAAAGAATGTCTGCCCTTGGCACAAATTCAGGCTTTTTTTCAATTTATGTTCCTGCACCCCAACAGGGACATATGATATATGATCAGAAACCCTGCTACAGGATCCCTTCCCTTTGTGCTCGTATTCTCTGAGGTCTCTGAATGCTCCTAAATTTGGTTTGGTCGTTGCCAAACACTTCATTGCTCATCAGCAGGAAATTTTCCAGACTTCAACTTTATTCCGATACTCACACCAGCTTGAACGCACCACCAGCCGTCCTGAAATTCGTTATTTACAATCACTTTGATCCTCTTGTCCATCTCTGTGGGAGTATAAAAGATTTCCAGATATCAAGAGGTCTGCAGCATAGGCTACCTGCCTGTGAATACAGCCTGTAGTGACAGTATAGACATAAAAATAACCTCACTGATACTTGGGTGGCTACACGAGGTAGTCACAAGTCCTCTCTGGCATGATCACACTAGCTGACACACATATATTTTGCTGGTAGGTCAGACTGCTGCAGCACTGCATTCCTACTGCGGCATCATGTGAAAGCGCTGCAGTGAACAGGACTGGGTGGCTCTATGTGTCTCAGTGCTGGATCTATATCTCATGTCAGGGGAGCCATCTGTCACCAGCAGCACTCCCTTAGCACCTACACCAAGGTCAGGAGTGCTCCTGCTGGAGGCAAACAGCTCTGAGAACACTCACAAGGCTTGCACAATAACATGGGAGCTCGGATCAATACCCAGGCTGTTTCTCCGTCAAATGCATTTTCCTTTTCCCTCAAGGCGCCTGCCTCTAGTCTGTGCTTTACGCTCATGCACACACTGACCACAGTTCAGCCACCATCTTACCTCAGGTTTTGCCACTGGACATCCTGTGCTCAACGAAGCAGGGGATTTTTAATTTGCACGGCGGTGAATCAACCAAGCTGCACAGTGAGTGAGGGATGTCCAGGCCTTGCTGAGAAGTCAGCTTGGCCTCAAGTGGACCCTCTCACAAACATCACTGTCACAATTAGAGGGGCCACTCACCAGAGGAGGGGGTCGGCGGTGGTTAAAGTTCATGTGAGTGCTATTACGCGTGGAGAATCAGATGTGTTTTGTGTGGAATGAACGTCGCTTTCGTGACAGGAAGATATGCTCCGCTGACTGAGGGCCCCTGAGGCGTCTAATGCGGTTGTACACCATGCTCTGAGACGAGATCGTGCAGCGCTATGCCTGGCTAGTGTGATTACAAAGATAGCTGAAATCCCAAGTTTGCTAGATCAGTATCCCGAGGCAAGGCAACGATAGGGAGCAAGAGTGTCTACAGCAGTGAAGCTTTTGCTTCATAACTAATAATGCAGGTAGTCAAGGCTATCTCCATCACGGCCATGTGCCCCGTCACTCTCCTGTCGTTCTTTCTCGCTGCGACAGGTCCTGATCAATAGCTTACATCCCCTCATGGTGAGACAACAGTCAATAGCTATGATTGGGGAACTGCAAGTTGGACTCAAGCACAGCAGAGCCAGGATACAGGCACAACAGCTGGCCTTTGATTGCACACGGATGGCGGAGTTCCTGTGTGTGTGTGTGAGTGTGTACTGTATGTGTGTGACAGAAGGAGAGAAAGAAAGAGAGCTTGTTTAATAGAAAGCTCTGACTTTGCAATTTATTTTTTTGCTGAACTCCAGGGCCAAGGCAGCCAAATCAGTCCAGAAAAGTTTTGATTATGCGTCCGGGGAGTTTTGATTACCTGTGTTTTTTCAGCAGTAACACACACACGCAAACATCAGTCCAGAAGTGACATTGCAAAGGGAGTGGGAGAACAAAGCTGGATTGATTTTCTCATCAACACCCATGATTACCGGTCAATTCTAACCGCAGCGTTTCCATCAACTACTTCTTCTATGCTAACAGATATGTGATTTATTTACTGTATGTTCACTGTGAAGAGGAAGTGGTCTTCCACAGTTGATCTCAATGTTTTGGCTGTGTGTCATCAGGCTATGTTCAGCTTGTGCATGGTGGAGAGTGAGGCAGATGAAGTGACTCTTCAAGGAGTGACCAGTGTTGGACTGAAGCACGCTTTAGACTTTGCCTACACCGGACAGGTGAGAAGAACAGCATCCACTTCATCAGATGTGTCTTAATTGTGTACTAGGAAAACAACTGCAGTGGAGAATAATGCCAGGGACGAAAATATTCCATAACTGACAAGTGGCATTGCCCCATTTTAGTATGATTAACAAAATGTAGAATGATGTTGAATGTTTTGCTTTTATTATGGTTTATTGCTGCAAATTATGCATTCGTAAATACAGTACATTTTTTTAATTCAAGTGATGCACTCAGCTTCAAATTTTAATTAATTTTCTTTTTTTCCTCTTATGCCTCTATTCATCTATACTTCCCTTTCAAATAATCTAGTTTTTATACATTTATTTGACAGATTTTTTAAAAACATATTTGTAAGTATTTATTACATACATATACAGTACACATATACAGATTTGGATTTTACATACGAAACAGAAAAGACTCAAAAATGTGATGTATTGTGATATTATTCTGTCCATAAACAGCGTATAGATACTACTGTTGTTAGTGGTAGCAGTTGCACTTCTAGTCATCAACACATGTTTGACGTTCTACGTTCAATCATTGCGCCTAGTCAGGAAAGTAGTTCCAGGAAATTGCGTGACTCTAAAATGATGATATCTGGTCATTTTATAACTCTAGTTCTATTCATGTAAGCAAGTATAGTTGTGGAGAAAAATGTACTTATTGACTCTCGATGGAGCTTCACTACACAACCCAACCACTGTTATTGATTGCATTAAGCTGGTCTCTGTGGGTCTCAGCTCCCTCATTCAGCGCAGAGGACAGAGGGGTCTCTAACTTGTCTGTCTCTGGAGAAGATGGACGATAAGCTTATTTACAGTCAGTCCCTTTAAGAGCTGTCCAGCCCATTTAGACCTAAAAAGACACTTTAAAATGCTTTGAAGAACCTGTGACAATATTTTAGCAATGACGTAAATTCTGAGGGTTTTCTAAAGAACTGAAATTATCATCATCCACTAAAACATTTACTTTTGTGCTTCCATAGCAGATAGAACCATGAATTAAGCCTCCCTCCAAAAAAAATTGCAGATCCTTGATTTCTGTGTAAAATGAATTGCCGTTGCCCTACTGTTCATTACACATATGAAAACAAAATCCATGAACAACACCTAAATCGTCTTGGAAATCACATCGGGTCTTATAGGTGGAACCATCCTGATGCTGCATCAGCTCTAAAGGGGCTAGAGTACAAATGTTGTCGTTGTTCCTTCTGAAATACAATGGATTATAAACCTAAAGTAAAGGAGCAGAAAATAAAACGACTGACTGTACGTGAGTCACCACGACTGAAGCTGCCTCCATAATAAATAGTAACATGACGTTTGCAGATTACCTTTTTAATCTCAGCAGCATAAGCTTGTAGAGCAAATGACTCTGGGTCCGGTGTTATCCAGGGATGTGGAGGTGCTCAACCAGATGTGACCAGGGACCGCTCACTCCTCTATTCCCACCGTTCCGAACATTACTTTGTGACTCCAGTCGGAAAAAAGTATCTCACTTAAAACAGAGAATGACTTTTCTGCTGAAACAGCAGAACAGTCATGTGAGTGGCGTCCTTGTCCTCTCAACACATCAATGAAAAATAAATATGTGACTCATCTCTACTAACAACCCTCTAGTGTTAGCCGTGCACATTCTAATAAGTAGCCGAGCGGCTTATGCAGTGTACTGAGAGGACCGGAAGTTTGTAATGACTCTTAATTTTATTTCCACAGTGGAAATGAGCAGAGAGTAGTCGGTTAGGCAGTATAAGTAGGTCAACAGCGGGCTTGCGGGCCGCCCTGCTTTGGTTGGCTCAGCTCCTGTCTGCCCAGAGGAGATCATAGCGGATGAGATGAGGGCAATATACTTATCCCCACACCGTAAATAATGCCCTACTAAAATCCTTCAGCCACATGTCATAGGCCAGCACGGAGAGCGAAGGGACACGCTGCCACAGGGCGCCTGTGACTTCACTGAAATTTTTACCGCAGGCCAGGTCCACAACAGATGTTACACTGATGATCAGATCATCCTCTTCCAGTGTTACCACTTCTTTTCCCCCCCAGTTTTTCAAACCATACATCTCCAGTGTTTCTGGGAGTCACAGCTGACGGTGTTTATAGGGGTGAGGCGCTGTCTGACAAGCACATTGTTATGCTTTGTTTTATTTTATTTTTATTTTTTTCCTGCAAGCTGCAAGCCCAATAAATGTCAGTTTACACAAGAGCCCACCACACTCCCACACTGAGTCGGCCGCTGTTATAAAACCGACTTCTGCCGTGTGTGAGGTTGAAGTGCTCCACCTGCAGTGGGCCTCTGGAGTGGAGAGGAGTTGAGGAACGGTCACCTAGAGATTTTATTTTTGGTTGCCTTCACCGCTGCTGCCTGCTAGGTTGCCAATTCCATTAAAGAAGATGAGAAAATGTGTTTTTCCTCATTCTGATTTTTAATACTTACTTTGACTTACGTTCATGTATTGAAAGTAGGTCTGTGCTGTAAAATCAACAGCAAAGTACTGCGTTTTTCTCATGTGACTTTATCAACCTTTCAGCCTCTAGTAACGATACTGTATCATGTACAGAATATACAAAAGTAACCTTTGGATGAAATAGTTTTGACTCAGTTTATCTGAGTAATCTATGTAATGTGATATGAATATTATTAAACAACCCAGGTGGTGCACAGCAAATTTTTGGTTACTTATGTAGAGAATAGCAATATTTATTGTATTTTAATCTATAGTGATGAAATCATATCGTGAGTATCGTTGCCATAGCAGCCCCAGTAAAAAGTGATGTTTAAAATAGGAGTGTAGCAGCTGTTTATCTGAATGGCAGTCACAGAAATTAATAATCTAGTCTAAATCAATATCATTGCGTACAGCCCCTGGTGAAAGAGAGAAAAACAACCACTGCTGCAGCAGCTGAATATGTAGTGCCTCTAGAAGCCCAGAAATATCCAGGTGTCAGAGGTGAACTGGACCACTGCCCGTGCCTGCAGGAGACCACAGTGTGAGGAAGGAGGAGGAGAGCAAAAATCGTTACCAGCAGAGCTTGCTGGAAATACGTGAAAAACAGTTTCCCATTTGAAACAAATTGCTTGATAATTGAACTGAATAAACTGTTCACGCGACTGCTGACAAAGCTGTATAATGTGTCTGTTTTCATAAACGCAAAAGCTGGCTAAAATTGTTCTTCACATTAGTTACGATAAGTGGACGATCATGCTCTAGATGCATGAAGGTTCATGCTGAGTAGAAAAAAAACCCTGCCTTTTTTTGTTTTCAGACTGATAAATATTCAGCAGGCTGTAGCAACAAATATTCAACCCACCAGAGTCAGAAAAGTAGTGGGAGGCAGGGGAGACAAAAGATGAAGTCATTTTCACACTTACTACTACTGATGCAGTCTGTGGCTAACTAGGGCAGAGCTGCTGTGTGGATTATCAGAAGCTCGCTCCTGCCCTCTAAAACCAAACTAAATATCCTCTGGAGTCGAGGCAAACCTGCCTGTTTGGCCCTTAGGTGAGAGAGTATAAAGCGATACTTAATCCAAAAATGTTATTTTGCCGTAAAACGTTCACATGCTCACAAATGTGTGTCTACAGTTCAGAAAGATGTTTTTTCCATTGCTGCTTTGTTAGTGCAGAGTGCAGACAGAGCCAGCCACATGGATTTAGCTTGAAGTTAATGGTGCCCCAATGGCAACCACCATTCTTGTGTTTGTGAAATGTAAATGTAAATTCTGACTGACTGATCCGATTGGGTGATTGTCTGGGCAGATTCTGCTGGAGCCGGCAGTGATCCAGGATGTCCTATCTGCAGGCAGCCACCTTCAGCTGCTGGAGCTCCTCAGCCTCTGCTCCCACTACCTCATCCAGGTACCGATCCATAAACCGCCATCCTTGTGGGACATAATATAATAAGGGGGAAAGAAATCCATCAGGTTAATGGAGTCACAGTTAGGTGATTTGATCCTGGCTGGGACACTCAACCTGAAGTGGAACAGCTCTTATACTGTGGCACACAGGTGTCAGGTGTAATAGGAACCGGGAAATTCTCCCCTTTACATCACGTTAATGCTGAAGTAGAGGCTGACTGATATTGTTGCTTGAATGACAGCGTCTTCAGCCTATTTCACAGGATGAGTGTGACCTCATGTCTTTTAGCAATTGTTCTTCAGCGTTTGCGTTTCGTGATGTGCATTCACGGGTGATCAGAGACGTCTGTCATTTACTCAAATCCGCTAGAAATCTACTCAAATCTACTCAGGGCCCCTGAGCCCGACAGGGACCTGCAGCTGTTCCTACAACACACTCAGGTTCCCCAATTGTCAGAAACATCTATTTTTTCTGATGCTGTAAACCTGTTTCAAACATATTGTTTTATAATTATATGACTAGATGTATTTCCCCCCTTCTATTATTCTTTTCCTTATCCAACTTGCCTCTCTTCGTAACCCCGGTGCAGTGTTCATTCACACATTTATCCAGCCTCTCTCGTAGTGGCCGCTGCTTTATGATGCACATGTCCTTGCTTGGAGGCTGTTGATAAAGCTGGACCACTGACATGCACGTTTCACTCACTGGACTCCCCAAAACCTTCTGCCCCCCCCCCCCTTCCCCCAAAGTTTTGCTGCAAATAAAGTGAAAATGAAAAGTGCCAAGGAATATTAATCACTGCAGTTCTGTCAGACAGACATCTCTGACACTGTCTGAGGTGTTGAGCACGCACACACGCATACACACAGGGACACAAACAGACACACACTGGCACTCTCAGCCTCAGAAAGTGGACCTTGTCAATGTCCACGTCAGAGAGAACAAATGATGATATTTCATTCATCAAGGTAAATACAACTAGAGGCTGTTTTAATGGCGAACGCTCTGCCACAGCATGTCTCCAGCGGATGAGAACCCAAATGAAATTGAACAAAGTAGTGCATAACCACACCATTTGGGCAAATATTCACTAAAGAAATGATTCTTGAAGGGGAGGCAGAAAGGGGCACAGACGAAACAAAACCCATGCCAGTTGGTATGGGACGACTGTTTTGAGACGATAATCTCCAGATCATTCTCGTCCCGTGTGAGTAGGGCGTCAGACTTTTCATTAATAATGGAGAGTGTAAAAGTGTGAAAGCAAGACGCCTGGATAGAGCCGGGCTATCGCCTTCCAGTTGCCTCCAGTAGTTCAGCTCATCGCTTCACCAATCAGTTCCACTGGTTTGACACACAATTGACAGTTTAACAAAGTGTCCTCATAGGAAATCCTTTTTATGCCTCCATACCATTGATATTCATCTCAAGAGGCAGTATGATTTCAGGTTGTCTGTCCGTTTGTCCTCTGGTCTCTGCTGTAATAATTGTGTCCACTGGGCACACATGGGCTATACAGGCCCTGGGTCTGGATCTGGCCTTTGGACCACCTTAATCCAGCATCGTCCTAAAGGAAAAACAGAACCTCCTCCTCCAAAAAAGAGAGAGTAAAAGGCAGCTTTATATTAATTACAATCTATGTAAAGTACCCAAATGAATGCACTGCTCCTTGATTCCAACAGAGGCCGCTGTCTACATTTATATTGGACTGAAGCCCTCAGGTTAATTTTTTCTGTCATGTGACAGGCTGGTAATGTTTTCTGTTGTGGGGGAATCATTTTGAAAGAAAGAATCAAAAAAAAGAGAAAAGTTCATACTGAATGATGTTGTTTACCGAGGGCGGATGTCCAAATAGTTTATCGGTCAGATATGCCGAGAGACTGTCCCATCAAGATGTGTTTTTTTTAAAACAAGTATACTCATTTAACCACAAACAAGTTGACCATCCAAGAATCAATGAAAGTTACCTACATGCTCTCACACAAGCTGGCCAAAGTAAGACCCTTCACTTACGTCATCCAAGTCAGTAGGGCTCTCTGGAAAAAGACTTGGAACAACTGGAACCTGCAACTGGGAAGGTTGGTGGAGGCAGCTTTTGTAGTTTCTGGTGCATTCATCGTGTGTGGGATTTGGATGTGCTAAGGTAACGGCTATGTGGCAAACTACAAGCTCCAAGCAGCGATGAGAGCAAGACTGCAGAAGTCAGAGTACTGACTCGAGTGATATTACTTGAAGGAAAAGCATGAAAACAGACGTGTCAGATGTGTAAAATCAGTGGAGTTCCCCTTTAACTTTCCAGTTAGCGACAGAACGGAAACCCTTGAGCTGGTGTGCACTGAGCATGCTTCTCAGTTCAGCCGGGTGGATACTTGTCAGCCAGGCCGCCTGAGTCCAGATTAGAGGTGTCTTCAAGAACGAGGCCAGCCAGCAGCTTATTTCATGTCCTCTATCACAGTGACTGGCATGAATCACTTGGAACAGTCAGAGAAAAAAAAATCTAGTTCTTGCAGAGGTAGAAACATTGACTGATCTTTTTTATACTGTATTTCACATCCCAATTCTATAGAGTTGAATTACATTGGCACACTTAACTCTAGTGTGCCCTCTGGTGGTTGTAAAGGCCTCACACTTGCGGGTCTATGCTGATGACCGGCCCATCCTTCTTTATGGACAAAACAAAGTCCTGCAGAAGTCAGTTCATCTCTTTAACTACACATGTGTTCTGACTGAGCAGTTAGTAGAAGGTAAGGCCACATCATTAACATTGATTTCCCAGTACACACTGAGCCAATACTGGCATTAAAAATCAGATATAGCAGCCTGTCACTATCATCTACCTCCAATATGGTGGATAGTGATGTGCAGATAATTGAATATTGAGTATGTGATCAATACCACACGGGCCATGGATAGTACTTATTCATCCAGATTGATTCTGATGAGACATATTGACTGTCATGATTACGTGATTATCATTTGTATCATCGCCATTGTCCTTTAATGAAGGCCTTCGAAGTTCTCTGTTTCAAATGCTCATTGAAGGTTTTTACACCCTTCAAAATATTCAGTCAGTGGATATTATTATACTATCTTCTTGTGTCTTATCTTATCTTATCATAAGGGCTATCAGTTGATGCAAATTGTGAATATGTTTTAATTAATAATCTGAATTGATTGCATCAATTTTACCCGTGATGTGTATTTTACATTTTTCAGATTTTGGTGAATGTATGTTATTACTAATGTTACTTTTATATTATTATTATTCATAATATTATTATTAATATTATTATATGTGTATTTTAATCGATTTTTTGGATTTTTACTGACAGACCAGCTGCAGCCAAGGTGTTTTGCTGCCTTCCGCTGCTAAAACCAAGTAGAGATCAAAGGGACAAGGGTGCGAGACTTTGTGTGAATTTGTTGTTATTTTTTTCTATAATTAATTAATCAATTGTTTTGTCAACCCCTACTATCATCATTATTATTAGAAGTAGTACTAGCGGTGATAGTATTACGTTGTCAACAGTAAATCACGTGAATTCCTGCAGTCCTCCCATTAATGTGGTTTTAGTACAGGTTGGACAGCACGTCTGCTCTCTGTGCTGTAGGTGTTCAAGGACGGCCAGAAGATGGCAGTCTTGTTCCGCTCCTTTTCTTCCATTCGTCTCTCTTCCTCACTGGTTTATCATTTACCTGCTGAATGGAACTCCACTCGGGGTTCATGTGAACACTGTATCTGTGCGGCTGGCGTAATAGAGCACGTGCGTGCATGTTCATTTCTGCGTTTTTGAGATCTCTGTGGTATCTTCCTCTGCTGTGCATAAGAACCATAGGACCACCTTTGAACAAGGAAAGGGTTACACAAAGACACAGCTGTGACTGGATGGTGATGATGATGATGGAGTGATAGCTGTCGCTTTGTCACTAATAACAAGGATTCAGGTGACATGTGTTTCCTTGCTATAAATCTCTGTTCATTGATGGATTTCTCAGAATGATGTGTGAGTTTTTCATTACGTTGGAAAAATCCATCTTCATTAATGGTCACATGATCTGACAGCTCTCCCTCACAACTCACTTCAGTGTGTTCGTCTGAATGTGTGTGTGTGTGTGTGTGTGTGTGTGTGTGTGTGTGTGTGTGTGTGTGTCTTCATGCCCTGCAGGAACTGAGCAGTGTGAACTACCTGGAACTGTACCGTGTGGCAGACCTGTTCCACCTCCCGGCCTTGGAGGAGGCTGTGGTGGGTTTCCTGGTGGAGCACCTGTCTGAGCTGAGCCAGAGCCGGCAGGATGAGGCCCTACAGCTGCCCTACCGCCTCCTCAGGGAGGTGCTCAAGAGCGACCGCCTTACCTCCCTGAGTGAGGAAGAAATATGGAAGGTACTCCAAATGTGTGTGTGTGTGTCTTTTGTGTAAGGAGACGAGATGCACTGCTAAGGTGCTAAATTGTGGTATAGGTTATATTTTGATGAAAATCAAAGTGAGAAACAATCATCAGCTTCTGAATTGGAGCAAATTGCATCTTGGTGTAAAAGTAGCATAAATAACACACACACTCACACACACAGATAGAGACACAATAACAAATAAATAACAAACTAAATTCTGCCATCTGCATCTCTACTATGGTTTGTTTATATTAATGAGGATATGCAATCAGATGGTGGGTGTTTCTGACTGTGTGGGCTCAAGTGTGTGATAGATTGTTGTCCATACATCCATGTGAGCGTTCATGTATGTGTGTTTGATGAACTGCCAAGGTGTGTGTGGGGTGAGGCGGCAGTGCGGGGTGGGGACTTGCCGTTTTGACTGTTCATTTGCACCAATCAGCCTTCCCCTCCTGCCCTTCCTCCCCCAGTTTCTCTCCCTTTCTGTCTTTCTCCCCTTCTCTTCTCTGATTAGGCCCTCCGCGGCTCCATCAGGGCCCCAATCCCCCAGCTGTCACTCGGCCGCCCGTCTGATTGAAAACAATCAGGCCTCTGATGGCACAATTACCCTGACCCTTTAACCAGGCACCGCCACCATAATCAGTCTCTGATTAGGCTGCTTTGGGCCTCCTTCACTTCGCCCAGAAGGTTAATTTGAGCATCAGACGGAAGCGAACGGCAAGCGGGGGCCATCGTCCGAAAGGCTGGGGGGTGGGCACGCCAATACCAGACCGATATAGCTTGGCCGTCAATCATCGTCAGTCAGAGTTTTCTTAGAGTCTCTCACGCTCTGGAAATCACATTTTCTCTGGCTTTGTTCCCCCCTCTCTTCCTTCTTTCTTGCCATCCTTTGCTCTGCCTTCATGTAGCCCCTCCTCTCCCCTTACCTCTCTCCCTCACTATCTCTTCCCCTCACTCTATCCTTTTCATGCACACACACTCTTGCACTTTTCCCTTTCAGTGCGGAGGGGAAGGAGGGAGAAGTAGTTGATTTATTCTGTGCCCTGAGGAAGTTGTGTGATGCAGCGTGACCTTCACAGTCAGCTGCCAGAGTGCACGCGCACATGTACAAACACACACACACACACACACTGTCACTTCAGAGCTATAAAGAGGAGAGAGGCGGGGTGAGCGTTCGAGAAAGGGAGGGTGAGATACTGCAAAATGACGGAATCCTGACATGCATGTTTGTTGTATGTCCACACCTTTGGAGGGAAGATCATGTGAATCAAGTGTTTTTAATCCTGCACACATCGAATTCTGCATCTTAATGTCTGTTATGTCACTAAACAATGAGCCACCTCCATTGCCTTGACTGAAGTAGTGAGTCCTCTGCCGCTGCACAGATTAGGTTGAGAAGCACATTGTTTTTATGATAATGGTATCAGCGATCTCCAGTCATCTCGCCCACATTCACACCTCGCCGCAGCTAAATAACCTTCCACAGCGCTCAAGTTCAATTACATCCCTTCACTGCAACCCAGTTCGCCTGCATTAAACAAAGGAGTGTGCCTGTGGATATTTACAGTCTTTATATGGAATGCTCCTGATTAATAAATACGTGTGTGTGTGTGTGTGTGTGTGTGTTTGTGTGTGAGCACGCATGTGTGTGTGTTGGCTTGCTTCAGTCTTGCCATCATAGCCTGTAGGTGCCATGAAAAAAAATGATGATTAGCAGCCCCGCACCAGTTTTTACCAGATTTTCCCTTTAGGGGCCATTGTTTTCTCACCTCAAGTGTTTTCACCTTCTTCCATCTCTCCTTCCTGGTATATTTCATGCTTAATGCTCCCTTCTGTTTGACAGCGACATTGTCCTTTTTTTTTTTTCCCTTCGCATGCCGACCTTCTTTCATTTCACCTTTCTGATTAACCTTTTACCGGTTCTCCCCCTGCTTTTATCTCCTTTCCTGTAGTTTGTTGTTCTGTGGTTGGAACATGACTGCCGCTATCAGTACACTGAGGACCTCCTGCAACACGTCCGCTACGGCCTGATGGACGTACCAACACTGCACCACCTGGCCCGTAGCCATCCGCTGGTCCAGTCCAGCCCCACTGCGGCTGGCCTGGTAGAGGAAGCCCTGGATTACCACCACGCCACCTTTTCACAGCCCCTCCATCAGTCAGCCCGCACTAGGCCTCGCTTCCAGTCCCTCACCCTTTACATAGTTGGTGGGCGGAAGCGGGAGGTGTGCAGGGTCAGGGAGCTGCGCTACTTCAACCCAGCTGCACAGGAGCAGGTGCGTGTGGCAGGGGGGTCGAACTGGAGCGAGCTGGCACCCATGCCCACTGGGCGCAGCCACCACTGCGTGTCTGTAATGGGGAACTTCCTCTTTGTTGTGGGTGGGGAGGTGGAACACGCCACTGGGAGGACGTGTGCGGTAAGGACTGCTTGTCGATACGACCCCAGGGGGAACCGTTGGACTGAGATTGCCTCCATGAAAGCCTGCAGAGAACACTTTGTCCTAGGAGCTTTGGGTCAGTACCTGTATGCAGTGGGGGGTAGGAACGAGCTGAGGCAGGTGCTACCCTCGGTGGAGCGGTACTGCCCCAAGAGGAACAAATGGATGTTTGTCCAACCCTTTGATCGTTCACTCTCCTGCCATGCTGGCTGTGTGGCTGAAAACCTGCTCTGGGTCTCAGGTACAAAACACGCTAATGGGGACCAAAGTCTCAAGATAGAGTACACAACATTTGCTCTGCTATGACCTTGATTCTGAGCATTCATGCGCATACCTGTTTGTACTAACCATGTCTGCTCTCTGCTAACAACCCAGAGTGTTATTTTATTTCACAGGGGGGGTGACAAACACGGCTCAGTACCAGAATCGGCTGATGGTGTACGACCCAGAGCAGGTAACTAGCTACTACTAACTTGAAGCTAAACATACTGTTGTTTCCCATCATTTCCATGCAGATGTCCGACATCAAGCTTCTCTGCTCTATGAAAACACCGGTACCCCCCCATCTTGTAACAGTCAGCTTTGTTTAACACCACAAATTTGAAAATTTAAAAAAACAGTGTGGATTTAGAAAGTAGGGAGGTTAGCAGCATTAAGCCACCTGCTTGAAGCTCAGCAGTCAATCTGCTTCTGTGTATCTCGTGTCTGTTTCAGCTTGATGAAAAGCATGACAGCAATACAGGAGTGCGATTCTATTTCTGTCAAGTCGCCTTTTAACAGCGACGATGTTGGTAGGTCTCATGTGGTAGGAGTTGTCGTGGTGGAGAACTCTCAGACTAACAGCTCAACTCTGGCATTCCCTCGGTTCTAGAACTTCTCACGTTGTGGTTTGCTCTCACCCCCTCTGTCACAGCAGGCAGCTGTTCTCAGGGAGACGGCTCTGATAAATCTCCCTTACACTGCCTGACCGGCCCAAAAAGTTCGTAACTAGCCCTTTAAAACCTAAACAATCAAAAAGGTAACAGAAAATTCGGATTTTTTTGTAGCTGGACTGTTTATTGGATATACTGACAAAAAAACAAAAACAAAAACAAAAAACAAGCAACTGAAAATTTTGCAAATAAGAATTTTGTTCTGTATCTTTACTCTTACGTCTGGATTTTTGGTCCAATTTATTGCCTACAGTATGTTGTTTTAAACAAACTTAAACATCACAACTTCACCAAAAAGTGATCTCAGTAGTGATGTCGAGGATGAAGAAACTCATGTCTCAAATACGACCCACTGGGTGTTGCAGAGCTGGTTGCCAAGCTGAAGAGTTGAATAGAAGAGTTGACAAAGCATAGAGCAGCGAAAGAAAGGTATGAAAGGACAGCAAAATGGCTGTTTCATTTCCACAGATAGGCACTTAAAGCTGGTTGACCCTCAGTTGTCTTTTCAGTTTGATGAAATCCTGTGCTAATTTTGGACAGGCTGTGCAGTGCCGTGAGATGAAATTTGCGATATTTGCCTTTGCTCGCGGCGGTTGTATGTTGGCCAGATTTACAAGGTACCAGATCATGAAGGTCTCTGTGTTCCTAGCTGCATGTATTCAAGCCTGAGATCCTCCAGAAGTGCCCTTGAGCAAGATTCTTCACTCCTTTACCTCCGCCATCAGTGCATCACCGTGTGTGTGCGAACAGTAGGATAGAAAATGCACAAATGCATCCTATTCACTGTATCATCCTTTAACGAAGGGGGTTAGGGGAGCGGCCCATGGAACTCTGGGAACAGACATCCAAAAACAAATTTATGTTAAACGTGTATGCAAATTTTTATTTTGAAAATTCTGTCTGAGGTGTTTTTGTTAATTTTCTGCTTTTGAATTCCATCGCCATGAAACAATAATGGATCTTTGGGTCCATCCTCTGTTCACCGTGATGGATTACACACGGCAATCTGAAGAATCTGCTGCTTGATTATCACGCCATATGGAAATTAATGGAAACCAATGGCATCCTGCAAAAACAACAACAAAAAAACATATTAAGTTGCATTCTTTGGAATGTGGTTGGAATCATAATCAAATAACATACATTTATGAATAAATTGGAATAAAGAAAATAAAACTTGGAATCATCCTAATGAACACACAGAGTTTAGCTTTATGTCTTAAATACAACCTGAATAAAGAAAAAACAGATGAAATGAAATGTCATCTGCAGCATTCACTCACACAGAGGAATGCACTGAGATGCACGTTCTGTTTTTGTATGCTATTTCATGAGCCATGGGTGTAAGTAAGGCTGCATGCAGTACAGAAGTATGAGGTGTGTGTGTGTGTGTGTGTGTGTGAATGAGGTGCACATCCATATGGGTCTATGTTTGTACAGGTCGGTGTGGAAGAAAGAAAGAAAGAAAGGAAGAAAGAAAGAGGGAGAGAGTCTCATTTGTATTCACCATGAATCTACATTCACCTGCCAGAGCAACAGCAACCCCCCCACCCACTCTACCCTCAACAGATGGCCACCCGTCAGCTCCCAGCAGACACACACATACACTCTCATTCTCTGCCTCAATCAAGCGCCCTCTCTCTCTCTCTCACACGCACACACACACATACACACGCACTGACACAAAATAAGCTTCGACACACTTAGTGAAATGAGCAGGGATTCTCAGTGTAAAATGGAGTGGCTGAAACATATGATTAGAAATAGGGAGGGAAGTCATTAGTAGAAACCAGAGCTCCAGTGTCACGTTATTTATCTAGCGCTGAGCATACATCAATTACCCATGCATGGATATGCTTAAATATTAATCTTCTTATTCATCCTCCTTCCCTTCGCTTCCATTCCCACCTCTCTCTCTCTCTCTCTCTCTCTCTCATACTAAATCTCACCTCCTCATCATTTTCTCCCTTCTCTTCCATCATCTTTAACCCCTCATTCACTCTCCACCTCCTCTTCCTCCTCCTCCTCTTCAGGACCAGTGGTTAGCCCGCAGTCCCATGTTGCAGAGGCGAGTTTATCACGTTATGGCGGCGGTGAGGAGACAGCTTTATGTGCTAGGGGGGAACGACCTGGACTACAACAACGACCGCATCCTGGTGCGCCACATTGACTCCTACAACATGGACCTGGACCAGTGGACACGCTGCTCCTTCAGCCTCCTCACGGGTGGGCCAAGTCAGGGACAACACACCCAGATTCAGATTTGAAGATGCCTGGATAGGATTCATCAGTTAGTGCCCCAACTGTCTAAACCCACCCCACCCCCTCACGACAGGTCTGGATTATTTAGTTAACTGAAACTGGTTTGCATTGCATCTGGTGCTGTTGTTATGGCAACAAGTCCAAGGCAAACCTGCTAGTCAACTGGAGGAAGATCAATGTTGCATTCTTTTAAGGGTGAAATCCTCCTATGTGATTTCACTGTCAGTTACAAATCTCTTGACAGGTAATGACAAGACGGCGATGTGACGCCAATAACATTACCACACAAGAACATGCCAACTATTGAGAAGCCACAATGTTGTGTCATAGAATGGAAGACAACAATGTCTACATTATTGTATCATCTTGTGTTAACTAAGCTCATTTCTTCCTGATAACAGGTTGATTTATTTGGTCACCTCGAGGTAACTAAAGGCCAAGGTAATCTTGAGAAATCAGAGATACAAGCACGAAAACAAAAGCCGTAAAGTTAATTAGTCTCATGTTGCCAGTCGTTCCAGCTCTGGAGAGATGTCTGGCTCCACCTGCTACCATTCTGCTGTAGCAGAACGAACGCTCTGGCTCCCTCTGTTTCCCTCAGCCAATCATAATTGTCTTTGGAGGGTTTTAGGACCAGGATGCAGCAGTGAAGGCGCCCTTGCAAAACAAGCTCAGGAAAAGCAAATTCTGTGCAGGAAACTCCTTTATATTTTCAAAGTCATTGCAGTGTTTACAGCTGCTCAACGGAGCAGGCCTGCATTACTGCGTGTTCCAGATCTCCCTCGATCCTGCCACATCCACTATGTGGGCTGCAACTGGCTAGCTAGCTAGCTCGCTAGCTCAGAGCTCGTCCTTGAGTCATGGAGCAGCAAACTTGACTACATGCTAACAAACTCTTGTCTTTATGAGAAAACTAGCTTAGTTATCTTGAGATAACACAATATTTTACTTGTGCCCTTGGGAAAATGGTAATAGTCATAGCCAGGCACAGCAAATCGTGGCTACCATGCCTCGACGGGATGATCAGGATGATGGTATGTTTGAAAAAGTAGTTACTGTTGAGGGAACGTTGTGCATCTCTAAAAGTGATTTGTTTTTTGTAAATTTCTCTGTGATTTACATTCAGAAATTCTGTTATTGCCAAAGCAAAGTAAATCATTTTTACAATTTATTAAATTGTAAATGTGTGAGCACAGAAAGTTGCACAACTCTCAAAACATTTCAGAGTTTCGTATTTGCAGGACACACATGATAAAACATGGGCTTAGTTTGAAATACTATGAGCAAAATTGCATAAAGTCATAATAAAATACTCTGACTTAGAATGCTGAGAATCAGGATGCACCTAACATTTAATGTAGTTCTGGTGGTAAAATATAATTTGAGCTACAATCTATAAATTGAACATTTACTGGACTGCAAAAGCTAATAAGAAGCCAGGAGAAGGCAAGTTTTGGCTTCATTATTCAGATTAACCACATTGTGTTGTGTGATTGTGCACACCGTTGCCCCCCCCCCCCCCCCCCCCCCAAGTAAAACCTTACCAGATGAACCTGCAGACAGAGATCACCTGACTGCAGCTCCAGTGTGCAGCCATCCCTGCACTGGTTGACTGTCGCCAGCAGCTCACAGCTGCTTTTAGAGGAAAATGCTCTGAAAAAACTACCTGTTCACCACCAAATGGTTAACAGCCAGCGTGCAGCAGTGACCAGCTGGTGAACATGGAGGAGCATTTAGCAGCTGAAGAGCCAAATCTTTCCCCGAGGACAGGAGTCAGTGTTGTGATCCATCGTGTCACTGCACGCTGCAGGATGCGGTTTGACTCAGAGTTCACGTCATTGTCTTCTCACAAGGTTGAGAGTTCACTCGACTTTCCTCGTCTGTACTGTACTTGGAGCTTCAGAACAGGAAAAGTTGAAGGCAAAGTCACAGGGAAGAGCGCAGGAGCTCAATCTTGGCTCACCGAACACCAGCCCCCCCTCCCCACCTGTGTCCTGTCTTTCTGCATTTATCTCGCCGGTCTCTCGGGGGACATGGATGTCATATTGTCAGAATGTCCTCTGCTTGGCACAGTGAAGCATTGTGTTGCTTCTGTCGTCCTCAGGTCAAAACGAGTCCGGCGTAGCGGTCCACGATGACAGGATCTATGTGGTCGGAGGCTACTCTATCTGGACCAACGAGCCTCTGGCGTGCATTCAGGTGTGATCTCTCTTCCAGCTGTTCATACACACGGCACACGCCGAGTAAATTTAAGTAGAACTACCAGACTAAAAGCATTTAAATGAGGGAGTTGTTTTAATGTTGCCCTCACATGCTGCAGGAAGCACACAGACCAGCCAGATCTAAAATATCTCCCCAAATATTGATGGATTGCCGTGGAACGTTGTTGGGAAATGAATGACTCCCCTTTAGTGCCACCACGAGGTTGACATTTGATTTTTTTTTTTACGGTGCACAGATGAACCTTAAACACTTTAGTCATCCCTTGAGTGCCATTTTCAGGTCAAATCTTCTATTTGTCAGCAGTGGCACAGAAGCATATGGTTAAAAAAACAGTATAATGACATATTGCCCATTCTGCTTTTTATGTATGCGGTTTACCTTCTCTCCTTTTTCTGGATGTGATTTGACCTCCACCCTTTTTACTCTTTGGTAGTTCATTTTACAGAATTGTAGTTTTCTCTGTAAACTGGAACTTCCAACTATAAAATATTACCAAGGCAGGATGACGTGTGTATCACCACATTTACGACTTCAAAGTGTTTTACAAAGAGAAACATGGACAATCGCCAGACATTTCTCTCCTCCAGGTGCTGGATCTGAGCAGAGAGGGGAAGGAGGAGGTTTTCTACGGTCCAACACTGCCATTCGCGTCCAACGGCATCGCCACGTGTTTCCTACCGGCTCCCTACTTCACCTGCCCAAACCTACAGACACTCCAAGTACCTCATCACAGGATAGGTGCTGTGTAACTCATCCATGAACAAGACCTCAGAAAGAGACAGAATGGAGGACTCATCGTCTTTGGACTGTTGTTATTTGAAACCAGGACCTGACAGCAGCAATTATTCTGGAGCACGTCACCTCCCGACGTCCAGGATTTTACCTTCTTGATCTACGAGAGCCTCGTTACTCTGTAAACTTGAGTGTTACATTTCCCCAAAGACTGAAGTACATGTCCTGGTGTCCAATGAAGCCAAAAAAAGGAACAAAAAAATTCCAGATGATGAGAATTTCCACAATAGACAGCTACTCAATGCCAAACTGTCTACCAGTTAAGTGATGCGTTAACTCACCTCAGTGGCAGCCAGACTTAAGAGTCTACAGGGGCTCTGAGGAGTTCCCCTTGTGCTTGCTTACATGCTCACTGTATAAGACTTCCATCAAACCTGAAACACCCATTCACAGGGGTGTTCTCAGGAAGAGGACCAAACCTGCTCTCGCTTCGTAAAAGATCATGTCACTCTTCTTGAAGGTCACCAAAGTCCTTGATGTCCTGCAGCAGCTGTGACATGCTACTGTGTGTGCTATCAACCTGTGTGAGATTTTTAATTTTGCTGAGGATCTAAGACTTCATGTGGCAATAGTGTCTTTTACACATCGTCTCCATAATGTGTAAATGTGACACTATCCTGCTGAGAATCCAGAGAAAACCCTGCGATTATTTTATTCATCTAAAATGTGTTTGAGAAGGTTTCAGAATAAATATCCTACAGAAACAAATTATAGTGGAATCCGTTTCATAAATATTGATAAAATCTGTGTCAAAATGAGCGACTTTTTCTGATTTGTGAGTGGCAATAGATAATTACAGCCTAATCTGAGGAGTCCTCCGGCAGGAATCCTGCAGCCACTCCTGATAATGGAGGAGAAACGCAGTGCAGCAGGACGCTCACGTGAAGGGATTGATGCAGTTTGATGAGGCTGTAAAATGACTGAAAATGGGTTTTGGTGATTGTGGTCAACAGGAGTGAGACTTTGTGTGATTAGGTGCAAACTAAAGTTGGTTTGGAGGGGATTGCTGTGGCTTGGATTGCATCAAAACTCTCTTTTACTCAACTCTTTTTTTTGCTTGATTGTCATCCAGTCTGTAATTCAGAGAGCTAACCGAGTAGAGAAGCATCCAGCACCTGATGGTGTGTGCCGTGCTCCCGCTGTACAACTCAGCTGAAACGTTTTTAGTGTCACATTGTATTTCATCAATAATGCATGAGCGTGAATACAAATCGGCACCTTCTTTACAATACATACAGTATATACAAGCTGCTGGGTTCAGGTTTCCAGACCACGATTGGAACATGTTACACTTGTGCATTGACAATTTTCACAATTCAGCAAATGACAATACACTGCAAAGTTTAGCAATGCAGTAAATCCTCCTATTTAGCCATGCAAGCATGAATTCTGATGATTCATTCAGTAGATTTGTTGGTGTGACGACTCAGAGGTTCTTTGAGCTGGCTTCATGTCCTCTTGGAAAACTTTTTAGTCGGCTTCCAGACTGGATATCTCTGCCTGCCCACTCTCCCCGAGGAGGCACAGCAACTTCTTATATGCACTCCTGGTACACAGTGAGATGGAGCAGTCACATCAGTTGTCACATTAATAAAACAAGAACAGTTCTACTGCAGTATGGAACACCTGTTCATCGTCTAGACAACTTAAAAATAGTTAAAAGACAACACAGACAGTGCTCGCGGCTTCCGGCGTGATTCATGCGCTTACTCACCTTAACACGGTGTTCTTGCCCAGTCCTCTCTTGTGTTCAGTGTTTCTCAGAGCGAGAGACAGGTTGGGGACCAGTGCTTGAGCCACAGGAGGATTTAAGACAGCCACTGTCTCCAGGACGCCATATACCTGCCTATCGTACACGCCCTCATTCTCCTCCACAAACGACCTACAAGAGGAGCATCCCAGTTATGAGGGAGAAAATCCAGAGTGTAACACCACGCAGCTCCAACACAGCTGCAGATGTTTATTACCAGACATTATTATCAATTACCGTAGGACAGTGATCATGTGGTCGCATGGTCGCTCTGCTGATGAAGCAGCACATCGCTCCACCACAAGCTGGAGGGCCTCTAGGCTCGTCTTCCTCACTGCACAGAAGACAGCGTGAGACAGGGCTTCAGTCCCGATTATCAACCGTGTGTGATGGTCAAAGAACAGAGGGCTGGAGACAACTGGAAGCCCTGAGGATCTGTTTGCCGTTTACTGAGTACAAATGGCAGATTTTCATTTGAAGTAACCTTTTCAACAACACACATGAATGTATCATTTTATCTTAAAATCGACAAAATATCACAAAGTATTTTTCTCCGGGGTTCAATAATGAAATTGTCAAACAGGGAATATTTGCGGATTAAATCAGGGTTCCCCAAAATGAGGCTATGGTTCCGATAAAAGGGTCTCAAGATGGAGGTTTGTAAGGTGATTTTAAAAATGTAAATGATAAAAGTTAATTGTTTCTGTAGATACAAATAACATTACAACACTGAATTTATTAAAACAGCAGGTGAATTTTAATTCAATTTAGATCTAACAGTGCTTGGATAGGCCTCTTAGTGCCCGCGTGCGCTGGCACCTCTGTTTTGGGCCTCCTGAGCTGAAAGATTTGGGAACACTTTGGAGGGGAGGCCCGTCTAGAGATGAATCGACACTTAGACAGTTTTCATTTTCCTCCCTGTTGGCACACTTGGATCGATAACCCAAAGTTCTATTTCAGGCGTATTTCATGGAGCAACAACAGAGTTAAACAAAGAAGAACCACACCGAATTACAAGTGAGCTGAAGAATGTCCTGGAAACCGGAAACCCTCAGTGTTGAACAACCACACTGATCTTACCCTGCTGCTCATTGACCAGCATCACACATCGCAGCAGCGAGGGGAGTGGCAGCGTGAGGAGGGCGGGGTCCGAGTCACTGTTCCGCCTCAGAAGTTCCAGCAGGAACATCAAGACTGATGCCAGGCGAGGGGGAGGGGTGTGACCTTTGAACTGCAGGAAGCTATCACTATGATGTCAGAGAACAGAAGACAAACAATGACATCAACAGGAAAGTGACATAATAAACCCCATTGACAAAATGGTTTTCCCTATGACCTGCTGATCTGAAACACACTCATCTTCTATCAATTCAGCCATTCGTTATAATCATTTACTTTCAAGCCTTTTAAAATACGTCCTCCTTTGAAAAAGTGTGTCTAAGTATTCTGAAAAAGTAACAAAGGTTTTCACCCTATGAGACTGTTCCTTTCTCTCATTTTAATGCGGGTACACGAACACACACACACACACACACACACACACACACACACACACACACACACACACACACACACACACACACACACACCCCTCAGCTCTCTCTTGATTTTGATTGTGTGTGATGTCCCCCCTCAAATACAGTTCGTCTGTGAAACTGATGTTAAACCAGGTAATGGGGGGTGTGTGTGTGTGTCTGGAACCTCATCACAGTGTGAGAAACCTACCAGAGCACCTCCAGGATGGTTCTCCTCAGCATAGCCCCGGGACTTGTCGGGCTCTTCTCACAAGCACCTAGAAGCACTGGGTGGTTGGCGATGACGCCCATGGAGGGCGAGGCGGGGAGGAAATAGTCCAGATATCGGCGGGTGACAGAGCGGAGCTGCTGCTTCAGGTAAGCCCCCTGCGACTGAGAGACACTGGACGCCACTGAGAGACCCTGCAGGAGCATGAAATGACGATGCCACAGAGGGAACATCTGAGACAATGACTGACAGCTGAGTCTCCAAGGGTGGGATTGCTCAGTTGTCTACCATCACAACGTCTTGTTTAGTCCTGCTGTCTTTCCAGACTCCCCAAAATGTTGTGAGTGTATTGAGTGTACATGTGGTGTGTGTTTGATCGAACCTGTAGATATAGTGGCAGGCTGTCCCTCAAAGCTTTGTCCTGCTGACTCAGGCTGTGGGGAAGCAGTAGCCCGTCCACGATGCGGAACAGCAGCTGCTGGGCTTTAGAAGTGGCCAGCAGGGGGCTCCAGTGCTTAACTATGCAGCCTGGATCACAGACACCAAACACAGATTAAAAAAACAACTTCAGTCTGTAAACATAAAGTAACAATGAATTCCTGAAGCTTTCTGAGTGCTATGTGTTTGAGGGGAGTGGACCCTGCTCCTACCAACGACCCGGTAGGCCAGGTGCCTTCCATCAGGGTTCTTGCTGACCAAAGAGGGTTTAATGTGTTTTAGGATGTCCCCGATGTAGTCCAGAGCTCTGGTCACCATGGTGGAACGCTCAGTAAAAACTTGCAGCCCACCGTACACACCGCCCACAGCCTGACACCAGGACAGAAATTATGGAAACATTAGCATGTAGTTCCTGTCCAACTGCAGAGGAGAGGAGTCACCACAGAGTTGTATGTCTTCTAGGTATATAAGTATGGACAGGACCATAAAGATGTCTATCACACCTGTCCAAGAGCAGACAATGTCTAACACTGTGCTATAAGTCTTGGATTTACAATGAAACATAATACTCAAAGATGCAGGGTTCACCTTGTTGCTATGAGGACAACGTATCACCTGTCACCTGCAAGTGTCTGTTACCTTGATAAACATCTCCAGAGCTGCAGTGGACTCCGTCCTAGCGGCTGTGGGTTGGAGGTTGGCTCTCTGCAGAAGAGCGTCCACCTCTGGAAGCCGCAGCACCAGCCGAGTCAGTTCACATAATTGCTCCTCCACAACCCGGCCTGGAGGGTTGGGGGGAGGGGTGGGGTGAGGGGGATGACACGCATGAATACTTGGTTTTGTTCTCTCATCACATTCATATATCCTGTCACCTCAAGGCAAAAAGTTAGAGGCAAAAAGCCTAGAATTTAAGCCTGCAAAAATAAAAATGAATGTTTGATCTGACCAGAGCGAAGTGACTCATGCATCTTTACATCAGGTGTGATTCAACATGTAATGACTTGCTGGTGCAAACTCTGGTCAGTAAGTTTGGGTCAGTCATTAAGAGACTTCACTGTGCAACTACCCCCATTAACTGTGTGTAACAAAAAGGTGAGCTAATTGAGAAGCCTTTCCAGCCTTCATAACTTTGGGTCTCCAGAATGCAGAAAGAGCCAGCCACGTATTCAAGCTTGAATCTACTGGCTTCTGACGGCTAAAAGCATCAACAACAACAAACCAACACCAAAGCTGTCCACTAAACAGCTCTTTAGAACTCTTCCTATTGCTACAGGTTATATTTATTTTGTTTTCATCGCAAATAAAAGTGTTTGAGGAACACTGAGGATACGGCTGGATAAAGAAGACTTGCACGATACCTGAAGATGTGCTCGAGTTTATACATGGTCATTTTTGTTGTTGTTAGTTGTTACTCACCATTAGCTTCAAGCGAAATATATGTGGCTGGCTCTTTCTACATTCTGGATTTACAAAGAAGTGATGCAGGTGGGAAAAAACATCCTAATGACCTCAAGATGCATATTTGTGAGAACTTGAAGGCAAAATACATGTTTTAAATAAGGCATCACTTGTAGAAATCCTTTCACCCATCACCTTAATGTAACAGGTTTGAACATTTTTGCAGCGTTATTGTAAAAGTCTGTAGTACATGTTCACACTTTATAGTACAATTGTAGATATTCTATTGCTATGTCTACACTACCAATAAAAGGTTTGGACACACCTTCTCATTCAGTGTTTTTTCTCTATTTTTACTACTTTCTTCATTGTAGATAGATACTGAAGACATCAAATACATGAAGCAAGATATGTGGAATTATGTAGCAAAGAAAAAATTGTTAAATATTTCATATTTCAGATTCCTTAAATTAGCCACCCTTTGCTTTGTTGACAACGCAGCAAACCCGTGGCCTTCTCTCAGTGAACTTCATATGTATCCATCCATCTTCTTCCACTTATCTGGGGTCGGGTTGCGGAGGCAGTAGCCTAAGCAGAAAAACCAAGACTTCCCTCTCCTCGGCTACTTTGTCCAGCTCCTCACCGGGGTTCCAGAGGTGTTCCAAGGCCGGCTGAGAGATATCGTCTCTCCAGTGTGTCCTGGGTCTTCCCTGAGGCTTCCTACCATCATGATGTCCCCTGAAATGGTTTCATTTCTCAGGTTTGCCTTGTCAGGGTTCATTTGTGGAATTTCTTGCTTTCTTAATGGGGTTGGGAACATTAGTTGTGTTGTGCTGAAGTCAGGTTGGTACACAGCTGACAGCTCTATTTGACATTTGTTAGAATTCATATTATGGCAAGAACCAATCAGCTAAGTAAAGAGACACAACAGTCCATCATTGCTTTAAGAACTGAAGGTCAGTCAGTCCAGAAAATTGCAAAAACTTTGAATGTGTCCCCAAGTGCAGTCACAAAAACCATCAAGCGCGACAACGAAACTGGCTCACATGAGGACCGCCCCAGGAAAGGAAGACCAAGAGTCTCCTCTGCTGCTGAGGATGAGTTCACCTAAGTCACCAGCCTCAGAAATCCCAAGTTAACAGCATCTCAGATTAGAGCCCAGATAAATGCCACTCAAGAGTTCTACTAGCAGACACGTCTCTACATCAACTTTTCAGAGGAGACTGCTCCAGTCAGCCCTTTATGGTCAAATAGCTGCTAAGAAACCACTACTAAGAAAAAGCAACAAGCAGAAGAGATTTGTTTGAGCCAAGAAACACAAGGAATGGACATCAGACCAGTGGAGATCCGTGCTTTGGTCTGATGAGTCCTAATCTGAGATCTTTGGTTTCACCCGCCGTGTCTTTGTGTGACGCAGAAAAGGTGAACGAATGGTCTCTACATGTGTGGTTCCCACTGTGAAGCATGGAGGAGAAGGTGTGATGGTGTGGGGGGGCTTTACTGGTGCCACTCTTGGGGGTTTATTCAAAATGGAAGGCACACTGAACCAGCATGGCTACCACAGCGTCCTGCAGAGACATGCCATCCCATCCAGTTAGCGTTTAGTTGGACCATCATTGATTTTTCAACCGGACGATGAACCCAAACACACCTCCAGGCTGTGTAAGGGCTACTTGACAAAGAAGGAGAGTGATGGAGGCTGCTTCAGATGATCTGGTCTCCACAGTCACCTGACCTAAACCCAATCCATATGGTTTTGCATGAGATGGACCACAGAGTGAAGACAAAAGGGCCGACAAGGGCTCAGCACCTCTGGGAACTCCTTCAAGACTGTTGGAAAACCATTTCAGGTGACGGCCTCATGAAGCGCACTGAGAGAATGCCTGGAGTGTGGAAAGCAGTCATCAAAGCAAAGGGAGGCTATTCTGAAGACTCTTAAATGTAAAACATGTTTTGTAGTTATTTCACACTTTTTTGCTTACTACATAATTCCATGTGTTCAAGAAGAATCTACAATGTAAATAGTCGTGAAAATGAGAAAACCATGAAATGAGAAGGTTTATTCAAACTTATGACTGGTATTGTATGTAACAGTGTAGTACTGGGAAAAAAGAAGTGGACCAAGCCACTGGGATGTCACCCGTGTTTGCTGATAATTTTTTGTTGCTATCTCATTTTTTTTTCCGCTCGAGGTCACCATATTTGGTGTAGAGGATCAAGCCAGTATACACAGAATACTGATACACTTTGCTTAGTCTTGATCCTGATTGACAGGTCACATACTCAGCTTCATGATGTATTTTAATCTAAATGGGACCATAAATCACAACATTATCATCCTGCTGTGTATTGAGGAAGGCCTGAAGCTGGTGATTGAGACCAGAAACTCATTTGGAAATTGTTTAGGGAGTTAACAAATCAAATGTGATGCAGTGTCATTTTTTCTTGGTCTTCTGTACAATCAGACCTTTAGCAATCAGTGGAGTCACCGCCCACCTGGCATTATGAAACATGCAGGTTTCAGGTGCTTCTGCCATTATTCTCGCGATCACATCTTTTTAAAAGGTCTGTGCTGTACATTAGTGGAGTAGCTGCAGCTTTAAACACATTGTACAGATATTTGGATTCATCTGTATCACCTTTTCTGCTATCGGACCCATCAGAGTTCTTGTGAAGGTGCTGCTGTAGAACACAACGGAACCAGGCCCTTACTGACAGACTTTGTGCAGATCCTGACGAGCCACTGGCAGGATCACTGCTCAGTGAGGACACCAGCTCGCTGGAAAAGATAGAAATGATCCCTAAGTACCAATGAAACACATGCAATTATTAAAGTGACTGGGTTTACTGGTCTATACTGGGCTTACTGTTGTCCAACAAACACAGTCAGAGAGAAGAAAATAAGAAGTAAAAAAATGAATAACATATCAAATATGCACATAAGCTAACATAAAAACATTTCAATAATGAGCTTTTTGTGCCTTCACATCACTTTATCGACCATCTGAGGTGGACTTCTATGGTTAAAACAATCACGTTGTTCTGGACTCTTGCGTGGTATTTGGAAGATGTATATATTTTTTTAATACCAAGGATGGCCATGGTCTAATTTAGTAATGAAAAACTTCCTGAAACACCCACAGGAGTTACATAAAACTACTTTGTCCCTTGCTGTGTGCTTTCATGAAGCTTGATCCCCGACAGTTTCGGAATCAGTCAGAGAATGACCTGCATCGGATGGACCTGATGTTTTCCAAACAGGAGTAATGAAAACTCTTGGGGTGTAGTCACAGTGGGTGTTAAGAAACGCACCTGTTTTGAAGAAGATGTGGAAGGTAGCGAGTCACTAAAAGTGGGTGGACCATGTCATCCCAGCCAAAGTAGTGCATGATAGACTGGACTGGGTTGGGCTGGAGGTCCTGAGGGGCAGACCCAGGCAGATCCAAGGCCAGCAGAGTGAAGCCTGAGTACAGAGAAAACAGCTCATTAACGCTGGATTAGTCCCAAATTTATATATTTGTGTATAATTTATGTGCACTTGTTAAATTGCAAGGATTTTTGAGCCTTTACATCTTTAAATCATGTTGACCATCTTTGCTGGTTAGCTAGTGTTCTATCACCGTTCTTCTATCCCCACTTCTAATTCTCTTGCTTCATCCCAAATGTCGACATCAATTTTATCTCTCCTTATCGGTCATCAGAAATTCATACTCTTCCCCTGATTTCTCCCACCCCGTCTTCTTCAGGCTCATCCATCCCTTCACTCACTGTCTCCTTTTCTTCCCAGAGGATACTACTGACCTGCTGCAGCATCTGCCAGCTGTGCTGGTGGGGTCTGGGAGAGGCGTAGGCTGCGGAGGAAGGGGAAGAAATGTGCCCATAGTGCTGCTGCTACCGCTAGGTGGTGCTCTTTCACCACACTGGTAGTGGCAGGCACCCAGGTCACGGTGTGTCCTGACTGGACGCTGCGTTGATGAACCCGCCTGGTGGAACACAGAAGGCAAATAAACAAATCTATCCAAACACGGTGCTCCCTCCCTCTTCACCTAAAACCCTGTTCCTCCTTTCTTCTTGCTTTTTAAAGTGTTCTCCCTTTCTTCTCTCCTGGGGGATTACTGGGTGCGGTGGTGCGCTGCAGTGTGGAGCAGTGGAGTAGAGGTGGAGGTGGGGAAGGGAAGGAAAGGAGGATATTATGGGTATAGACTGAAGCCTACTGCTGATCCCCTGTACACAGAGCGTACTTTGGCTCTTCTGGCTCATCCCTCGCCCCGGCCCCAGCCGCTACAGCAGCAGCAGCTCCTCAGTGGCTGGCATTAGCCCAGATAAGCAGCTGAAGGAGCTGTAATCTCATTTAGACTGGAGATGATCCTCCTGTCCCCCTCATCCCAGACCCTCATCCACCCGGATAGGGGTGTGGGGATGTGGGACTTGAGGTGTGCTGGGGAAGGAGGAAAGGATAGAGCCCCCACCCCCTCTATTCCCATCCACAGCCATGCACTCTGATCTGCTATGGTGTGTACGTACACACACACACACACACACACACACACACACACACACACACACATCTCAGCGGTGCCTTCCCTTCCAGCAAGGTTGCATCTAATCCAGAGAGAGCTGAGACAATCGATTAGAGTCTGAATTCATTAGCCTCGTTACTACTGCGGAATGGGCCTTTCACACCCATCAACCCTCATTGTACAAGACATCGTCAGAGACCCCACTTAATCCTCCTAACTGCAGCTTCTTACAATGTGTACACACAAACACACACTCATACTGAATGCCACGCAAAGCATTAGGGACCCTGTTTAACCCTCCCTAGCTGCATGTACTATACAGACACATACAGTTTAAAATTAAAACGTAGCATTCTTTAATAACAGACAGGTTATATCTTATAGCATTCTACTTCACTCAAAACATTTTGGTAAATACATTTATTATCCATCACTTTTAGTGCCAGACAAGCAGATAGATACCCCTCCTCTCCTCTCCAGTGCATTACAGACCTCCCGCTCCCCACCGGATGGCTTACTAGTAGTTTGCTTAGCTGCAATGAACGCCAAAAAGGAATGGCAGACTTTGGAAGCTGAGTGAGGAAGACTGGACAGGAGGGTGAGGCAGTCAAAGTAACACCAGATATGGATCTGATGAAATAATATCCTGTAACTCTCACATTTTTCCACAATGCAACCCTAGGTCTATTAATGCAGCAAGGGGAAAAGCTCCTGATCTGCTTGTCTGACACTAAAAATGATAGTCAATGAGTGCATTTCCCCAAATCTTCTTGAGTTCCTTAAAACTTGTGCTAACATATAGAGAGATTGTTACCAGAGTGACAGAATGGGTTTGGAAAAAATGCGCAAAACACAATATTGTGTAGTATGGTCCTGCATCTACTTAATGTGTATGTTTAAATTATGATCTAAAGGTAATACAAACCTTAAGACTAGAAAGCTTGTGTGTAATTATCTCCTGCCCTTTAATCCGTCCTAAGAAAGCTAACTAGCTGCCCTTGACTTAACAATCACAAAGGTGAATGTCTCATAAGGAAGCCTGTGTTTTATGAAGCCAGGTGATGGGGATTAATTGTTTGTGCTGAAAACACATCCAGCAGTTTGTGCCAAGGCCAGCTCACCTCCTCGACCAGTATCGCCGTCCCACAGGGTCATGGGGAGGAATATGACCACGGAATTATGCCTAAGACTGGCTTCTTGCCCGAGTGCCATGGCGATGAGAGTCAAGGGTGAATGTCCAGACCCTCCACTGCCTCAGCTATTAGCAGAATAATTCTCTTAATGTGTGCAGATTCCACACAGCTCTTAATAGACATAATGATGCAAAGGCTAAATTTGCCAGGCCACATAATTACCCATTAATCGAGTCACAGAAAAGGCATTAATCACAAAGCGATACAGAGAATTGCCAGGCCGAAGAATTATGTTTAATTTGGTGGGACGGACTGGGAGAGAGAGAGCATGGTATTTTTTTATTTGGTTAAATGGGTCAGTGTGGTCCGGGCCATAACACAGGGGGCCTCTGGGAATTTTCTTCTTCTTTCTTTCCTTGGCCATTAATGTGCAAATGCGTGCCCTCCAACCCCAAGATCTGAGATGGGAAGTTGGGGAATTAGCTAAGCTAACTAGACACCGTGTTATGGGAGCGCAGCACTGAGATAAGAGATGACACTTAGGTTAGTGTTTCACTTTTAGTGTGTGGGTAGGTGTGTAGGTTTGTGTGGAGGGTGGAATCTACACGCTGGAGAATTCAAACAATCATACACTTACATGAGTGGGATATGTAACACTTAAGACTTACACGTATTCAAGTGTTTTCATCTTGTTTATTAACCTTTCAAGTATTAAGAGGTACTCACAGTAGTACTTCTCCAGAATAGTTTTTATTGGCACACTAGATCTACATGCAAATTTGTTTTTAAGAGTCATAGCCTGATTTAAGGCTGTTCTACTAAATATCTTTATTTAAACAGTGGGAGACATTAGGACACTGGAGGCATGCTGAGTGCGTGAACCATATGAAGGACCTCCAGGAAAGGTCGACCCTTGTGTGAGGGACCCCAGAGATGGAAGAAGCATGAGTGTGCGGGGCATACTGGAAATTGGAATAGTTTAGTGGAGGATGCGCATATGTGTGAAGTGCATGGGCACACTTTCCCAAGGGCGGAGATGTGTGACAGACTGCCGTCACTGCAGTTAAATCTGTCTCTTTGCAATCAGTGAACATGTTTAGTACCCCATGCACCCTGGATCGAGACCAGGGTGGAGCAACTGCCCTCTACCTCTGCTACAAGCTCCAACTTTAACCATTTGTGTTCATTGATCCTGCTCTAATCAATGATGCCTCTTCAGGCAGCTGGTTGCCATTATAACAAAATGACCGACCAGCCCACTGGAGGCTACCTGCCTAGCACCGTCAGGCAGAAAAGGTTCGCAACTGCCCTGTGAACACAATGGAGCCATCAGCTGCTAAAAAAGCAAATCAGAGCAAAAAGTAGAGTTACTCTTGGATTTACATGGTTCCTTGAAGTATCCAGACACAGAACTTGTCGTACATACAAAAGTCCACTGTTTGCCAACATGTTTGAGATTGAATAAAGTGATACGTCAATGTCGTATTTACAGCCTGTTGACATTTAACTGTTAGTCTTGAATTTGTTTGACTGATTTTACATAAATTTACATGGAGTGTTTGATAACACTGCCTATTTGGCGAAGGCCATGCAAAAAAGGATGCCGAAGATTGCAATTTTTTCCCCTCACATGCTACTGTATTGATATGTAATTCTTCCTCTTCTCTAAAGTCTTCTGCTCCTGTCAATATCGTTACATGGCTAGTAGCCTCCCGTTACTATGTCAGTCATGGTTGACATCAGAGTAGAGTCTGCAGCTTTGATGTAGCGCACAGACACATGAATATTGTCAATGGGATTAAACCCAGGTTTCACAGCAAGGTGAGTTTTCAGCTGTTGAGTATAACATCATCAAACCAAATATATATCCTATACAATATATCATGATAAAATTGTATCCTAGTCAGTTATACAAGTTTCAAACATGGCTACATTTGGACAAGCTACCTTGATCATTGTCTATCAGTTTGGTGTGATAATCCAGTACTCATTCATTTCATTTAAACTCTGCTATTATTCTGGTTCAATGGACATTGAATGGTTGACCAGCGAGGTGACACTCAGCTTTTTATCAATAGATTTAACTCAGGTAAATCTGGAAAGATCACACATCATTCTTCATGTCTTAACCTTCTAGCCTCAGATGAATTCTATCTGCTGCAGCCCCTTCTCCTGCCTCCACCTTCCCACATAAACAGACACTGTTTCAGCTGCGGCTCCCACCTTTGGCTGTGTTCACTCGTGTAACGAAAACCCATGTCCTACTGGTGAACCCGTCTTTCAAAAAGTCCACACCACTGCTGCCATTCGCATGATAACAAGAGGGGCCATGTAGGCTCCCTTGGGCCTGTAATTCTACTCATGGCTCCACCAACACCTGGTGCAGGTGATATGAGGGCCACTAGGTCTCCTGAGTGACTTTATGTACACTCATTCCTGCAAACAGGACAATCAGCCTATTGTCAATATGAGTACTGGGGGTCCCTGGCCTGGCAGCATCTGGAGATCACCCTTCTCTACTTTAGCCACTTATCAGATTTTTAAAAAAATAATAAAAAAAGCTTAGTTCAGCCTTGGCCAGAAAACATTTGTCTTAAAGTGTCTACTACCAACTGATGTAGCTGCTCTTGGTGAATAAAATATAGGCTAAGACAAAGACAGCGATACCTGGGAGCAGGTTAATATTAACACAAGCTGCCTCACCTGAGCTGGGCAAGGACGATCTGAAGAAAGCCCAGGGCAGAGTTCAATTCGGACTGGCGGCAAGCAGGCAGCAGCCAATCAAATCCTTCGTTTAGGAGCTTTTCCTCAGAGAGGCTAAGCCCGGTACTTGTTTCGAACACCTCAGCCACCCCCTCCAGGTATGAGCCAAGAGGCCCCCAGAGGGCAAGTTTGCGGGAGACCTCTGTAGTCTTATTATAGAACTCCTTGGCTGTCTCGTTAAAGGAAGAGGCCAGCCAACTAACCTGGGCTCCCACATCCAGGCCCCTCTCCTAGAACAAAGATCACATCACATGTAAACTCTTGCACTGTTTTTAAAAATTATCATTTGTATGCTATCCTTTCAACAATGTACATATTTTTTCTCAAGATGAACCGACATACCTGGAATAACAACAGCAGTGCTAGCTGTCCCCTCCAGACTAAAGTGCGATGTCCAGGAGGACAATTAGATGGCAGGAAGCCCAGCAGCTCACAGGCTCTGTTGGCTACATCCTCCAGCTCTACCTGTCTTGCCACCACCAGAAACAGCAGCAGGAAGTTGGTGAGGCCAGCCTCCGACAGCTCCTGCATTTTCTTTGCTGAGAACTTGGAGTAAATTCTGAAAAGACCAAGGCAGGAAAGTGATTAGTAGATGTCATTCCCCCAATCACCTCCACTATCACTATCAAATAAAGGCATAACATTCCCCCAAAAATGATCTTTAAGAAATCCCCCAACAGACCCATGAGCATTCACAATGTGGTCACCTCCAAAGAAAAAAGGTAGAGAAAGAGGGAAAGATTCGAGTCAGCACACTTCACAATCAGGTAATGAAATCTTCTGTTTTTTAAAACATGATTTCATTTTTTTCACTTTACTTGAAGGGAACAGCTCTTCAGAGGTAATTTGTTCTTCTTAAACCCCTGACTTTAAATGCTGACTAACTGAACTTTCCACCCCCACTGTGCCCCCCCCCCCCCCCCCATCACCCTTGCAGCTCCAGGGGAGTCTTGGCTGCCCAGCCTACAGTGTGTGTGTGTCCAGAGGAGAGGGAGAAAGATAAAGTGCGAGAGGGAGCAAGAATAGAGAACCACCCAGCACGCTGTTAGATCCTGGGGGCACTGTGGAGAAATGCCTTTAAAGATCATGTTAAATGTCAAAGACACTCAGACACACAGCAGTGGGCGCTTGGTCCCTCTCTCTACAGCCAAACCAATTTACTGCAACACCAGAGAGAGATCAATAAAATCTCTCAGCATGCACGCACGCACACACACACACACACGTGCGCGCACGCACACACACACACACACACACGCTCTTCTCAACTGGCATGAAAACATAGAAGGCTGGAGCCCCCCCAACCCGCAACCAAACACAGATTCAGCCCACACAGGTGGAGGAGCTGCTGTTGAGGTCAACCACAAGCAGCGAGCATCCCGAGACAAACTCAGACTAAGAAGTATGACTGATATGAAGAAGCTGAGAAAGAATGAGCTTAGTTACACCCACAGAGGACTATGAAAGGAGGAGGTGGCCAAGCATGCAGTTTGTGTGAGAGGGGAGGGAGATTTAAATAGATGAATGGCTAATATGTAACAGGGATGTAAGCAGCACACTGGGAGGCAGCAGCGGGGATTTTCTGCCTTCTCCCAACCTGTCGGTCTGTTTGTTTATTTCGGACAGCTTTTTTTCCCGCAGGCGAGCAGATGCTCCTAACTCCTGGCTTTGGAGATCAACATGCTTGCAGTCGATCCCATTAATGCGACCGTCACGGGTGTCCCGTAGAGCCTGGCCAGGAGTGGGAAGGCTGCCGAAATGTTGTAGTGATACAGTCAGCACGCCTAACACCTCCTGATGGGAATGAGGTTGTGATGATAGTTTTGTTGGAGGGAAGTGGAGGGATGGGGGGATCTGGACCTGTCCCAGCCCAGTTTGGTTGTTGCCAGACTGCCAACCACCCCCGCTCCCCACCACACAAGCTCCACTCTCTATCCATGCTGGAAAACAACACAGCTTCGTTAAGGCGAATTAACCGCCACGCTCGTTAGCTAATTAGCCCCCATGTCTGCAGTGCTACTGAGCACATTACAGACAGAGGGAAGTCATTAGGCAGATTTATCTATGGCTCCCGCTCTCTGGCGCCCAGCCGGCCTGGGATATAGGAGGGTCCAAGGCTCAGTTCTGATGTGCACATCAGCTTGTGATCTATCCTTTCTATCTTACTTTCCTTCTTTAACAAAGACACACACTCGTCCCCCACACAATGGCCTCACACACTTAAACCATCATTGTTCTAGAGCAGTGGTCTCAAAGAGGCTGTTGTGATGATTTCCAGAGTGGAAATACTGTTTTTAAAAATATAAGAAATAGCCTATTTTTTTCCATTATTGTAATTAAAAAGATACAGTACTTATACTTTAAATACATCTTGAATGGATGTATTTGAATGATCTACTGGTGCAAATAAATGCAAAATTTGTATGCTTTGACCATATTGAGTCTTTGGTCTGTGTGAGTCATGGCTGGAAAGTTTGGGAAACCCTGCTGTAGACAGTGGGTGCAGCATTGAGTGTGTGTGTTTGTATGTGTACACAAGGAGGAAGCTCCTTGGCTCTGGTCTGTGCTAAGGAGCAGGTGGTTGACTCCAGAGACACCTGCTCCATTGGGGGTCCTGAGTAAATATCAAAGACGCACTGGAAGATTGTTGGCACCTGGTGTACAAACATGACTGAACAGCGTGATCATGAGCAAATACACATTTGTTTGAGGATTCATGCACACACGCATATACACAAACACAAATCCAACCGGCACAAAGATGCATCACACATTAGAGGATTAAAGGGAAGAGGAATCTTACAAAGCTGTATCCTGATAAGTAATGATTTCCATAACGTTATGTTTTCCCTCTTGAAAACAGAGTGTATAAGGAGTCAGGTGCTTAGTATTTAGACCTACTTTCAAGGAAAATGAATGTGAAGGAGGGAGAGATTTCCAGACATGTCTCCAACCTTACCTTCCTTTGATTTGTCTCTGCGGGACACCACCAACCCTGTCCTGGTTGAGGCACAGGGCCAACACTCGCAGGAAGATGTGGAAGGAGCTGGATGAGCGGTAGAGCTGGGCGTGTCCCTCTGAGTAGAGGGGATAGGGGGAACAGAAGCTGCGAGCCTGCTCCAACAAAGACAGGGGCGTCTTGGACACAGTGCCCAGGCAAGACAACCCAAGCCAAGGCACTGTGAATGAAGCACCCTGGGATGGAGGGACAGGATATAATGTAAATGTACAGGCATATGGGAGGGGGAACTGCACATTTATCAAGGGATTTGATTAATTCCCAGCCTATTTGATTATAAAATTTCCTCTGTATTTCATTAATCATTCACATCACAAAACTACCTTTTATCATTTAAGGACTATGGTGTCAAGAGTGGCAATAAAACTAAAAAGGAAGAGATGAAACTGCAGGTGAACCGAGAAAAGAGGCGTTAACTGTCATTGGATTTGATAAAAGCAAAAGCAAGTGATTTTTTTTCTACTTCTGCCTAAAATGTCAATCAAAACCATGCCCACTCCTTCAGAACTGCGTACTATCCCATACTGCCTCAGCTTCTACATGGCAGCGTATGTGCTGCACATTACCTGAGGAGTTTAGAATATCATCCAGGAGACGTTTAATATTGCATATAGACATAGAACTATAATAATAACATAAAACCCCTCAGACATGTGAAGCGCCTCCTATGGGCTCTAGTGGCTGGGTAATGAGCAGTCAGCCCTGCTGGTGAGTGATAGGATGAGCTGATCAGTAGAGCTCTTAGGTGATTTATTTGCTGTTGGCTCAAATGTCATCAAGGCATTTTGACAATTGATCCTGAAAGAAAAATGGGTGTAGCTGTGATATATCAGCTCCTAATCAGGTCTGCAAAGCCAGAAATGGGTGAACTTGACAGTGGGCGTGGTTTTTGATTGACATTTTGGTTGGAAGTAGGATAAATTGCTTGTATTAAACAATAAATGGGTGGAAATAGCATGTTGGGTGTTATGAATGATGACTGGCAAACAGTTGGTCCAATCAACTGACAAATTGCCTTTTTATTACCCTCTTATTTATAACTTAATTTGAGTTACATCTGCCCCTTATACAGGCCTTAGTAATGATTTAAAAGAAAAATGTTAAGATTATGAAAATGAAACAAATAGAATTTGACAGTCGGAATCTTAAAGAGGGCAGTACGGTGGTGCAGTGGTCAGCACTGTCACAGAAAGAAGGTTCCGAGTTCGAGCCCCGGCTGGAGCAGAGGGTCTTTCTGGGTGAGTCTCCATGTTCTCCCTGTTCCTGCAGGGTTCTCTCTGGTACTCCAGCTTCCTCCACAGTCCAAAGACATCAAGAGGGGACCAGGTTAATCCAGACTCTAAATTGACCGTAGGCGTGGCTGGGAGAGCCAATGGTTGTCTGTCTATATGTGTTGGCCCTGCCATGGACTGGTGACCTGTCCAGGGTGAACCCCGCCTCTCGCCCGAAGGCTGCTTGGATAGGTTTAAGCCCCCCCCCCCCCGACCCTTAACAGGATAAGCGGTAAAAAATGGATGGATGGAATCTAAAGAAACGTATGCCTACTAGAATGTCAGTAAAGAAATAAAAGGTGTAAAATGATGCATCACATTGAAAAATTGAAATACATACATTTGGAGTTTTAGCTGTTATCTACTTGAGCCTACGATCGTAAATATGGAGCTAAAGCTATTTGGAAGCAAAATATGAATCTTGATTAACGTTTCTCATCTGTACTTAAGTGACAGCAACATTTGACCTCACCAGATTCTTGCTATAGTAGTCCCAGAGGGAGGAGACGGCGCTGGTGCTGGGTTTCCACAGCAGACACAGAGTAAGACAGCAGTGGACATGCATCCTGACCTGCTCCTCTGCCAGACCCCCCTGGTGTTGTACAAATGTACAAGCACATACACAAGTAGAGTTCACTTTAGCATGGGACTTTTTAAGAAGTTTTTTGTCGATGTGAAAGGTCGAAAAGATCAACCAGTATCAAGAAGCAGAGTTACCTTGGAATTACAAGTTAACTTCAGCAGTTCTTCCATAAATGTCCAGTTATCATCTAGATGTTTCTGAGTGCAAAAAGAAAATACATAAAAAAACAAAATTAAACCAATAACATAATAAATATTTCTTAATTAAATCATGAAAATAATGAAAAACTACATTCAACTAACATTTGTTTGGACTTCCTGTCTCTTACCTCACTCTGGATTGTGCCACTATGACTGTACTGGCCCAACATTGCTAAATGGGTCACCAACCACCATGTGAACCCCAGGCGGTCCTTACAGTGTGTTGGGAGGCCACTGAACTGCTCCAGTGGTGGCTTCCCTGAAACCAGAGGCCTCAACAACAAGTTCATGTAGCTCCAGAAAGACTAGAAGGGAAAACATTGCTTCGTTTAGTCAGGAAAGTGTCAGATCTTTCGTATGATATTATATGTGTTTATTTCCATTACCTGTGTGTGCAGCACTTTGGTCCTGTACTCCAAAAGGTGCATAACCAGGATCCATAGTTCTTTGGTGCAGGAGCAAAGGTGATGGTGGCTGCTCAGAGCCTCCGTAGGCCTCACCTAAGAATGAACAGGATCAAATTAACCCGTTACCACAGCAGCTCATCTCAAGCATGTCAACGAAAGCACTCTTTATTTCATTCTATTTGTAATACAAAAATATTGACAATGCAACTCAAGGCTTATTTTTGTAACTTTTACACCCTCAAGGAAATACAGTAATACCACTGGTACATCTCAACAGGATGGTGTAATCAGTTATGGCCAGACGCCCACCTTGCTGTATTTGCCAATGGCCAAACCAGTGAGGTCACATAGCAGACTGCACAGGTGTTCTTCAAATAGACTGGTATCAGTCAGGTTCTCTCCCGTCAGGTTCACAAACTGGTGGGCAAACACCACCTGGCCTGGGGAGAGGTACAGGTACTTTTACCAAAAAGTTTGTTTTCATGATTATATGAGTCAACATGTGCAGAAAATCAGAGAATTATAGCCTGCTCTGTTCGCTGGTGGATGTTGGACCAGAATATAGTGCCTCCGTTAGCAGGCCACATCTCACTGTTGTTTCATTTCCTGTCTGAGCACTTGGTTGCAAAGCCCAGACACCTACCTTGCATCTTATGGCCAAGAAGATGAAGGATCTCCAAGACCGACCAGTGGATGTCAAGATGGAGGTGTAACAGATGCCAAGACGGAGGAAAAATCTGTCGAGGTAATGCACAATGAGTGGCATGACTGAAAGCAGATAGGAATATCTTTAAAGTCCACCAGTCAGTTCTGTGTGAGGGGAGAGATTCATAATTGACTGCGTATCCCTGTAATCGTACATTTTATGATGTGTTGCAAATTCCGGCTCATCAATATTCAGTCTTCACCAAGTCCATCCTTTCATTGTACAAGCATCATTTCACCTTTTTAACATCACACTACGTATCATACAGTTTACATGATATCTGTGTTGATAATAACTGTGCATGCTACCCAATACGAGCCATACCTTTCCCTGGTTCTGCATAGTGAAGGCACTCTGAACGTTGGCGGGCAGATCTTTGAGTCTTCCTATAAGGAGAGTGACGCCAAACAGCTCCTCCAAAAGAGCAGATGGGAGCAGACCCTCCAACTGCTCATAGGGGTGCGATGGACCTGCATCCAGGGTGCAGGACGGTTGTAGGTGTCTAAACAGATGAAAAAAGGCGAGTCATGTCATCAAAGCACCACATTTTGTACAGACTTCGCTATCAACAGCCGGCCAGGGGCGTGACTGGGAGAAGATTAGAAATACAGAATTACCTGTGCAAAAAGACTTTGACATACTGGAGAAATGAAACACACTGCTGTCTGAGCTCCTCCGCTTCATAGTGGAGGTTGCCTGCTTGACCTATAAGCACGCGCACACACACAGCTTTTGAGGGCAGTGTTCATAATTCTTATGTAAGCAAGCCCACCGTATTATTACATGGAAGTTTCACAATAATGACATGGAAAAAACCCAACTGAAAAGCATTAGCACAGCTTAAAATTTGTCTGCTCCTCTCAGTGAAGCTCTTGCACGAATCAAAGTCTCTGGGTCACACATTGTATGATGTTTACGTATGCAAAAACTGGTCCACTGAGGGGACAAAATACTGGCATGTACACCAAAAACTAGCTGAACTCTTAAAAAAGAATTAAGCTTACCAAAGTCAAGTGAACTGCACTGTACCAACGTGTCAAGCCTGTAAATCTTTTGTCTGCAATACAACAGAACAAAAATCAAATTAGTCTACCGTCAACCATGAAAAACTGACCATACCTTTGGGGTAACTTAACAATTTTTTTTTTTATTTTATGTAAACGCCAATCAGCTTTGCATCAATGCACTGAGCATCTTAGTTTACCTGAACAGGCCAAAGAGTAGCTTTGTAGATTCAACCAGTGCAGTCTCAGTCACCCAGGGAAAACCAAAGATCTCCACTGTGTCGGTCTCGTACTCTGTGGGGGCCGGATCAAGATGCAACAACAGCCTACGGACTCATTCCATTAGTAAGACCTTATAGAATGAGATTTTTCCCACAGAAGACCCTTCTGATGGCACCTCATTACAACAGAGATAAGTGAAATTTAATTTGTTCTCTCCAACACATCAGTGAAAATAACTTTGTCCAGTTTTCCCAGGACATTTTTTTTTCTCAGATGCTGCAATTTAAAGACTCATAAAGACTCCCAAATCAGTTTTTGTGTCTCAGGCGACCTGACACATCTTTACCGTTTCAAGGAGCCTCGAGTGGCGTATCCTTCTGTTGAGAGTGCTTCAGTTGGGTCGTTCTTTGTTTCAGAACAGCAGAAGCACGGTGGCCTGGATGGAGTCAGATCACAAACACTGTCTTCAGCAAAAGGGGAGACTGGGGGAGTAAGGGACTGGCTGTTGTTGTCTGCCATGCTGCCAGTCACCTTCACTGACGAACAATCCTGTAAGAAGACATTACAAGATTACTAAATCATGTTGCAGTGAGCACAATTAAAAGCAACAGGCATATACGAATGACATCGAACAGATGCACGATATAAAAGCAGACTGGCTGTGATGTGAAACACACCTCAATGACTAGCACAAAATGTAGGACATCATAGTAAAATAAACACAATAATAGGGTCTTCGACTGAAGTACCTTCAGGCTCAGGCCCTAATTACAGGCTAGATCTGTATGTTATAGGCAGGTGTTAGTCTAATTTTAAGCAATATAGGAAATGGAAATTTGTGTTTCAAACAGACAATCGACATCTACATTAAATTATTCCATTTGCTTGGTAACGTTACCATATCTAACACTGTTTCAGTGTGGCTTACAAGAGCAACTTTTTTAAAATGTTTACTCTTTCTCCACCAGTATCCTGATACAATCATGCCCGTTTCAGCGTGACAGTCCAGTACTGTGTGCTCAAAACACGGTTAGCGAGTACAAACACACATGGCAGACGTTCGAACATGCAAACTAAACACATGAATTCACCGGGATGAGAAATGACGTTAACGATTTAACAAACCTGATATTCATGCGTTTTACGTGAAGTTATATTCCGTAAATTTATCGCTAAATATCAAGATTACACCTCCGTCATCACTCAGTTGTTTGGGTTTTCAGTCGCTCCCGCGCATTCACATTGCGCATGTGCGAAATCTCCCCGAGGTCGATGATTGGTCGGAAGTTACAGAGTGGGCGTAGCTCTAGTGATTTTTTTTTCGAAACATCAAGATGTTTAACTTCCTTAACTTCCTTCGTCGCATTATTCTTGCAGTTTGATCAGTCGTTCGTTTGGTAGTGTCGTAAATAGTTTCTTAGAGTAAGTTGAACGTCCCCTGCGCAACAATAACTTCTATACATAGTCTGTTTCCTGTGGTATATGGGAGAAGACCCACATGTTTGGAAAAATGTTAGTATTATTAGTATTTAAGCACATTTAGCATAAACTCATCTCATGTCATTGCCTCTAAAAACGTCTTATTTTTTGCAGTGAGTCAGCGAACCATAACGTCTTAAACAGCAGCCACCATGTCTGCCCTTAACTGCGGGTGTTGTGCCAAAATTGACACAAAATAATGCAGACGTCTATATAGAATTTATGCATGCTAACCCTAATTTCCATATGCAGATCTTTCTCCCAACAGTCCCCCTCGCCTTCACAGCATTTTATGCATTCTAATGCATTCACACATCTTAACAAAAACCCTCCACATCTACACGCCGTGGATGTGCTCATATTGCCGATTTACAGTTCGTGTTTTCTTCAGGATTAACTTGTCTAATTAAGAGATAAACGCTCTTGTTCGCTCGTTTTATTACCAGGAGAGACAAAACGCGACGCCGTGTCCAGAGATTTTTTTCCCCCCCTTTAACGATACATCTAGCTCCCGTTCTGCTCAACAACAGGCAGTTCTGTCGCATACATGGGAAGGTAAGTGTTCCTTTTCTCTTCCATCCTACAAACCCATTCAATGCGCTCAATACTGTGTAGTTGACGGAGGGAGTGAGATTGGAACTTGCTTCATCTCCCCCTCCCATCAGATGATTCCAGGCATCGCTGCACTGGTCTTTTGGTGGTGAAGTAACACTGCAATTCAGAGGAATGCACTTAGAATTTTTTTTTTTTTTTAAATCTGTAATAGTCTTCTTATTGGTAATACTGGCAAAAAAGACTACAAGCACCTAAATACCCCCACAGGGGAGTAGTTCCTTGGTCAGACTGGTGCACAGGTGCAACTAAACACGTAGGTAATGATTTCTCTCAAAGAGTCACTGTGCAAATTCGAAATGTGTGACACTTGTATCAGTGTGTCCAAGGCAGCTCTGGTATAACAGCCAGACAAGTGAATTAACCTGGGACTGGATCGGCTTGGCTGATAAAATGAGATTCATATGTAAATTTACTAATCACTGGTGTACTAGAACTCTCATTAAAGCAATACTTTACCCCCCAAAATAGTTTTGTTTTTTTTGCATTTTAAAAACTCAAATATATTTTTGAGCTCATAAATGTTTGTTTTCTCCTGCATTGCTTCTTTTTGACCCCAGATTGCAGAAGGAGCCAGCCACGTACAGTATATACTTAGCTTGAAGCTATTGGTGAATGATTGCAAACAGCGGCAAATAAGTGGCCAAAAATGTCAGTTTACAAATTGTCGATTACATCAGCCTGTATTGTCCACACCTCTTTACCCAGCTGTATTCTCGGTAACCTCGAACCTTCCGGTTCAGTGTTTGTTCATGTTAGCGCCAGGAGCAACCAATCACGCTCAGCAGTCCTCACTGATGTTCATTGATGGTCGTGCTGAACTGGACCCATTATGGAGTTGAGTGTCCCTGAGATTCTGTAAACACACATTTTGGTGGGTTTTGACGTTGTTGTGTAAGCAGTCAGTTGCTTTAAGCTTCAAGCCAAATACAATAGTGACTGGCTCCTTCTGCGTTCTGGAGTCATGAGTTCATGAAAAAGTAACTCAGGAAGGGGAGAAAAAAAATGGCCTTTTTGACTTGAAGACACAAATTTAAGAGTCTTTAAAAGGCACGAATACAGTTTTTGGGCAAAGAATCGCTTTAATAGCCAAAAGAAAATTGTTATTGTTAATATTCATAAGTGTCTTTAAATGCAGTGATGGCTTATTTAATTGGTAGTTAGGTTACAAAATCAGAAAAAATGTTCTATGCTGTATAGCATTATGATATTGTTGTTACCTTGTTGGTGTGTACGCGCGTGTGGCATAGTGGTCCTGGAGCAACACAATGAAATGGAGTACTTTTGGATGTGTGGGGACCGATTTTTAACTGTGATCGTGTCACAACTGAGCAGTCATTAGAAGTTACAGACCACAATACAATTAATTGGTTTGGGCCAAGTATGGTCCTAGACTGGAGGAAGGTTGGCATAGGTGGCGTTTGGAACCTCACTTCATGCACCTGTGTATGGAAAGTGAGTATTATTACAGCTGTGTATGGAGAATCCCTACTCCATTTTAATGTAAAAAACAAACTCAAAAGGTGTGATGCCAGGTGGAATGTTTTTAATACATTGTTGGTGAGCAAAGCTTTAGTAGCTGTTCTTAAAGAGGATGTGAGTTTTTTCCACAAAATTTTAGTATGAAACCAATTGTACGTTTGAGTACATGCGAAGAGATATGACAGAATGCACTGACCACCAACCCAGCATGAGTACTGTATACCATCATACAGTGGGGACCATCGGTCACAATTCAAGTTCAAGTGGAGTCTGTCAGGTTCTGTACTGTTGCTGAAGCTTACGTTTTCCTCGTCCCTTCTTTTCATTCATTGCATCCTGTTCCTTTTGTCTCCTCTTATTCAGATCCTCCACTTCCCGTCTCGTATCGTCCTTTCACTTCTTGTTTATTTATTAGGGCCTGAGCCTGAAGGTACTTCAGCAAACAAACCCGTTTTTCTGTGTGCTCTTCGTGTATAGTGCCACTCGGTCTAAGGCCTCATTTTAAAGTCTTTATTAATATGTGTCTTGAGTGATCCAGTCACAAGTGGAAAGTTCTAAGTTCAGGGTCCTTTGAGCTTGGTTCACTTCAACTACAGTCGGTGGCCTTTGTCACACGTGGTCATATTCTGTTAGCAGTGTGAATGTGACCTGGGCCACATAGAGGGACCACGTAGGCAGCTGATGTCAGGCTCAGAACTCTAGCAGACTCAGGGCTGTAGTCAGCCAGGGATTTGCAGGTAGTGTCTCAGTCAAGAATAATGCAGCACTGGGGCCACATGGTCTGAGCTGGTGTGCACGATACCTGACCTGGGACAAATTGATCTCAATGGGGTCCCATCTCCATCGAAATTGAAATCAAACAATGCACTTGAGAGCAGGAATATTCATGACGTAGGCCTCCCACCTGGTCTGGCACAAAGTTTTCAGCTTTAATAGAATTGACATTCTTTACTCTTACACTCAGACACGGTTGTAACATTTAAATGGAAACTAAATCAGACCTTTATTCAACTCATGTGGTAATTTGACCGACCAGGTTGGCGCCTCAGCCACAGCCTTGATTGGTGTTTTGTGTTTTCCTTCCTCCAAGTGAGAGATTTTTGTTGTAAGTTTTTCAATCTTAGACCAGTCTTTAGTTAACGTTTTCATAGCTTTTTGTTTCCTCTGCAAGGAGTGATCTTTTCCTTCCTTACCTTTACAGAACTTAGTGCCTCCTGTTATTTAGGAGTGTTTTTGTTGTTTATGCTTTTTATTTCCGAATTCTTGTTTCCTCCGTAGCTGGAGTCATTTTCATTTATCGATTAACCTTCAATAGCCTATTGTGTTTATTCCTCCTTTTAGTGGAGTCATTTTTATTTGTGGTATTTTTCATAGCCATGCCGCTTCCCGTATGGGACGAGGGGCGATCCTATAAGATAGGGCCATAGCCTGTATTCTCTTCCTTGAACTTGGAGTCGCCTGGAAACCTTCATTAAAGCTTTCATTGAAACAGTCCAGTGTCCAAGCCTGGTCGTGACAACCGGGGGAAGTGAGGGTCGGACCAGCGACCCCTCAGTTGCTAGATGGCCACTCTAGTTCTGAGCCATGCTGCCCCTGTTTGAGGGACATCAATTTGTCTAAATCTTCTACTGGATGGTCAACATTTATGACCTTTACCTTTTTCTTTTTTTGCTGATGTCAGGCTTGTTAAACCAGTACCCCACCGTGTCCTCCAAAAACTAGTAATCTTTTACTTTGCTGTTGTCACGCATTTAAAATAATCACAGTTTTTAAGTTTGACCTCAAAGTGGTGCAATAATCTGGACCCTCTGAAATAATGTTATCATATGAGTGGTAGTTTGACCTCTGGAAATCCTTACGATACAATTCCACCATTAACTCCCCTCTTTAAGGAGTGTGGTCGGAAGCCTGTAATGACTTTGCATAATGAGTTACATTCTTCTTTTTCATTGGGTCTGCTTTCTAAAAGATCTCTGTATTGTACGGGGGAGAGTGGTAGTCCCTTTTATCTCAAGAAAAAAAAAAAAAACCCTTGTGGCTACAGTTTGATCAATTAAACTCCTGAAAGCCCCCCCTCCTTTCATTCCTCTGCCTGAGAGGAATATAAAGTTATCAGTCTTCCCAAGCGATATGAGGACGGAAATAAGTAGTTTGTCTATAAAAATGTCCAGGTACTTTATCAGCGTCCCTGTAGGCCCTCAGGCCCTGACACTGTTCAATGTGGCTCTCCTGTACTCCAGTCTCATGTGCTCTCTCTCCCTCTCTCCCTCACTGTCTACTTTGTCTCTACCCGAGGCCCACTCCTTGCTGGGTGGGTGCACGCTGCTGGGCCTGCACCTCAGTGGGATTGACTGGGGCTCGAGCCCCAAGTGAGGTTATCGATTTCAATCAGTTGCTTGAGAGATTGGAGCTGAAAGATGCTGCAGACTTTAAACGGTGGTCAGCTGCAGGAGGGGCTGTTTCTGATTTTGACGTGAAGTCAGATAAACATACAGTCCAAGTGAAATATATACAGTCACTTGCCGATTTATTCGGTACACCCAGTCAAAGCCAGCACAGTTTAATACAACAGACCTGCAATAAATCCTCCCTGAGTAAATCTGTTTGGGAGAGACAATTTATTTTAATGGACAATTTGGAGGCTGATGGCCGTGCTGGGTTTGACACAGAGATGTTAATGATAATATTTAGGGCCACCAGAGCAGCTTCAGTGCTTCTCTTGAGATTCCACACTGTGTTGACTGTCATGTTGATCCAAAGGCGCTCGGTGTGTTTGATTGCAAGATTCTCATCTTTTCATAGGCCATTTAGTGACCCCCTTTCTATTTATCATCAATTATGGGGGGGGGGTTCCCATTAATTTTTCGCTACATATACGCTAAACAAATATATAAATGCAGCATTTACTGTTTATAAATATTGAATGGTTCAAAAATTGTAACCAACAATGGCAGCAAAAGGAATAAACACGCAGCAAACCCCAGTAACTTGACTCAAAAAATGTCTTCTGAAACACTGATAGTTGTCATTGCAGGACAGGTGTGGTCGGTGTTCACACACTGGAGTGTGATTCTGAATATGTGCCTAACACCAAGTCTGTTCCTAGAAATCAGGTCAAGGCTACACTGACTTAGCGGAAGAAGTCTGGAGGTAGAAGCTCAGTCAGGCGCGACCGTCCCTCTCACTCCATGGAACAGCGACAAACTCTGAGCTAGCGAGCTCGTAGCGCCGTACATGCTGAACATGCTGAAGATCTGGATTGTAAAACAGGTCGCGTCGATTCAGTTCTTTTAGTAAATAGCGGAAGAATATACGGTGATATAAACAAGGCTGCAGAATAGATTGCAGTTATTCCCCGATGTTATTTTTGCAAGGTCACCATCCCTGCATCCCAGTGCATAGCGCTGCCCAAAATGATTGCGATAGGCTGACTGAAATACAATGAACCCAGAGCCTTTTTTTTTCTGCTGTAGCGAGATGATGACGAGTGGAGCCAGACCTTTCTTTTGGACAGGGGGCTACGTCAGACCTGGTCAAGACCTCAGCTGGGACGGGAGGTGTACACCAGCTTCTCTCAGGTGGTTGCCAGCTGATGTTGCGTGGCCGCACACATTCTCTGCAAGCCTCCTGTTAATTGGCTGTGGTGGCACACCGTCTTCTGCGGTTTCGTGATTTAACGAAGCGCCATTTAAGGCGGTAGTGATTTGGTGAATTCACATTCAAATAGCCTTGTCTCTGTGGACTTGTGACATCTATGGCGTTACAAATGTGTGACACATCTGAAGGATTTGGGGTGACCTTTCATTGACCTCATCATGAGAAACATCTCATTGCATCTTCGTGTTCTGCACCTGTGCAAGAGATGGATTATCTTGTCAAAGAATAAATGCTCACTAACAGTAAAATCTTTAAGCACACAGAGCAAATCTTTGAGGCACTGCTTGCCTACACTGAAAGTGAGAAGAAAAAAAAACAAGTGTATATAGAATATTGAGCACTAAACTTCTCTGTTTGTTGACTTGATACCTTGGTACTTACAGGAGTGAAGTGACAACTTTTTGTTCCACCATCATGAGCTGTTCACAGGAAAGTGCAGACATAAAGAAAGACTGATAAAGTTCCTGTTTTGCTTAAAGAGGCAAGTTAGTTCACACAATGAGAGCACTGCTGTTTTTCTGCTCTCAGAAGCATTTGCATCAAGGCCAGGAGATTAAACGTGTGGGTTGGGAACTGGAGAGAGCGTGTTGTCTCGCTCGGGGCCCCTGATGCCAGAGTTCTAGCTTTCATCGCACTGGGTGAAAGTTGGACGTTTCACTCTGTGGCTACAGGTGGGTGGTTCACATGCTGTAGGTGGCAGCCACTGTGGATTTCATGCACAAGTACAGAGGAGGTGGCTGTGGGCAAATTGTTTACAATTGCCAATGTTCAATACTCTGCGATGAGATGCTGGATCCCACACTGCATAAACTCAATTGTGCAGTGAGATGGTATTTGAAGTGTTATGGAAATGGTAAAATCGTAGGTGTTTGCACTTTTCTGATAAAGATATTTACAACGCAAGTTTTTTAGTTCAATTTAAGCATGCTGGACTAAATATTTGCTATTTTCTTAGATTCTAAGAACAAGTCACCCGACTGCAAAACAATAAGTAAGAATAACAGAGACTGAGAGTGATGAGAGTCGATCTTTCCTTTTCAAGGCTCCATGTTCAGAGCGGTGCTGGGGCTGGTGCTTGGCTGCCTGCTGCAGAGCAAACTAATGACCACAGAGGGGCGTCATGGGACCAACCGCCAGTGGATATGGACGGCGATATCAAAGCTGGCAGAGCTCTAACCAAGCAGCATGGACTGGAGTTCATAGAACGGGTCAGTGCATGTTTAAAATCCCTGTTATTACCTCTACTTATGAGCCTCCACTTTACATTTGATAAATCCAGTTACGGAGAGCTTTTTTTCCTTCTGAGACCTGCCAAAGTGCTGACTTCTATTTCCAATTTGAGAATATCTGACTTTCATTGAATTACAGCAGCATCTGAATATTTCATATCTGATCAAAGCACAACACAGAGAGACGCCCGTCCACACAAAGTGACACACATAAAAAAAAGACATCCGTGCACTCAGAACCACACGCACGTGCCCTCACGCATGGAGGGGAGCACTTTTGTATGAACAGGGAGATGTGGAATAGGCTCCAGTCCGTGGTTGGAGTCTCAGTCTGTCATGCTGAAATCTTCTTGTTTGTCGGCAAGACCAGATGTGACATCAGTATTTGTAAGCTTGTTGAATCACAGTGTGTCAGCTCCCACTAAAATTTTGGTTGCTCTGACAAATATTGACTGTGAGCTGTTCCTGGTTTGGAGTTGTGATTGTTTTGGTAAGAAATGAAAGAAAAGTTTCTGGGATGGAACACATTCTGTAATAAACATCTAATTCTCTTGCACAAACGATTCACAGTGAAAACGTTTTAAAAGACATAAGAGCCCTCATGAGGTGACATCCATCTTTGCTCTGCTTTTGTTTTGGGTACTTAAGGGATTTCCATATTAAACAAAGTGGTACGGTGATTTTATTTTCATTGGCCGATGTGCATGGATACGAAAAGTTTGAGACAAATATCCTAAGTGTCAAATATGATCAGTAGTATATACTTGTTTACAGGCAAATAAGACTATTCAAAATTATCATGTGATGACATGAGCTTTGACGAGTTAGCATTAGCTTCAGTGACAGCATTGTGTCATTGTGCATTTGGATTTTGATATTTAAAGAAAAAATATATGTATGTTTATGTATATATATGTGTGTGTATATATATATATATATATATATATAATCTTCTTATTGATTTTCTAGTCTTAATATCATGTTATAACATATTGTGATAAAAATCATATCCACATTGCTTATACAGCTATATGTCAGTGTGTGCAGTAATACTGTGCATCTGTGCAAGTTTGCAAATATTCCTCCAATTGTTCAGAGTGAAAAACGACTGAATGAAATCAGTCGTTTTTCACTCAGTTTATAAACTGAGTTATCAGTGTAATCTGATCTATTGTGTAACATTTTAAAAGACTTCCTAGGTGGTGCACAGCAGATTTAGGTTTGTCCCTTTTGTATGATGATTACTTCTAAGTATTTGCTGTTGGTACAATTTATACTTTTACATAATATCAGCCAATATATCTGTCATAATATTTTACTCCCTGATATTGGTTTTAGCATTGGCCTAAAAAATGCTGTGTATGTCAGGCTGGAGTTATCGAGAGAGGCTCCAAAACCTGGGCTGGTTAATTACCAGATACTGTAGATTAATAAGTGAAAATGTCTGACCTTTAATCCTCTAAGGACCATCTATAAAATGCTTCCAGACAACAGACATGAGGCAAGTGAGCAGATCTCTATCATTTTAATGTTGAGTTATCTTTCCCATGCTTTTGTAGATGGAATCTTGTGAGCGAAGAATGCCACGTCACACTGACAGCCTCCATCAGGGACAAGCTGTGGTTCCATTGATGTTTCACCTCATCCATTTGAGGTGTTGTGCTCTCTGTCTATTAGGGGCAGGTGTACATTCTTCTATTGATTTAGCTCACGACAGATCATCAAATATAGCGATTTGAAGTTATTGATGAGTGATATCGGAGGGGTGTGTGCCCTCGTCATTATTGATAAGTCAGTGGCAGTGTCTGCCGGCCTGGGGTGAGGCTGCGTACAGCGCTGGCTCTGGGGAACGGGGAATGCGAGCTCATTTCAACCTTGGCCCTGGCACTGCTGCTGCTGCTGCTGCTGCTGCTGCTGCTGGAATCATGAATAAAACATCACTTTGACCTTTACCAGAAGTGTATTGGTCAGTCCATCCCTGTCTCTGTCTTCCTCTCTTCCAGTCTCTCGCACATTGTCCCTAATGTATGCACACAAACACCTCTGCCTTTTCCTGCATTGTCCTGTGCTCTTTTTGTATGCCAGCAAGAGTCCCTCGATGCAGCAAGCACATGTAATAACAATAGACCATATACATTCACCCACATATATGAATCACACTGCATTTATGATGAGGAACACATGCATGCAGTTATTTTCGGTTCTGGTTTTGCTCTTGAGAAGGACACATCCATCATCTAGCGTGTGAGAATCATTGATACAACACTGTGGAGTTAGCCTGCGTAGTTACTTATGCGCTGTTAGTTCGTTGGGTGTCTATCCTAGCAACATTCTATCCGGAGAAGAGCTTCAGACAACCTCCACCTCAAAAATCCCCCAGGTGCCGTCTGCTGACTGGCCTCTTTTACCTGTCTGTTGCCAGAGGTTGACACTAAATGTCACAGACAATGAACTGCCTTTGTCAGACCAAACCTATTTTAACTGCATCACCTGTGAGTTGTGCCACACATACCGACAATACTGTGAACATCAACAGGGAGCTGGCGCCTCACAAATTGCTGTGATTTTTTTTTTTTTTTTTTGAATGAAAACTCTGACATGCCGAACACCAGCTTGGAGGGATTGTGATGTCTGGTGGCATTCCAGTGGTAATGCCGCATGAGTGGAATGGGAATCAAATGTCTTCGGGCTGGCACTCCACATATTGTTGGTTTCTTTGATTAAGTGTACAGCATCCAGGAAAATGTCATCACGTCTCCGCATTGTGCAGACATGACATATCCATTTTGCAACTGTAAAAAAAACAAAAACAAGGAAAAACAAAGCAAAAATACCCAAGATGATGTTTTTGTACCACATGGACAGATGCACAGTTATGCATTGCAGTTGCTTTTTGCAGGTGCCGCTCAAACCTTTCCAGTCAGGCTTTATTGTTTTTGAAGGCGTCATAAACACTTTTCCCTTCAACATATTTTGGTGTGCATTTTGAGGTGTCGTGTAAGAAAAGAAATTTGAGAAAAGCCTCTCTTATATGAGATGTTTTTTTTTTTTTTTGTCCTTTACAAAAAAGAGTAAAAGCACAAAAACGGCGATGGGAACCCCTTATTTGAATAAACTCAATCTTTTTCTCACGTGACTTTCTTTGTCTTCACAAACATTCTCACACTTTTTTTCCATCTCTTGACCGCAGTCACATGTCCAACATGAGCTGGTATTTAACATGACTTACAACTTGTCCAACTGAAGGTCATGAATTCCTCAAAAACGCTCCCCATTTTTCAGTGATGGAAGTCGACTCTTCTCCTGTCTGCTGCTGTCGCAGCCTCACGCGGGGTTGTTTATATCGCCATCTTCTGGTGTCATTACAGAGCCAATTTTATTTGCTCAAAACCACTTGATGGAAACACATCACATTCTTTCACTGACTCATCCAAAGTTTGCTTCACGTCTAAATGAAGCACAGTTTTGGACTCCACATGTATGCCAGGGAAATGTAGCGCGGCACTATTCGAACAAGGAAACCCCCAAAAAGCTGTGCACCCAGTAAGCACTTCCTTTTGGGACTCATCCCCCATCAAGGCTGCGCTGGTGTACTGCAATCATTACAGAGAATGTGGCGCTCTGACTAGGCAGGTAATGGCAGCCATTACAGGTGCCGGGTGTCACAAACAATGACAAAGGAAAACAAGCGGCTCTTAAATAGATGATTTTGAGTTTCACTTTTATGCCACCACAGAACAACAGCTGATATTATACACTGATTTAAAAAAGATAATGTAAAAGTTTCAGCAACCTAGATTTAAATTGTATCACATCACACTGCATTGTTTACAGTGTTATTTCTTGCTTGCCTTTACAAATCCGATTAGAGCCAGATTAGGTTTATGTGCAACATTGTCTTTATTTTTGCTGAGATCACTTCCTGTTGAATTAAGTGTAAATGTGTATGTGTGTGTGTGTGCGCGCAGGGTTTTTGTCTTGAACTCTGACATCATAGTCTCTGGTCTTCAACCAATGGTGAAAGTCCTCCCAGATCCCCCTTTTCTCCTGTGAGGTGGAATACTGCTGGCAGATTACCATATCATTACCATATCATTAGCATAACATTACCGGCGCACAGCTTGGCTCGCTGTCTGCAGGCGCGCTATCAGCTCATCGAGAGATTCAATCCCCAACCCGCTCCACGCTACAACACCACCACCTCCCCCCTCCCCCTCCCTTTATACATCGGAGGTGTGTTTTCCATCTGAGTAAAGCAGATGTAATTGAGGTAGATTTACCCGCTAAATGAAATCACAATCAAATGCAGCACGATCAGCCGGGGCTGCCGCCGCCGCCGCCACTGTACACATTCACAGGGCTCCTTCTCTCAAACCTGGTATGTCTGCCCCGCAGTCAGATGTCTAATATCCTCTCTGAAATGGCCTCAGTCAGATGCTAAGCTATGTCAAGCCTTACTCCTGCTGGATCACTCAGGCTCCTATGTTCTGACCAGGTGCGTGTTTGTGAGTGTGTGTGTGTGTGTGTGTGTGTGTGTATGTGTGTGTCTGTAGAATGTGTGTGACAATAGAAAAAGGCCAATGTGGCACATCTTTTCCTTCGCTCCTTCCTCTCCTTTTCTTTTCTGTAGGGCACCCAGGGGCGCAAAAAGGGACACCAATCCTCTAATGGTTGGAAGCGAGGGCCCATTCCATTAGTCAGGGGGCCCAGAGTTCACTGCTGCTTCTCAGCGCATGGAGGGCGGAGAGACTGAAATGGAGGCAGGTGTTGGCCGGGGGCAACACAGAGGGCAACACTGCACCAGCTGCATGTTGGGAAATGAACCCCCCCCCCTTTTTTTTTTCTCCACTCCTCTGCCTCTTTCTATTTCCTCATGCAACTTGCACACACCTTGGGCATAAAACACACACACACACACACACACACACACACACACACACACACACACACACACACACACACACACACACACAAGCACTGGCTTTCTATCAGCCACTTTTGTCCCCAATTTCATTCATTCCAGTGAGCTTTTCTCCATTTACCTTATCTCTTTCTTTCTCTCTCTCAGCCTCGCACGCTCCTTCACTCACTCATTCACTCATGCCTATCTCCATCTCTTTCATTTTTGCTCTCTCTCTTTGCTTACCGTTCTCCGCCCCCTGCGCACTCACTCACACACACACGCACGCACACACACACACACACACACACACACACACACACACACACACACACACACACACACACACACACAGCCCCCATCCTCTCTCACTCTCATTTGTAAATGGAGGAATCTAGAGAGGGAGGACCTCACTGTGGAGTAGATGTTGTTTCCCTCACAGATGGGGGAACTGTGGTGGGAAATGAAGGCTGAGGAAGAAGGAAGTGGAGGCAGAAGCTGTGTGACTACTACCCCCCCCCCCTCCACCCCCATCTCTCTGGGCTGAGATGATGTATAGCTGCAAAGGCCACATGTTGGCCGTGTGATGGATTAAAGCACTTTGTAGGAAAATTACTGAGAGCGCCTCAGCACACCGGAGTCTAGCCCTTAATAAAACTCTCTTCAATATTGAAATGGAGAGGGGGGGGGGGGGGCAGCGGGTAAGGGGGAGAGAGATAAAGAAGATAACTCAAGATGGTGGACCAGTGCAATGAATGGCGGTAGAGGCACACAAAGGCGCTTATACACAATGCTCATGCGGATCACATAGAAGCTTTGAGAGAGGAAATGTCGAATTTCATGTTTTACAGAGTCACCGTTGGACTTTTCCTTTGTTTCGTTACCTTTGATGTTTTCACCAGAGTTGAGTTGTGTGTCTGTCAGTCAGCAGGGTTTTACAAACACCACCAACCTGACTTCCATGGCACTTGGTGGACAAGTGGAGCCGGGCAGGTCAAGAAAAAACCCATCCAGATTCATGATCCTGATATGAACTGATCATGACTGGCAGATATATGGAGTCCAGAGCGCGCCCTTCTAGTTTGAATTGGATCTATAAAACAAGCTTAGAGATTAATCAGAAGCAAAAAACCAAAACAGTTAGTATAACGTGGTATTATCTACTGTGTGGATGAACAACTGAGGTATTTGTCAGTCCCCAGAGTTGCTGAGGACTTGCTGTCCACTTTTAGATTTTCGTGAGCAAGTTCCAAAGAAGGCACAAAATGAAATCCGGACAGTTGATGTTAATTTCTAAATGGCAGATATCAGTAGATAGTCCTCCAAATAGAGATGAACTGAAAATCTTTCATGGTTCTTATTAATATTAGGTCCAGCTGCTCAGCTGATTCCCGCAGCATCGTACCGCCCCTGCAGCTTAGACCCTGGTGAGGCCATCAAGACGTAGCCCTGCTGGTTTAGTGGCATTTTGCAGCCCGTACCACTCTGCTCTCTCACACCTCGCCCTGAGATTGTTTTACATGAACACTGAAATTTATTGAATAAGGAGAAACTGATATTTAGTAGCCAGCGGTGTGTTGGTCATCGTTCAGCTTCCACCTGGGCAGCAAGGCATTTACCAGGTGTCTTGATTTCATGTAATTTGTTGACAGTTCCGCCAGTTGTTTCCTTATAAATTATTATTCTTATATTATTGCAAATAACTTTTAGCTGCGATGAAAAATCTGATATAAAATTGTATTTGAAAAGGAAATGTTGGATACCTATGCTTAGGTTTTGATTAGGTTTTATCCTTAAGAAGTGTAAAGGAGAAGAGCAGTGTATCACAACCTGAATGGCCCTTATTTCCCCTGTAGTTTTGACCTCATGTTGCACTCATCAAGTTAAACGTTGGCGCCCTTTACCGGTGGCCAGGGGTCAGGCTAGAGTTATAGAAGGAATCTCTCTTTAAAAAAAACAAAGAAATAGTTATATGCACATGATTTCTTTGTTTATCAGGAGACACGATTGATCATTCTAGGTTGTGTATAACTTTAACATGATTTCAGCCCATAGAGCTACACTGATTACTTTTGTTTCACTTAAAGATGGCCCCTCCCATCTCCTGCATTTCCTTCCAATACTGTAACCAACAAGGCTTAACTGCTCACCCCATTTAGCCCCTAGCATCCCCCTCCATCACCCAGCCCTTGTAGCTCCCCTCTCTGCATCTCCTTAGTAGGGGCTACAGAGGCCGCAGCCCCTGTAGGGCTGTTAGTGTACACACCAGCTGCTGCTTTCTCTATAGGGTGGGCTGCCTCACGTGGCTTCCACACACAGCTTCAGTGACTTGATGTCTGTGTTTGTGTTTGTTTATCATTCATGATTCTCCTGGCCGTCCCTCCCTCCATGCCTGTTTCATGCTCCTGTTTCTGTTTGTGTGTTGGAGGCCAGCAGCAGCAGCAGCAGCAGGGTGCTCAGCTCCTGCTCACCTGAGAGTCAGCGCTGCTTCATGCCAACATGAGCTGTACTACAACGCATGCTGTACTACAAAACATGCTGTACTACAACACAGGCTTTACTACAAAACATGCTGTACTACAACACAGGCTTTACTACAACGCATGCTGTACTACAACACATGCTGTACTACAACACATACTGTACTACAACACGGGCTGTACTACAACGCATGCTGTACTACAGCACAGGCTGTACTACAACGCATACTGTACTACAACATGGACTGTACTAAAACATGGGCTGTACTACAACACAGGCTGTACTACAACATGGGCTGTACTGAAACACATGCTGCACTACAACACATGCTGTACTACAACACAGGCTGTACTACAACTCAGCCTGTACTACAACACAGGCTGTATTACAACTCAGGTTGTACTACAACACATGCTGTACTACAACACAGCCTGTACTCCAACACATGCTGCACTACAACACGGGCTGTACTAAAACACATTCTGTACTACAACACTGGCAGTACTACAACATGGGCTTTACTACAACACATGCTGTACTACAACACATGCTGTACTACTACACATGCTGTACTACAACGCATACTGTACTACGACACATGCGGTGCTACAACACATGCTGTACTACAACACATGCTGTACTACAACACATACTGTACTACAACACGGGCTGTACTACAACACAGGCTGTACTACAAAACATGCTGTACTACAACGCATGCTGTACTACAACATGGACTGTACTAAAACATGGGCTGTACTACAACACAGGCTGTACTACAACTCAGCCTGTACTACAACACATGCTGTACTACAACACAGCCTGTACTACAACATGGGCTGTACGACAACATGGGCTGTACTAAAACACATGCTGTACTAAAACACATTCTGTACTACAACACTGGCAGTACTACTACATGGGCTGTACTAAAACACGTGCTGTACTACAACACTGTGTGTCAACACTGTTCATTCATTTTGACTGATATCCATCCCATTCTTGTTAAGGCCATATCTCTGGACTAACTTGAGGGAATTTCATCAAATTCAACACAAACATCCACTGAACTACCTGAAACATGACCTGAAAATTTTTTGGAGGTCAAAGGTCAAGTTCACTGATAAAAACACACCAGTGAGGTGTGAAGCTTCGATATACGGTCTATCTAGTTTGTGGTTTTTTACCCGACATTGCTCTTGCGGAATGGGCTATCTCCTCTTCTCTTATATTTTTGCATAATTGTTGAAGTCACATTTTAACATTTATCATATGTACCTTTTCTTTAGCTGCTGAGAAGCCATTAGAAGGCTGATGCTGATCCAATCTGACTTTATTGACCCATAAATAGACATAATCCAGCCTAACAAATGGAATTACAGGGTTTTTTTTTCGAACTTTAAAGTTAGTGGTTAGCCAGGATTGCACACTTCCTCATTGATTCAGCCTCCTCTGATGATTGTGCTGTTGGAGCTGAATGATCAGACTTCAGGGTGGCACGTGGGACTGTAGCATCAGTCTGATATGCAATAAATAAATTGCTTGAGTATTGGCACCAGATACCAGTATTAGAATGGTTCACACCCATCTGTAAACCAAAGTAAATATGAAGAGCTTATCAATGAAGCCGAGGGGAGCTGCAGAGTCTCTGCAGGTTTATCATGAACGACTCCTCCAATTGTTCATTTTTCTCATTTTCTTCTTGGTATGATAGTAGTTTTCTGAAAAAGATTGTGTTTCCAAGGATTCTTAGGACGTGCCAAGTTAAAAATTAAAGTAAAATCACAGGTCAAATTCATAAATTAAGTGTCTGTTCGCTACATGTTGAATTTTACTTTTTGATGCAGTCTGTCAGTGCAGTTTAAACATGGACATCTTTAACACCATCATGCATATATAGATATCTAAGATGCAAGACTGTCTGCAGAAATAAAGACAGTTATTAAATGGGCTTTGCAACACTCTTTCAGCAGTTATGCTTTCATACCTATTCATTCATCAAGGCTTTGGACTAAGGTCAAAAATTGCAGTGATGCATTTATGTAATCAAGAGCTTGAGGAGAGCATGTTGAATTATCCTGTCTGAGCTTCTATGTGTGTTTGGAGGCTGAAAGTCCAGCTGAATGGTGGAGGGTCCTCAGTGCGTGAAGAGAGTTATAGGTGAATGTATTGAAAGGATGCTTTAGAAGCAGCCCAGGAAGGATTGGAAATGGTGTGTCTGAAATATTTAGTGGTGTTGGTCTTAAGTCTTGATGAAGTTCTGTTTCAGTCCCGTCTATCAGTTTTTTCTGTAGGTATATAATTGTTTTCTTTACTTATTCAGTCTGTCTTTATAGATTTTCAACCTCTTCGAAATTGTTATTTTGTATCTTATTACCTCGCTATCTTAGTAAAAAAATGTAGAAATCTGTCTGTCTGTCTGTCTGTCTGTCTGTCCTTCCTTCCAAGGCCACTTATCTCATCACTGGCTGGCTGAATCCATTTGGAATTGCACTTGGCCATAGAGAATTGCCATACACAGAGATTGATAGGGCCCAATTCTCATGTAGACACTCTCTGCCCCTTTTTGTGTACAAATACTTCATGCACAGCGCCACTGCAAGATGGCAGCACACAATCGCAGCAGCTTTGCTCTCCTCAGTGTGGTTCTGTTGTTTGTTTTGTGTTTTTCTGTTGATCTGCAACTTGATATATGATAGGCAAGACTTGCTAAAGGGGAGACATTGGGTGGTGCTTTGGAACTCACCAGCAACCGCCGGAGATTGCTTAGCCAGCCGGGTCATCATGGGTTAGCATACAGAACAAATGATGCAGGACGCAGCATGCAGACCAGCACAGGCCTGCGCTGGCCAGCATCTTCCTGACCAACGCCAGATCCCGTAACAAACAGCTGGATGAGCTGACGCTGAGCATCGCGACACATACATCTGTCTTAAATTGCTTGAGTATGGATTTCTTCATAATATGTTCCTTGGAGACATTGGGCCATGCTTAAACTCTCTATGGGGAGGCGGTTGGTGGATGGTGCTATGTGTATGCTGTACTTTCAGAGCATGTTCAGCTTCATTTTGATATTTAAAGGGCATGTAATCAGAGCGCAGACGTACAGAGGAAGTCATTAGACACCCAATTATTCATAAGTGTGCTTCACGCATGACATCATTCAAACCAATCAGAGAGCCTTGTGTCATTCCCTTTAAAGCCAAGTTTGCTTCAGGACTTGGCACGTTGTTATTTTAGTGTCACAAATCTGAAGAAAGTGGCCTCATCCAGGACCAGGTGAAGGCAAATGCACATGTCTTTATATCAGGGAGCAGCAGGCATCCACCAAAACCATCCGTTTTGAAGCAGGCCTGGGAGGAGATGTAGCAAGCCTGGGAGGAGGTGTAGCAGGCCTAGGAGGAGATGGAGCAGGCCCGGGAGGAGATTAAGCAGGTCTGGGAGGAAGTGTAGCAGGCCTGGGAGGAGGTGAAGCAGGCCTGGGAGGAGATGGAGCAGGTCTGGGAGGAAGTGCAGCAGGCCTGGGAGGAGGTGGAGCAGGCCTAGGAAGAGATGAAGCAGGCCTAGGAGGAGATGGAGCAAGCCCAGGAGGAGAGGGAGCAGGTCTGGGAGGAAGTGCAGCAGGCACGGGAGGAGATGGCGGCCAATGTTTCCATGTTGTCAGGCATCAATAAAACCACATCACAATGTCGCACATCTGTTAATCTGATCGATGAGCCCTTTAAATAGCACTTCACACATAACACCATTGACCAAAGACCGTCCTCTTCTTGGTCGGTGGCTGAAATGTTTCTGGTGCTCTAAAACAGCAATGTGCCATGGTTGCACCAGACCAGCCTCATTAAAATACTGAAGCACCTGCTAGCTCAGGTGGAGCACAGGTTCATCTGCTAGGTGAAGGCTCAGTGCCGGCTTGAAACTAGCAATGACTCTTGCACTTTGAACAGGCGCCTGCTTGCTCTAGGCTTCAAATGGGGTCCGTTGTTTCTCCATACGTTGTATTTGACTAAATAAATGTGATTGATTCTGTTCACATTCATCCATCTTTTCATTCATTTCAAGGCTTCCATTATGCTAGGACACCAACTGACAAAGCAGACTTTTTTACAGTTGGCAATGTTCAGTCTTTACCTCTCTGTTCGTGGATGTTTCGCAAACTGCAGAACAGATTCCATTGTTATTTAAAACAAACTTGCCCCCTCAGCCACTGATAAACTGATATCTGAGGGAGAAACCATAATTTTGTTGAATACTTTCCTGCAATCATCACTTTCTGGTCTCACTCGACATAATGCGGCAGAAATCTTGAATGCAACAACACATACAGTAATTGATGCATAGACATGCAGACTGTGAATAACTGTAAACATTTTAATGGTGTTTTTTTACAGCAACATAATAGATTGAAATGTGTCATGTCTGGCCACCTTTGCAGTTTGGCAAAAAAATAACAAAAGTGTGACAGATATTCTTGAATCCTTTTATTTTCTCATAAATAAGTACAACAAGAGATATTTTTCACCGAGTAGCAAGCACTTGTGCTCTTCCCATTCGAGTCATGTTTTGATTTTTCAAAAAATAAAAAAAACCCCGGTGGTCCACTGTGCTTTACTTGTGTTAGAAATCCCACCCCTCCTTCCGAACATGCACACAAACCAAAGTCTTAAAGAACTGTAAAAAGTACTCTATTATGACCTTTGTACATGTTTGTCTAAATGTCCTCTAGATCTTTGTTTTTCTGCCGACCCGTCCAGGGTGAACCCTGCCCCTCGTCTGAAAGCCGCTGGGAGAGGCTCCACCCCCCCCCCTCCCCGACCCTTAACAAGATAAGCAGAAGAAAATGGATGGATGGATCTTTGTTTTTGTTTTTTTTTAGTCAAGCCCCCCCCCCCCCAAAAATAATCCCAAAGACAGAATCATCTGTTTTAACTTCAGTTTTTTAAGACTTCTTTAAATTACTGCACCATTACAGTCAACATGTGTACTTTAGACTCTCAAGAATGAGAGAAATCTAACCTCATATGACTGAGGTAACTGTGCCTGTTGCCAATAAAACTGCAGTCTTATAGTTTTGCAGGCATTTTTATGATTCATTTTCAGAATTCAGACTTTTTCGAGTGTAGGTACTTGTAGACTTTGGGGCAGTTTTGATCATGAAGAAATACTTAAAACAAACGACTGCTATTGATAATATTAATGTGATTCCAATATTTTATATAACAGTTTTAGGTAAGCTTCAATTGAATCTTTCATTATTACATATTCACAGGCATTTATCATCAATTTTTAAAAATGTGGTGAGTTGTCATGGAGCTGTGCATCTCTTACATGATGAAGTGAGTTAGCAGTGCTGGATGGACCCAACCGTGACGTCATGTGATGTCAGTATTGGTGTGTACTGATGGGTCAGGTATACAACGTTTTGGAGGACTGCAGCCGGCCAGGACATCCCAGTACATGCTTTGCTTACATAGTTCATCAAAGCATACAGTATCTGTGTGTGTGTGTGTGTGTGTGTGTATGTGTGTTTGAACACACTCATGATTAGTGTTCTTGGTGACTGGCTGGCTGATGGGGTTGATTTTCCGACAGTGCTGTGTGTCAGGCAGGCTGAGCGTCTGTACTGGAGAACATGAGTGAAGGAGCGGATAATTGATAGTGACAAGGCGCTCCCAGCCTTAATTGCTGCTGGTGAATTAGATTACCTTTTCAAAGTGCCTTCATTAGCGGAGGGAGAGCCATACCAGTGGTCTCCTGATTGGCCTCATATTGTTTTGCTGTGACCCTGCTCTGGCAGGGCACAAGGATGTGTGCATGTGTTTGTTTTGGCTGGGAGGAAATTGCTCTCTAATTTTCCTGTACAGCTGTAGTGTGCATGTGTGTGTGTGTGTGTGTGTGTGTTTGTGTTTGTGTGTGTACGTCATGCACACCCATTGTCAATAATTTCAAGTTGATAAAGTGACACACTGAGCAGGAAGTAGTTCTCTGCTTTTGTTAGCCACTGTTAGGGTCACAATTTTAAAGGGTAAGGTCTCTGTATGCACGCACACACACAAACACACACACACACACACACACACACACATTCTGAGTGAATTCCCATGGACTCTGTTGTTTAAATCTCTCAGTTTCTGTTTTATTTCTGATGTGTAATGTCTCATGCCTCCTCTTGTCTTACTTCCCGTATCTTTTGAGAGCACTCGTCAACCACAGCCCTGTTCCCAGTGCTTCTAATTCCTCCACCTGATCTTGTGTGATTTGTTGAGCTTGTACTTTAGTCCGATCTCTGTGTGATTCTGCATTCAATTGCTCCTTGGAAACTGGACATTACCACCAGGAGGCCGCAATTGAATGACCCACCAAGTGGTAAAAACAAGTGGGAAGCCCGGGATTCTTCATGATTTCCAAGTTTACAAGTTGTGATGCTTCACTGACCTTCCGGTACTTGGGAGTTTGCTGTAGATAGTTTAATGACATGCTGATCTATGGTGGGGTGTCTCATTGGTGGCGGTTGGCAAACGGCTGCTGTGGAGGAGCTGAATGCTGAACAGTACTAGTGGTATGTCAGAATATCACAACTGGTTTTATCAAAAGATACTGGACACTGGTTATGGGCTGATCGTTGTTATGTGCTCGGCAGCTCTTCATAGACTTGGAATGTTGTGTCATGTGACTAGCGGTGGGTGATCTCATCGGTTCAACATTACCAGCGGACATGTGTGTGGATCACATGACAAATGTAACAGGTGATACAACCGCCTGGACACAAATGTCACATGTACCACAAAGTCACGTGATACATTTTCCGACTTCATGAGATCAAATGACAGCAGCATTGTTCACTGTCGCATCCTCTGTGTTGTAAGACCTGCATGTGCTTCTTAGCTGCTTCAGTTTAGAGGTCTGCTTCGTTTGGGAATTAAAGTTATTCGAATGAATAATTTAATATATTGATTCCTACCTTGCTTTGTCTGCATTTGGGTCCAAAGTTGATAATAAGCATTAACACTGTTAGCACCCAAGGCTATAGCAAACCCCTGGCTGGAGACATCCTGTATCCTTACAGCTACTGGCAGCAAACTCATGGATGGATGTCAAATTAAAGGAAAAAAAACCCAATTGAAACAAAAAATCCAGAAGGCAAATGAGGTCATCGAAAGGTTTGAGTATGGAAATGACCTGGGCACCCTCTCGGGGTGGAACCTTAAACAACTTTCTCCTCAATAAGTGGGGCTATATCTTACGAGAATATGTTCTCATCCCTCTATAAGCGTCTTGGTTGTTCATTACCTAACTGATTTCCATTTTATGTTGGTTTTTCTTCTTTTCCCCTCCACACATCTGCATGTCGGCCCTGCGACCATCTTCAATCGTCAGCCTGATATTGCATTCTTTTCCAGGCATTTCATTGGTGTTACAAGTTCATCAGTCACAGTGATGCTCCTCACACGCCAGTGCAAAAATGAACACCCTAAAAGCTAATGGATGAAATAGAATTGGTTTTTCAGAGAGAATGCTGGGAAAGCAGAGAAGAGGGGTTATCATTCCATGCAGAGACGGATATATGAGAATCTTAAAAAAAAATAAAAAGTTCCTTCCCAAACCCTCAAATCCCAAACCTTAGCCCTCGCTCATTCCCTGCAGCAGTTTTAGTTCCAGCCATCATCCCTCATCCCATTTTCATATCTGTCTCCAGTCACTGCTCCTTTCGAGCCCCCAGTACCTCCCATCCCAAAAACCTACGGGCATCCCCGACCCTGTCTCATGCTTCATCCATGCCCCAGTCAGCCTGCAGCCCCCTGCTGAGTTAAATGGAGTGTACCGGCATCGTGGGAGTTGTGTGTGCTCAGCTCAGCTCAGCCTGGCTGCCAGCATTATAAACTTACTGTGTGATTATTGTCAGAGCGAGACTCCTCCACCCAGGAGGTCTGCACTGATGGGCACTATGTCACCGGCCATGGAGGGTGGAATGAGAGCACAAATGAGGAGAAAACAGAAGGGATGGGAATCGAGGTGAGAAAAGGACATGGCGAGCAAAGAGAAATACTACTGGTATAGGAGAAGATAGAGAAGAGTAACAGGGATCAATTGAGAAAGAATGGAAAAAAGAGGAATGAGAACAAGCAGGAGGGTTGAAAATCATCAAGGAGGGAAAAAATCCAAGCTGAGCAAGGAAAGACTGGTGTGTACCTATCGCAGCAGACAAAGACAAGGGGAAACATGGAGGGAGTGATAGAAGGAGGGAGAAGAATAATGTGTTAGGAGAAGAAAGAGAGGCAGCGGGGAAATCAGCAGAGAGAAAAAGAAGGAGAGAAGGGGAGGGTTGTTAGAAAAGAAAGGCAAATAGAGGAAAAAATTCAAGCGAGTGATGTGTACTGTGATTGTTTTCTCTCCCTCTCTCTCTCTCTCTCTCTCTCTCTCTCACTCTCTCTCTATTTCTCGCTCGCTCTCGCTCTAAACGGTCGGGATGTGGCCTGTATCTGCCGGCAAGAAGGAACTCAATTTGGGACAATTTACTCGGCAGTCTCAGCCCTGATGCACCTCAGGGACAGAGAATAGAGAGAATGAAAGTGAAGGAAGATAGAATCAGCAAGACACACACACACACACACACACACACACACACACACACACACACACACACAAAACGTGCGCCTTGCACACAATTGCCGCCGAGTAGATTTCACTTAGTTAGTTCTAACTCTCCCAGGCAGTCAATACGATTGAGTTTATAAGGCTTGGAAATGAAAAGCCCAGGATAAGGTTAGATAAACTGAGCTATTTGATTGCCCACCTCTCGCAACCCCCCCCCACACACACAAGACAGATGGCCAGAGGGGATACGCTGAAATCGTGTTGTGTAAATGGTCATACGGGTGATTAAGGCTGACGATGTTGTGTGTTGGACCATCACTATGTATTTGTGTTGGTCTCTCTGCAAAGATGAAAACATCTTTTTCAGCCTCAGTTTTGAAACTATATTTCTGCAATTGTTAAATTAAAGGTACTTGACTAAGAAAAACGTCATATCAAAAGTTTTATGTCCAGAAGGAGATTGGTCCTGACCACAATGTTTCCAAGAAGTCAGGTTGGCTGGAGGGTCTGTTCCATCGGTGAGGCAGCAGGGGGCGCCCTGACAGAGCCACCTTTGAGAACGGGCTGGCAACTGCAGCAGGGGTAAATCTTTTTAACTGTACTCCTGATAAATAACCAGTCTGCTGAATCTGATTCCTCTCACATGAGTGGATCAAGCTACAGGTTACCCAAAGAAGCCACATTGGGTTTTTTTTGTTTTTGTTTTTGTTTTTTTGGCTTGATTTGCACTGTCTGTGTAACACAGCGGGAAATGGATTTGTAACTACAGCAAATCAGCGCGTTCAGCTACATAGACATGACTGTTTGAAACATTTAACACGGCCATGTCAAGGTGAACTCACACCCTGGCTTTGGTTCTGATTTTACACAGCATGTATATGCAAATGCAAGTTCATTTGGACTGGAGCTGCTGTTTTAATCAGGGTCTAGTGTTGATTAGCGAGGAGGAAAAAAAATAGAGCCATATGACTAATGGCTGAAAGTTGTTTACTGTTCTTGTGTAGCTCATGCGCCTGTTCCCCTCCCGATATCTCTTTGCGCCCCCTCCCTCGCCACCTCCAACAAGCCGTTCTGCATCACGCTAGGAGCGCACAATGCAGCCTCCTCACCGGGCTTCTGTTACCAGGGAAACCGTCACCCACAGAGACATCCCATGACAGCACAGGGTGAGGGAGAGGAGGAACGGGAGGAAGGGGTCGAAGCTTTAGCTTTGTGCTTTCTCTAGGGTGCACCAGACCTCTGGCCTTTCTCCAACACACACTGCCCCTTCAGTGTCACACACACACACACACACACACACACACACAAAATGCACAAAGCAAAAGTGCACTCGAAGGTTTCGAAAGACACACAAACATATATCCAAGCAAGAGAGAAATGGATAAAAAGTGAGACCCGAGATGAAGATTCCACAGTTACTGATTCAGAGTTATCATCTGAGTCAGCGTGCGTGTGATTAATTGAAGTAATTTATGCGCAATCTCCAGTGACTCCTTGTAAGCCTCATGAATTCATTAAAATGTAACTTTAATTACTTTTCTCCCATCGTAACTTTAGGTGAAAATTTGCACCTCTAAAATGTCCCACATTTTTTTAATGAGTCAAATGGATTGCACAAATAATGTTTCGGTATAATCAGAGCCTTGGTTAGACGCCTGAAACATTTAATTCTTACTTTACTTTCAGCAGCAGCAGCAAAACCTGAAGAAAAATCATATGCTGCTTTGTATTTATACGGTATAAACAAATACATACATTCTCACAGCAATTTTGCATGTGAAAAAATATATATTCTTCAAACAAAATAAACAAGGTAAACTATTATAGAAATATCCTTGTTAAAAAAAAGTGGTTTGAAATGAAAAGCAGACAAACATTCATTGAGAGAGGCAATATGGTGGCTGCGTTAAAGCCCATTTTCAACAGTGAGTTTAATGAGGTGAACAAAATGCAGACTGGTGACAACTGTACCTGTGGTTTATTTTATTGAGGAGTAGAAGTAAAGTGAAATGTCTATTTCCTTTTTGAAAAATGCTTCTGTACAGTTCCTACTAGATCCCTGCACAGACGCCAGACACCTGAATTTGCCGAGCAAGAAACAGACAGAAGAACAATTTCAATTTTGTTTCAGTCAAAATGTGTACTTTTGGCTGAAAAGAAAAATAATGGAAAGAAATATATTCTCACAGCACTGAGTTCAGAACTGTTTTCATACTTTTTATCATTCATACTCATTTTCATTGACTCACACAACCTATTCCAAGGCAAATTATTTAAAAAAAAAAGCAGCAACGTGAATAAAAAATCTTCCCAGTCAATTTTTTCCCCACAACCATTTGAAGACCCCAGAACATTAGCATGTACCCCCCCACCGCCGATTAGAACCACCAGGAAAGAGCGCCAAAGACACACTTGTGTTTTTGTTATATTATTGTCGAGGGATTCATGCATGGTCTGAATGGCAGACGAAATCTAGCCAGGCTAGTTTTTAATCATTCTTGTTTCTGTAAACCCTTTTTTTTCTCGGGTGAGATGTGGGACTATTCATAAAACATTTGGTGCCGTAGCCTCGGACTTTAAGACCTAACAACGCCACCGGCGATAACCAACCATTGTCTAGTTAGTCATGGCATTGCTGACTGAGGCTGCGTTCCTAAAAATCTGTTTGTTGGCTGTTCTTGTCATATGTGTAATTGCATTGAAATCCAATGAGAAAAGAAACCCTCAACTTGAACCCAGCAGAGAAACTTTTATTTGGAAAGAAATGTCTGATAACTTAAACTAATCAGACTAATAGAAACCTGGGAGGTGCTTGTTTTTTTATTAAAAAAAAAAAATTTAATTCAGACAAATAAGAAAAATTCAATGAAAGCCAGTAGTAGCGATGAATGGAGAGTGCTTCGATGAACAGCTCCGAACAGGAATCTCACGAGGATGGTTACTTTTGGTATTCTGTGTTAGATCCTGTCGATTATTTTGATTGTCACCAAATCACAAGAAAGCTTATGGCATAGTACGACACAAATGCAACAGGTGTAGAACCACACTTTACATTCATGTAGTTTAGACATGCCCACCATTTCCCCCATGAGCAATCACTTGGCAATGAGAAACTGCCTTCCAGGAAGGTGTTTTAAGCATGAACTCTTTTCGAGGAAGGCTAAACCACCTCAAATGAACCTCAAACGTTTTTTGCAAAATGGCTTCCAGTCAACCCTCCTCAAGGCAGAGGGGAAGAGGTGGACAGAGAGTGTGAGAGGGACATTTTGTATTTCCACAGCTTGGTTTTCATGGTCATCACACATATCTGTATGTATTATATGATGAAACATGTCAGAGAAGACTTTAGTGGAGTGCAGGCCTCATAAACATTAATGGATGTCTCATACATTCTTGTGTTGGTGTACAAAAGTTCTCCTAACTGCAATCACTGATTTGCACTGAACTGGACATTCTGCACATAGTCATTCAAGAACTGTACAAAACCAAAAAAAATGGGTTTTCAAATTTATAAATGAAGTTTAGCACTCAGCAAACGTTGAAGTTGCGTCTCAACCTCACCGAAGTCTGAGTCAGTTTCAGCTTCATGCAGTGACACACACACACACACACACACACACACAAGACCTTGATTCACAAGTTCACACTGCAGAATATTGATTGATGAGCTTTCGGCGATGCTGCATTGTCATTTAGCGATTGCTAATGTAGAGAAGTAGGAATTGTTGCAGCTGAAGTATGAACATAGCTATGAACCACAGCAGCAATCTCTCCGCTGGCAATCTTATCTGTTGTCCAGTCCACTGAAACAAGTTAAACATTGTAAGACGGTTTTGTTGGTCAATGGAGCAAAAGGTTTTTGCTGCCACAAGATCGAAAGTCACCAACAACTTTACTGACCTCACCTCTTTTTAAATTTATCACACCCTCTGTGCACTGACACGAGAGGGTACATTTGTTTTCTTAAACAATGTAAATGCAGGGTGGGAAAATGACGCCTGCGCCGGTCAGAACCAGCAGTGCCGCGTGTGCTGGGCCAGGCACAAGACAGAACCTCAAGTCCCCATAATAATGGCAAGTTCAAGCATCTGCTTTTGAAAGTCATAGAGAAGGAGAATAAGTGGCGTTCATTTATCAGTTGAGTGTAGAAACTGGTGCAGGTGTGATTTACAATCTGTGAAAAAAAAAGGGATACTTCTGGAAAAAATACCCAAAATTTAACATTGACTGTTTAATTGAAGCTGACTTGTTTTAAGTGACAGCATTTAAAACAAGAATGAAAGGAAGTGAGAATAAAGATAAGAATAGTTTGGAATGAAATTGCTGTTGTTTAGTCAACAGGGCTGAGGTCATCAGTTAAACCCCAGCTGAATCTATAATTAAAGATGGGATTGTGGATCAGGTATATTGCAGATACGGATGTTATTCACTGATCAGAGGTAGGGAGGATGGAGCTGATCCACATTACTGTCCGAATCCCATTTGCAGTCCTGGATCATGAACCCACCCTGCCATTGGATGAATCACTGATCAGAAGATGCAGTTCCAATACGTCACTTTGGAATACATTTAAATTTAATGCACTTGTGTCGATATATATTTTTTCGCCGTTTCAATAAGAGCTGCTTTTTGGTTTACTACAGCCTCACGATGTGACCTTACACACAATGCCAACAATGATAGTCAGAATAATCAAGGAAAAAGATCTCTGCTATTGGAATCTACATGGATACCTGCAGGTGTGTCCCACAGTCAGGTCAGACCTGAAAACACGTGTTAATGGTGCATCTTTAATATGTAATACATTGATTTCCCCCCAAAATCAAGATATATTAGCTGTTCACTGGTAAATGTCGAGCTTTGTGTGGAAATTGTAAACCTATTTCATATAACTGAGGTTCATGGTCAGCAACACCTCATGCTTGCTGGATGAGGTTCATATGCCAAATACTGATATTATTTTTGATTGGTTCTTTAGACATTACGTGTGCTTTTAGATATAAAACTGTATATTCTACTGTCTATAGTTACGTCTGATGTTCGCCACATACACTGGTGGAAAGAGTACACAGCCCCAGTGCTGGGGTCAAAGTACAGATACCCCTGGTCAAACATTATCAGTGAAAGTTTTTGTTAAAGTAGTGGAATACTTGCTTTTAAAATACCAAGGTATTCAAAAGTACATTTTCTTTCATATCAAGGCATCAGTGTCTTGTTTTTATCATGCATTTTTGGAACCGTGCTCTCCTAAGGAACCTGATGAATATCTTCCTTGAATATCTTCTTCGATGCTACATAAAGTCTATCGATACGGCTGCAAAAATGTCAGCATGCAGCTGATTCGATGGTGAGTTGAATCGCTGTAGAAGTTTATTCCTCCCCTCTGTCCCGTACACATTCAGAGAAGTAACAGCTGACGTCAGAGCTTCCTTCTTAAACATAACAGTAACCTTCAAAGAAAGATGGTGGAGTTAAAAGTACAATATTTATCTTTGAAATGTAGTTGAGTGAAAGTCACAAGTATTTGTCTGTATGAGATTAAGTTTAGATACTAAAAAATGACTGAAATGCATTACTTGAGTTGATGTACTTTGTTCCTGCGCGCCAATGGTTACCTGTAATGTGCTCAGAAGTACTGGACTGGATGTGAAGGACTGACAAAAGACTGTTGTCATGCTAGTGACGATAATGATGTGGTAGATGAACAAATTGTGCAGTTTAAAATAACAAAAAATACCTCCATCATAGCTGAAGTGAGTTCCTCAAAAGGAAAACACACACGCATGAATATGATTGTGCTCCATAACAGAGGAATGATAAACACTCTCCATAAATCAGTGTAATCTGCAGCACCTGCTACCGTTCATATCAGACGCTGTTACAGCATCCATAACACTGGGGCTCCAAGACTGCAGTCGTCTGTTGTTTTCAGCACACACCAGGTCCGTGGTGGGTTCTCAGAGGACGTTTTGCTACCGTGTGATCCTGGCCGATGCAGCCCTCTGCCACGAAAGCGACAATCAGCTGCTGTATTCATCATACGGCTATTGACATAATTAGCGCAGCGGTGGAAAAACAGCTCGCTGCAAATATGTGAGGCGTCTGAGACGACACAAGGCAGACTGCAATAGCCGCGTGACAGCTAACACGCATTCTGACCTGAGCAGCTCCAAATCAAGACAAACACACACTTTGATGTAACCCATAATAACATAATTAGCATAATGGATGAATGAAGGCACACAGACACCATTTACCACTCAGTTGACACATATGTGCATATGGCTGCTGTGTGACAGGATGCATATTTATATCAGGTCTTGCCTCCCCTTGTTGACCCCCTCAGCCCCCCCCCCCCCCCCCCCGGGGACCTTTTGGGTTATTCTTTGTCATCTGAATAAGGGGCTATTTATTCAGGGAAATTAGAGTGCATTAGCATGACTCGTACTCCAAAAACATCCTTGTTTATCCTTGACTGACTTGGATGAAACAAGCCGTTTTTAGCTCCTGTCTCTTTAAGGCTGATGTCAAGTCGTACTGACCAATCACTTTTCAGCAGGCTTTGCTTTCATGCAGGTCTGTTTGGTGAGCAACTTTAGCCGAAATACAATCTTGCAACCCATATGTTCAGTTGAATCGTAGACATCGTCTCCATCACCACTCTTATGTGTCAAGTATCTAATCAGGCCTTAAACTCCAACAACTGTCCAACTGAGGCCTCAGATATCCACCTGCCACACCTGAAGTCTTGGAACTTTGGCCGTCGCCCCCTGGAGGTTATCCATTGCTGATGGGATCTGAGTCATCTGACTGGCCATGTACCTCCTAAAGGGCGGGGTCTCTTCCTGGAGGGGATGGATGACCATGCAGAGACATCTGGGACCTGCTGACGTCATCGTCACAGGAAAGAAGGAACAGAAGGTTGGAAATGGTGTCCTCAGTGCACTCTGACGTTTACACGTCATTATCTGAAACTTTGCCACATTTCATATGAAGATCAGATATTGAAACATTAAATCTATGACACAAAATATTGGAGAAGACACGCTTGTATGTTTGATAGATGTATGCATATTTTGAATGTTTAATTTTGAAGGTAATATCCTTCTGCTAGCGAGCCTTTCTCATCTGTTTCGCCACCACCCACTCCTCTGTCCACACAGCAGCAGAAAAACATAATTTCCTCTCAATGCCTTCTCACTGGCCAAGCATTTGTCTGCTTTTTTCTGTCTCATTTTTTTTCTCTTTTTGGTATTTTTTTTTTTTTAAAGACTCCAGTCACATCCGCAATCCCGCGGCCCTATAAGGAGCTTTCACGCTTTTTGGTTTGCTTTAGATGTTTAATACCCCCTCTCTTTTGTGTCAGGGAGCCGAAGAGGCGTTAAGAAGCGCTGATAAACCCCACTTAGATCCCTTCCTGGCCCGTCACCCTGGCCTGCCGGGCCGCTTTAGCAGGGAACTGATCTGTGACGGCCTGCCACTCAAACTGAGCACTTCTGAAGGCTGACACAATGGAGTGAGCAACACCAGAGGGCCCAGGGGTGGGGAGGGGGAGGAGGGAGGTGGAGGAGGGAGGGAGAGGAGGCCAAGAGGTGCCCTATAAGAAGGCTGGAGGAGGGGCCAGAGTGTATCTCCACGTTATCTTTCTCTTCTCTTTCAATGTATGCAATCTCACCTCCCTCCCAGACTCTCAGTGCTGTAAAGCTCTCACATTTTTTTTTACATCTTTCTGTGTTGGTTGTCATTTCACAGTTCATCTTCTGGTTGGCAGCAACACACACACACACACACACACACACACACACACACACACACAGACAGGCACACACGCTGTTCTCCCTGTGGCTGGGGCTATCTGTCTGGCAGCTGAGGATGAGACTCTGAATGAAGAAACACAGTGTTGCCAGGTGGGGTTTGTGTTGGGTGGGGGGGGGGGGCTAGATTGGGATCAGCAAGTGCATCAGGGTCGAGGTGCTGGTGGGCTGGGTCATGTGGTGCATTCACTGCTGTGTGGTGAAACCGGTATCGCCAGGACTGGGGCCAGGCTCTGGCCGACAGGGTGTTGGAAAGCACAGCGTTGTGATTGACAGGCGTAGGGAGCGAGGTGGGAGGGGTGGCGGGACATGTGGCCACTGCTGCTGCCATCGCCATCTCTTTCCCAGGGGGCCGTGGGCGGGTAGCGAAGCCCAAAATGTCAGCGCTGATATCTCTGCAGCTCGGCTCGTATCACACTGCTGCAGCTGCCTGCCATCCACCACATTCACTCATTCATACAGAGACATGGAGTGTTCAGCACGCACACACACACACACACACACGGAGAGCACTGTTCTTTCTGTTTCTTCACGACCTTTCTCAATCATTCCCCACCCTATAGAGCCATATACAGATGCACAGACATACAGTATGTTCTGCAAACATTCATTTGCACGCACACACACACACACACACACACACACACACACACACACACACACGCACACACACACTGTAAGTCCATCTGTCTTACTGTCTTTCCTCTCCTCCTCCACACATTCACATTGTTTTTCTGTCAGCTCTACCCCAGCCGTTCAATCATTACTGCTTGCTTTTTCGTCCTCATGGTTGGAAAAAGATTTTTCCAAACTAGTTTATTTTCTTTAGTCTTAACTATCTATTTTCTATTCTTATGTTTTAACAAAGATTTCTAACACTGAAGGAGGCACTGAGGTTATATTTTTACCTGCATCTGATGGCTTGTTTGCTTGCAAGATTATGCAAGGCTTTTCCTTGAAAGTTGGAGCCGTGCATAAACCAAGGAGGAAACCATTACATTGACTGTAGGTGTCAGCCCCTTTAAACAAAATAAAAACTTTATTGATGGTGGTCTCAGGATCATTCTTTATTATCTGATGAAAGGCACCCACTTTCTTTCCGTGGTTATGTTTTGGGAAGCCTTTCAAATTAATCGTCATTTTTCACTGCATTTTCAAATTCCTGTGTAAACATTTGCTTGACAGAACACCCATGTTGTTTCGGCATATTAACCATGAGAACGGTATGTTTCATCCTCACAACTTAAAAAAGCTGTTTGAGGGTCAAGACTTGGTTTTAAGTCAGGGGTTGGAGTTAGGTTAGGGTTAGGATCAGGCTCAGGCGTTTAGTTGTGATGTGAAGTTGAAGGTAAGGGGCTAAGGGATGCATTATATCAGTGACAGTCCTCAGAAAGATATGAAAATATGAGTGAGTGTGTGTGTGTTTGTGTGTGTGTGTCTGTGTGTGGTACCTATATGTCATAGTTGGATGATGAATGCGCTGACAGTGGAGGGGTCAGTGTCACAGACAGTGTGGTCAATTGCCCCTCATCCCCCGGGTCTAACCTTGAGCAGCGCTCCCTAAAGAGTCTCTGTCTGCCATTAAGGCACACGCCTACACACACACACACACACACACTCTCACACACACACACACACACACACACACACACACATACACATTCCCAAGTGAGTGTGTGCCATTAGTAGCTGGCAGGACTTGGCTTGACAGAGAGCGATTAGCTTCCTATCATGTGTATTGATCACCGTGTTCTGACTCTTGGCTCCTCTAGAGGAGGGGCTGGAGGGCTTTTTACAAGGTAGTTGCTGCAAGCTCACAGTGTGTGTGTGTGTGTGTGTGTGTATTTGGGCATTTATAGATTAAAAAACTATGGAATTCGATATAAAAGTTAAACTTATGTGATTGTGATTATGTGTTGCATTTTGAACTATCAAGGCTGTCAGCGATAACAAAAATGAGGTGGTTGGTACCCATAACACTAAATTTACACCATTTTCAATAGCAAATTGAATATAACCCACATCCATGGCTCTCAGGGCTTGTCAGTCATGAGAACAACTGGATAATTCAGTTTTTTTCCCCCCAGAAAATACCGGCTCTAAATGATTCCTAAGCACCAAAGTGAGAGAGACTCTGGTCGCCAACTGCGAAGTGGCTGCAGCTCACCTTTTCCACACCAAAATCAGAAACATGGCTTTTTCATCCATGACTTTGGAAATAAATGAGTCACGAGGAACTAGATGCTTTGCGCTGATAAGTTTCAGCGTGATGCTTTCAGTGATGTTCTCAGACACCTAAAATTGCAGTCTGAACCCGTGAACGGTAAAAACACACATCGTGGAAGAACTTTGATGTCAACAACTGTGCTAAAATCAGCCGTTGCAAAGTTTCCATAAAAGTGGTTGCAATATTCTGTTGACTTGAATCAGCAGTCGGTGAGCAAACACAGAAATTCTGTGGTCTGAAGACGTTTTAGGGTTTACCTATTGACAAATGACATACATGGTATTCGCCAGATCAGCATACGGTGGTGACATCACCTTTGACGGCAGGTGTTTTAACTCAGACCGCAATGGAAATATGCTTTCTTCTGTCTTGCCCACGCTGACTAATGCAGCGGTGCACTGGTGAAAGTCCCGCTGTCTGCACGTGTCGGGTGATGCTTTCATAGTTTTGGCATTAACTTGATGCAGCAGGTGAGCGCCACCCTGTTGTCTGTGGCCCCTGTTGAATGTTGAAGCTAAATTGGAGGCTGCTTAGCTAGAACTGCTAGCAGCAGCCAGCAGTTAGCCGTTAGCTGTCACGTCAGCGTCAAGCGGGCTAAAGTCTTCAGTAAACTCTGGGAAACCCTGAGAGTTGGCAGCTACGTGACATCAGAGGGAAAGTTTTGTCTCCATTAATGCACAAAAATACAACAAGAGTGTTTTGAATTTTTTTTGGCATGCATTGTTCAAAGATGATCAACGTGATGAAGGATTTGAGGATTAGAGTTTTTCATTTGAGCTCAATTTGAACTATACTGTGTATTTACATATACAGGTGTGTGTGTGTGTGTGTGTGTGTGTGTGTGTGTGTGTGTGTGTGTGTGTGTGTGTGTGTGTGTGTGTGTGTGTTGTAATGTATTTAATTTATTGGCCTAGGCAGCATTTCCCTTACTGTTTCCCATACTGGGTTGCACTGGTATGAACTACTTAAAGATACTGCTGAGGGTTAATAGCTACAAGGACTTGCTATTCTTAGAAAATGAGAGAGGGATGAATTTATGTTTTTGAGCAAATTCGTTTTCCGTTATTTTTGCGAGACAGGAGCCGCACAGGAAAAAAATAAATTCAAATTTCCCAAATTCTCTTTGATTAGTGGCATTTTTCATCACAATTTATTGTCCAGTGAAGCCGATTTGCTGAACAAACTTTGATTTTGACAAATTCCCGTTGCTAAATGATGCTTCTTTTTTTTTTTTTTCTAGCTCCCTTTGTAACATCAGCACTTCTTGTAGCTGCTTCTTATCTGTTAGTGGTTGCAAATGACGTGAGGTGTCTATTGAACGCTCATTGGTAAAGTGTCAATATTAGTTAGCTGTTGCTGACACTGGCAGACTGTGTTTGTGTGTATTTGTTTTTAAAGTAGATTCCAACATTCCTTTGTGTATACAGTAAGTTGAGAGTATAGCTTTGATGTATGGTTTATATTCTTGCTTTAAAAATGTAAGGAACATCAGCACAGCTTCCAAGCTATAGCTCTTTTAGGCACATTTTCATTTTGCACATCAAATAAACTGAGTTGGAAACACGGAAAGCTGAAGGACATCTCTGAAATGGCCAAAACATTTGTTTATGCTTGAGTGAGGTGGAAAAGTTGGTGTATGTATCACAAGTGCCAACAAATGCAGTGAAAACAGATTCAGGAAAGGAATCCTTAACATTCAATCACTCGATGTTAAAGGCTGGAAGTCGTCAGGACTGTTAACACAGTTCCTCTGAGTGGAAATATTTGGTGTTCAACACTCTCCATTTCTGCTGTTTGTTCATGAGTTTTATGTCCATCTCACAGCTCCGCCCCCCCCCCCCCCCCCCCACGCATCTGTATCTTTGTCCATTTGATGTTTGGCTGGTGCCCTTTAATTACATCATTTCGCTGCTGTCTCTTCTTCTGCAGCTGTAGCTGTAGACTAATCAGTGCGCCATCTACTGCTTCTCTTGATGAAATTCACATGACAGCAGATAATAGAAACATACGTTAATTTTGCATTTTCTTTTGCTGAATTTCACAAAAATATGATTAAAATCCCCTTCCTCCTGATCTGTATTTGATAGGCATTCCATACTTCAGCCTCAGGTAGTTTGCTCTAACACTTCTAATTGGAGACCACGACGGGGGAATAAAGCAAGCAGGCTTTTAGGACATAAAAGACTGCATCCGCCTCTCAATAGTATTTATTTTCAACCTCTCCCACTCCGATTTAAGTGTATGAGGACAATAGTGGCATGACACTGATATGTGTGTGTCTGATGTGTTTGATTCACTGCGCTCACCTTCACAAGCACCAGCCTCTTATCAGATCAAAGCTGCAAGCAGCGGACTATGAAAGAAAATGTGTGTGTGTGTGTGTGTGTGTGTGTGTGTGTGTGTGTGTGTGTGTGTGTGTGTGTGTGTTGTAGAGGACAGAGGTGTTGGCGAGGTGGGGGTGTTTTTGTTGCTTTTAACCCAGGACAATAGGACTGTAAAGGAGAGAGGGGGAGAGTCCTCTTTGAACTAATGAAGAGGAAACCTTTCACTCTGCTCCAGAAAGATGCCCAGCCCTCTTGCTGCTATGGACTTTTTCCTCTCTTTTGTAGAGTGAAACAGAAAAAAACAAATCATTGCTCCTTGCTTCTGCCAACATTTCTATGAGTAAGTCTCTCATGTCCAGGATCACCGCGTGCAGAGGCTGAATAAACGGGTTTATGTGAGAGGGCCGCAGTAGCGCTTTGAGCTTTGAACATTTGAAAACAATAATTCTCGTCAATCTCTGCTGTTTTAAAGCCCTTGAAAACTGTAACTCTCCAACATGGAATATCCACAACCAGAGAAAAAACAATTTTCAGTCAAATAAGTCATCACAACTCACATCCTCTATCACTTAATAAGAGATGATTAAGTACACAAGTCTCTGAACAAAATTAACTTCAGCTCCTCTAACTTACCAAGAACATTGTGTGTCACAGGAGCTCTGATCAAGAACATGGGTTTGCAGGACCTTCTTCACCTGCTGAGGCCATGTGGAGGTGTTTCAGTATACCTGACATCATCACCATGTTTGGTTATAGTTGCAACAAAGAGCAAATTGGAGGCATTTTTTTTTTCCCCCAATGTGTTAAGCAAAATAATTTCTAATGGATAGTTGTTTGAACCCGCTAATCCACAAAGGCTTTTGTTATTCTGTTGCAATTTACGTTGCTTGTCAGCATGACTTACTACTTGTTAGTGTAGAAGATTTTAATATAGGCTAAACCCCGAATGTGATCATCCATATTGGCTGAAAAAGTAGAGGACAAGCAAGAAGTAGAAGTACTGCATGGCCGTTGTATGCCTCAGCAAAGTGGCAACCTTGACTTTTGACCAGTTCATCCTCAAGTGTTGAGTGGATGTTTGTGGTGTTTAAGGTCTGTATGAACTGGAGCGTGGCGGACCTCCGCCCATTTGTGAATCCAGAGCTGAAATAATCATCTCTGGAGCTGTTTCCAAAAGTATTGGAGACAATGCAGGTCTGTGGGTTCTTCCCTGTACCGAGGCGCATTCCTGGCAGAACCTAGTCGAGAATCCATTCGTAACTGCGACTTAATCTTGCTAACTGACTGTCACTGAAAGAATTTGCAGGCTATTTGGTGTAAAAATGACCCACATTGATTTGTCCTCCCACCACGTACTTGTTTCAATCTAATTGTTAGAAGAATTATTTTTACAGTGACAGTAGGCAATCGTCAAAGGAACACTTGGCTTTTTTTTAATCTGGCTCATATTTGTTGTTTGTGTCTGGTTGCATTTTTCACGTACCATGTATTTTGGTGATATTATTGTCGACCAGAGGAGTTTGTTTGTGTAGTTGGATTTGTCAGATGTTACCAAAGACACTGAATGGCTTTTTGAAATTTGTTTGCCGCAATTACAGAATACAAACCTCATACATGAAACTCTACTATTATCTTTGGATTCAGTTTTTAACATCTTCAAATGTATCATTCACATCATTTTCTGCCTTTGAATTAATGTCTTCCTAATTTAAGTGGGACAACAAGGGGGACATTTAAATTGACTGTATTAGGATTTCAATATTCAGTTCACATGTTGTGTGCATCAGTGTTGCTTTGGGTAAGTTTGACACCAGGCTGTTTTAACTTTATGAAACATATCAACATTCCACACACATTTGTTTGGTGGATGTTGAGGCCACCATTGTGCGGTTAGTTGTGTGAGACCCACTGATGGTTCCAGCAAGAGGGGGGAGGAGGGACCATCTAAAAGCTGGCACAGCAGCCTTCTCTTGGTGCTCTGTGTGCCCCCTCTATGCCCTCTGACCTCTGAGAGAGGGCACTGAGGTTTTGTCACAGTTCTGACAGTGAAAGTGACATATCGGAGAATATCGAAGAGGATCCTGATTTGGAGAACCCCCCCTCTGATGTTGACCTTCTCTCCACCACCAGCAGACATGATGGCATCCAAAAAAGTCTTTTGAACCTCCTCCAAATTTGAATGACAGACAGCAATCTAGAGGGGAGGCGCACGTATGGGGACAGTCGGAGAAACTTGGTATTGACCCACTTGCAAGTCAGTGGTTTGAACATAGTGTCAGGAGTGTATGTGGTGTATCTCCACCTGTCAAATACTGCGATGACAGAGAAACCAGACAACTAGAACACAACAAACTTGCAGCAATAAAGGATGAAACACGGAGTAAAGAAAGATGGCCATTTCCTAAGAATCCAGGGCTCCAAGAAGCTCCTGTTCAATTGCAATTCTCACAAGCAAAATTCTCAAAACCTCCTTTATGTACATCAGTTTGGCTTAGATGGGGTCGATGGAAATGCTAACACGGATGAGCACAGTCATTTACTGCCATTGTTGGAGCTCCGCTGTTAATAATATGGCAGCTTGAAAATTTGTCGTCTCCACCGTCTTCCGACATTCTGTTATCTCAGCCTCAAACTCGTGTCATCTGCGTTCATGCAGCGGCGCTCCAACCTTGTTCAGGCCTTGTTGAGCTAGAAACACAGACAAAGTCAACTCCATGTCCTCAGCCCTAATCTCTGTTCTATTACCATGATGCCAGATCTATCCCCTGAAAACACACGCGTTCCATTTACAATGACCCCTGATGGCCAGACTGAATGAAGCACCACTTGCATGAGGGTGAGAACATCTGAATGCGTCTCAGTAATTTTTGCATGGGTTGGACTGATGCTGCAAATGTCCAATATGGTCAGGGTTATTAAATATCTCCAGCATGACAATTATCCTCCTAAACACTCTGTCTTTGCAGAATTGAAAAGCCCAATTCGCGACCCTCATCTCTAATTAAGCACTGCCACATACATTTATTGATGCCATAGTTGATATGATTGGGACACAAAATTCAATCAGGTGCTATACACCTTTTGCACAGAGGGGAGCAGGACACAGCATTTATTTTATAATGTAAACGCTGAACATTGCTTTATTGTCATGAATGTAACCCTTAAAATTACAAAATGCAGTCTCCTTACCTTTGGGCGGAGTCAGGGTAGATGTTTTTCTGGCTTTATGCTAAGCTAAGCTTATTGGCTACACAGATATTTTTTATGCTAAGCTAAGCTTATTGGCTACACAGGTATTGGCCTCATATTGATCTTTCATCCAACACTTGCATAGAAAGGACAGCGAATCATTGGTGATGAGAAGCGGCACTTTGAGTGTGGTGGATAATTTCAGCAAGCCTGCAGCTGACAGGCACAAGGGTCACCAAATACACATGGAGGGAACAAACCTGAGATTGGGTCAAACGGGGCTCTGTTTTAATGATTTCGTGTGTCAGTACCACGCACCTGATCACATGGCACGTCGTGCAGTAAGCACAGGAGCAGAATATTTAGTGCATGTTAACCTCTGGAAATTAATTTGACAGTTATGACAATTATTCATGAGGATTTAAAGGTGCAGTGGACAACATTTACACCTCCTGGACAGCAGGTGTCTCCCTCACTCCTGCTGCACAAATCTATTCCACTGGTTCTACCAGGTTGACCCAATAAAACCAGTGTGGTCGGAGTTGGGATCGTGGTAATAAGACGGACAATTCATGTGGTCTACCTTGTTGTGATACGTTTCACACTAAAATTTTCCAACTTGGGCAAATGCTTTTGTTCGTAAGCAGATGTTAGCTTAGCTGTCCAGCAGAAACGTGACCCCCTCAGCATGGCTTTTCAGCCCCTTTTGGTCTTTCAGCTGAGACCAGTTAGACCAGTGTAGAGATGCTGAACCAGCATCGACCCTTGTTTTGCTCCTTTGCTGGTCTGACATTGTTTGAGACGATAACGGAATGAAGCCGTACGTTTCTCAGGTATTTTTACTGGTTGACCAACAGATGGCAACTCCCATGCAGTCAGGGACCCCACATAAATACACTTGACATCAACGAGTTCGTGCTGTCGGCTCAGAGATCCGAATTTGTTTGTCAGCCAACTAACTGGAATGCAAATATTGTAAACATTTTGACCTGATAAAAAAGTTTTGATAGTTATTTCACCACAAAAACATTTTCCCAGGTAATTTTATACTTTAATACTGCAGCTTTCTAAAAGCTCTGCGGATGTCTTAGTTTTTGAATTATCTGTTTTCTTGAAATCGTTGTCTATTGCACCTTTTAATTCAGACATTCATTTGGACAGATAGCTATTTCTATAAATGAGTGAAAATAAAGCAATGATGTGGCAGGATGACAATATTGCAATGACACAAATGATACAAAAAAGGCTGTACATTTTTTTGATATAACTATAAATTATTCAGGATTATTTCAAAAAACATGCCAGTGATCCAGTTTTAAATCTGTGTTGCTCAACTCTTTGCAGTTGCGAACGATTTACTGTTTTTGATTTATTTACCATGAACTCACCAACTGAGGACCATAGCAACAATCAACAAGATCCAATTAAATAAGAAAGGAGTCTCCTCTAGCCCTGGTCTTTCATTTGTGTCAGCCTTACTAATAATTCTGTATACATTCCAAAGGGGCTAATTTTAGGTGTTTAACACATTTACATAATTAGACTGTATTAGGCTAATGTGTCAGTAATTATTGGACTCACAGGGAATACCGAACCACACAACGTGTAGAAGGGTTCTGGACAAATACATGCGCCGTTCCAGCCTAAAATATAATCATGTATGCTTTAGTGGACTGTTGTAATAGAGTCAGAAACAGTGCCTGAGAGAGAGGAGAACAGCGAATGACAGTGAGACAGGGTGCAGAGGTGAGAAATGTGAGGAAAGTGAGAAAGAGATTGAGAGAAATGTGCAGGCCTTGATAAGCTGATAGCGCAACCTCAGACAGCAGCCCAAGTAATGAGATGCTAATGAGATGCTAATCTGTAGGCAGTATTCCTCCTCACTTGAGAGAAAGGGAATCTAGGAGGCATTTCACCATTGGCTGGAGACCAGGGACTTCCTGAAGTCAGAGTTCAAGGCATGAAAATAAAAGAAACTGCACACATATGTACACACCCGTACACATGTGATGGATCTGTGTGCTTGCAGGCTCCCTGAGGACAGAAAGTGTGTGTGACTGACAGGCAGCCTGAAGAGAGTAATAGTGACCAGTCCCTCACCTTCAGTGACCCGCTCTGGCCCATGCAGTGGGAAGTTTCCTGTCTCCTCCCAACTCTCGCCGACATGCTGAAGGATGTTCTTCTGACAGGCAGAAGTCAGGCAGGTTTTCATGTGTGACTGGAGAGAGAGTGAATGTCTTGGGGAGGGGGGTGAATGGGGATGCCCATGTTGAACTGAGACAGATGTCAGGGATTGATGAACCTTGGCGCAACACTGACACACAACTGTGATACAACAACAAACCCATCTCCTCCCTTCAACAGAATCTTGACATTATTTGACCAATGTGTGAGTGTGAAGACCAAAAGGTAGAATATTGTTGTGTTTCAGTGTGGAAATGTCTGATTTTTATTTACGTATTTGTTTTTACAATATATCAATTATCTGCACCCTTTTACCCCATCTGGATCAGATCTACACTTGGAAGTATGAGCGGGGTCCAAGCCCTGTGCAGCTCGAAACCTGGTACCCAGTGGACATGATGGATTCAGAGCCCCATTTGATATTATCAAGATTCCTGTTTGGGTTGCAAATACTTTGAGGTTTATAGAATCTATTTTGTTTTTTTGTTTTTTGGCAGGTTGGAATTCTGCCACTGAACCACCAATATTTACTGTGAATGACTCTTTTTTTAATGAGTTGCACTGGAAAAGTGTCACACTGTATTCACTTCTGAGATACAATCTCAAATTCAGCTTGTTTCCTCCTTGTGTTGAGTTTGCTCTCTCAGTGTGACAAAGGCACAAAAAAATCCCCTCGCTGTAATCCATGCCCGCTATAGTCCACCTCTTGTGTCTCCAGCCATGTGTGCAGTAATCCACTAACCAGCTCACCTGGGCTTGTACTCCCTCGAAGGAGAGGAAACGGACTGACGGCAGATCAAAGAGAGAACTCAGAGATTGCAGCCAAAGATCAAAGTTGGACCTCTGAGCTCATGGTCAGAACTTTGACTACAGTCCGAGGTTTGACAGAGAGGTTTTGTGATGTCACGCAACCCATCAACAACACTCCGAATTCATAATGTGATAGGAATATAAATGCCCACAGTCTAGTTGCGCGAACCCAAAATAAAAAAAAAAATTACATACAACTGAATAAGAGACATTTTGAACAATCCACAACTGCATCAAATTCAGTGACACTAAGAAAGTGACATTCAAGACACTAAGGGGAAACCTTCCCAAACAAGCAGAGTTTCAACACAAAAGACATGTCAAGTCTTTTTTTTTTTAAATTTATATTGCACCAAATCACAACAAAGGTTTTCTCATGACACTTTATTAGTCGAGCAGGTCCAGTACCACACTCCTTCAATGAATCTACACCAACAATTCTCCATCAGCAAGCACATCCTGCAACAGCGGCCACGAAAACTTTCCTTTGAACAGGCAGGAAGGTGGAGCAGATCCAGGCTCAATGGGGACGGACGCCTGCTTTGACCGGCTGGGGGGAAAGAGAGCAGGAGAGCAGGGCAGAGACAAAGACAGATAATGGAGGATGACAGATATACAGAAGGAAAGAGAGGGACAGAGATAAAGATGGGGAGAAAGGGAAGAGACTGATGGACAGACAGGGACGGAGAAAGATGGAAAACAGTAACGACTAGCTACCAATAATTACATCTACAGGTTACTCAAGCAGTCAATTTTAGCATACTATGAGCAATTATGTGCGAGCAAACACAAAGCTAATGTTAACACGATTACAGTCTTGCAAATACTGATATGAATACTACTAGCATTAATACTAATACTGATACTAAGGGTGGCAGCCTGAGCGTCTCCAGGTCTGCAGCCTCCTCCATCAGCAGCATCAGTCAGGGATCTGGGAAGTGGGCAAGCGCAGAGGCTCCAGAGAAGAAGAAGTGTTCGTAACACATGAAATAAGGAACCTCTGAGAGGTTCAGATCACAACAAGCAACCAAATCCTTTGCTTGTTACTCAGTAAAATGATCGTCTGCACGGTCTCTTTGACAAGCAGAGAAAATCTGCTTTTATTCAAAATTTGAAAGAAAAATAATAACAATATGCAAATGTACTGCTTATGAAGAGCTAAACATATTTGAAGCAACTACAAGAGAATAGACTTTATGTTTGTATTTATTTAAAAGTACATGTCTTTATTCAAATAAACACATTATCCATCCATCCATCCATCCCTTTTTTCACCGCTTATCCTGTTAATCCAGCAGCCTTCAGGTAAGAGGCGGGCTTCACCCTGGACGGGTCACCAGTCCATGGCAGGGCCAACACATAGAGACAGACAACCATTGGCTCTCACAGCCACGCCTACGGTCAATTTAGAGTCTGGATTAACCTGGTCCCTCTTGATGTCTTTGGACTGTGGAGGAAGCTGGAGTACCAGAGAGAACCCAGCAGGAACAGGGAGAACATGGAGACTCACCCAGAAAGACCCTGTGCTCCAGCCGGGGCTTGAACCTGGAACCTTCTTGCTGTGAGGCACCAGTGCTGACCACTGCACCACCGTGCCGCCCAGTGTCGTATTCATTTATGAAAAAAAAAAAACAATGCAAAAACCCCCCGAAAAAACCACAAGTGATTCCAAAGGGTTCCCTGCACCGCTGGTACTGGGAACAACGGTGGTTCTCTTGTGTCGCTCCCAGCCCCCTTGGGCTTGGACCCCTGATTGGAACTCAAACAGAAAATGACATCAGTGCCTTGATCCCAATATTTGATTCCTGCGCCAGCAAGAAGCTGCAACATTTTCTACAGTCAAGCTTTTTTGGAGATCTCTTTCTATTCTTGTATTATCCAAACCTTTGATTTCACATAGAATGAAATCAAAGGTGCTCCCTCCAGGTGTACCACTCACCTTGATTTATAGAATTTTGTTGCTAGTTTGATAACTCACCAATTTTGCCTTCCTTAGAGGACAGTTCTCTCTATAGAACTGATGGGTAAAATGTTCTGATAGAGCTGCTAAAAGTACAGAAGGACAATATTGACCTTTGGACGTCATTTGAAGATATTCTATGTAGTGTTGATAAAGTGGTGTAAACTTTGACATTGAAGTGCAAATCTTAGTGAGATATGGCTTCAGGAAATACAAAATATTTTCGTGTTTTACCAAAAAAATCATTTTAAATGCAGTCTAAAAAGTACAAGACCTGTAAATGGGCTAGGCTAATAGCTGTGACTTGTCATTGTACATATGTAGTACAGTTTGCTAATAAACAACAAGACATTGCAGTGTAATAATGGCAAATATGTTATGATGTGTTTTTTAGCCTCCCCAGTGGAGATTGTTTAAAAAAAATAGGCACCACTTAATATTTGAACTGTCCATGTACTCTGTTGTAATTTGATTCTATTGACACAGACAGACAAAAGGTCCGACAAACACACAAATTCTATCATGTGTACAATCAAACTATGATTTTAAAAGAAACACAGTCTGTTTCCATATTTCACACTGATGTCGTCCACATACAAGTGCTCAGTTCGGTTCAAGGATATCTGCATAATTCCAAAACACAACAAAAGTTATCACATGACTCTTTACAAAAAGAACATGTCTAGAACCAATTGATCTCTTTCAACTGATTTAGTCCCCATGAGAGCCAGACCAACCATTCATGGGGAGATAGCAATGAAGAGAACCGTTCTTTTAACAGAAAGGAACATCATAGCTGCTTTAGATTTGTGTGCTGAGTTTATGCCGACACGCATGTTGAGACGCACACTTCTGGTTGTTGTCTCATAGACTGCATGATGCACGTGCAGTCTATGAGACAACAACCAGAGGTGTGTAAAACATTCTCAGCACTTCACAAAACCAAAATTTGAGGGATAGAAAGAGAGAGAAAATGTATGCATCTGCTCACTGTCTTTACTCCAACTGTACACGATCAGACACACACACGCACGCACGCACACATGCATGCACGCACGTACGCACACACTGGGCTGAGCCAATTGACTCTGCTGATGTTACTGACTGACATGCGAGGGTGTAATCTGACAGAGCCAGGAGGAGTGGAGGCGGGGTCAGAGATTCACCACAGCAACCAGGCAACAGATTGATTGACAACTCAGCTCTTGGGACAAGATGGAGGGAGCGAGTGTCAGGATGGGGGCGGATGATGGTAGAGACAAAGACGGAGAAATTGAGGAGGGGAGAAATCGTATTATTGACCTGATTGGTTATGAGAAGCAGTGTGCAGGAAAATCTTTGAGACGGAACAAATGTTCTGCTACCTGTAAGCAATTAATCTGAAATTTGATTCAGTAAATAGAAGAAAATAAGACGTTATTTATAATAAATGAAAAAGTTGAAAACGTTACTTGTCTATTAAACCAGCCTCTGGTGGACGTGGATATTGATGGGGTGTCAGTAATCTGCTCAGGGTTGGTAGCCAGTTAGGACCAGCCGTGTGTGTGTGTGTGTGTGTGTGTGTGTGTGTGTGTGTGTGTGTGTGTGTGTGTGTGTGTGTGTGTGTGTGTGCATGCGCGCGCTTGTTCTAGCCTGTCAAAAAGTTAGTGTGTACGTCATGGCTGGGAAGTGTATATACACACACACACAAACCAAGAGGACTCTACTGTATCAGTCCGGCTCCTCCAGAGGAGCTTGTACAAAGCTGTAAAAATCCATACAGCATCCTGGACGTGCTTGCTGGATGGTGTGTGTGTGTGTGTGTGTGTGTGTGTGTGTGTGTGTGTGTGTGTGTGTGTGTGTGTGTGTGTGTGTGTGTGTGTGTGTGTGTTGTATGCTTAGCTGAGAGGCAGCTAAGATAAAGGCAGAGAGGCAGCAGAGATTGTTTTGTTGTCATTTTTTGCGGCTGTGTGTTTCTCTAGTGAATGTGTGTATGCATGTGTGTGTTTAGAGTGCTTGTGCTGCATGAACCTTTTCACAGCTGCACACGTGTGGATGTATATCAGTGTGTTTGTTTGTGTCGGGGTGCTTCAGAGAATATTTATGATTCTGTGTCTTTGTGTGTATGCGTGTTAAGCCTGTGTTGTTGGCTTTCCCTGCATAACTGTGTGAAGTGAGTCAGCGTTCAAGATGCCTCTGTGTCGGCTTAAATCCAAGTTCACAAAGGTGTGTGTCTGTTTTTTTTTGCATATATTGGCCTGTTTGAGTGTATGTGTGTGTCTGTGTGTGTGTGTGTGCACTCTCCCTAGGGTTGGCTCTTGAGCTGTGGTGGATGTTAGCTTGCTAGCTGCCTCCATGCCTCCATTCATCTTCTTTATTCTCCCCCACTACAAAGCAGTGCTGGTCCCCAGATGCAACCCCTCCAAACACACACACAGACACACACGCACAGACACACACACACACACACACACACACACACACACACACACACGCACACACACAAATATTCACATGCACACACTTACCCCCTACTCAGCCGTTTTTTCCACCCATTGTGCTCTTTCTTCCCTTCTTTCTCTTCCCATCATGATAACAACAACAACAACTGAGTCGAAGCCTCTTGAAACACTCACTTTGAATATCAAATTGGTTTTGTGTGTGGGGGGGGGAGAAGGGGGAGCTGCTGACATTTTTTGTAGGGCAATTTGTTCAGTGCATTTTTGGTGTGTTTTATTGTGATATAGAGATATAGAGAGTGCTACATGTGAGCATGGGTGTAGTTCACTGTATGATGAGTTTTGCAATATTTTTGTGATTTTTTTGGGGGGGGGGTGAATGTGAATGTAGTCTGGGGGGGGTCAATCTGGCTCATGGAAGCAGCAGAAATGGCTTCCTTACGTTGCCCTGGAATGGTGTCATTGCCTTTGTGTGTCCGTGTCCGTGAGTGTGTGTTTGTGTGTGGACTGAATTTGTGGTTTGAAGTAGCTGGATAAAAGATCTGCCTGCGCGACTTGCACATGAACTCTCTGTGCTCCCCCCCCCCCCCCCCCCGGGTAAACTGTGTCTGGGTATACACACATTGTCACACACAAACACGCAAGCTAACATAAATGCAGCTATTGATGTATAGTCAAGATTCTGCACAAAGTAGATTCACATTCAATATGTGGACAGGGAGAAAACAAAATTGGCTCTGGATTATTCTCGTCAAATGTTATTCGCTACACTTGTTGACAGAAAAATAATTATTCCTGTTGTGTCATCTGAATAAGAACTGCCATCTCAGCAACTTGGTGGACGGTATAGTTCAGTACAAGAAGATCTCTTCAACATTCTGAGTGTATTTTTTCTTACCTTGGCAATGGAGATCTACGTTTGATTCTTAACTCTATAAAAATCCCTTATTTTTTTCTTTTTACCAAAAATATCCTTTTAGTATTTTCTGACAAATTATCATAAGCAGCATGTGACAGAAAGCGAAAAAACACTGACTCCTACCCCAAATAATGTATTCATGTGGCGCTCATTAAATTAACCAGAACTTTCTACTTTCCTACCACAAAAAAAAAAAAAAAATTTGGGAGAAGAGCTGTTATCAATAACACTAATTAAATTATGGTCCTCTATGGTTACGAACACAGGAACCATTTTTTGTGAAGATATTTCTAACATTTGCTGAAACTTTGTTCAAATGCAAACAACAGGACAAGATACATGCAATTCAGTGCAGCTTCTACAGCTGTGTGTGTGTGTGTGTGTGTGTGTGTGTGTGTGTGTGTGTGTGTGTGTGTGTGTGTGTGTGTGTGTGTGTGTGTGTGTGAGTGTTTGTGTTTGGACTTAAATGCCCAAATCTTGTGGGCAAGCAGGTGGTTTTGGTCAGCTGGTCTTCAGGGCTGAGAGACAGCTAGAGGGCAGGTGAGGTGATGCTGGAAATGTCAAAGGACGTCAGACCGAGCAGAGAGAAGAGGTGCAATGTCATGCCAAAAAGGAGGATCGGCATTGGGCTACATCACTTGAGCAACATAAATATGACCTCTGCTGGATCCAGACTCTAAAAATAGGAACGGGAGCAAATTCAAATACAGAATCCATTGAAAATGACCTTCCAAGTGTGAGGTCTGCTGGTGAGCAAGGCATGTGAGTTGGTATTGGACTGTCAGTCAGCAGTTCCAATAATAATGATGAAATGCAGGAGTGCAACTCCTGTGGGTTCCACCTGAATGTGGTGCCACTCTACGGGTGGTCACTGATGATGATGCGTCCGGCTGTCACTACAAGACGTGTGCTCAAAAACACAGGTCCACGCACACCTGCACATTCAACAGACTGGTTGTTCACTTGTTTCTGTCAGCTCAAAGAAGATTGTGGTGTGTGAGGGATCTGTATATGTAAGACAAGAGGTCACCTAAAACATGCAGAAACGGATTTGTGATCCTGCCTTCAGGGTGAGTGCCAGTCACGGTGACCTTGACTTTTGACTTTCAGAATCTGTTCAGTTCATCCAGGATGAAAATCACCCAGTAATTTCATTCACTTTTGCACTGTAGTCAGCAACAGGCTGCTGTGAAGATAAAGTTCGGTTTGGTGAAATCTTGTCTAATTTAACGAAGCTGAGCATTGGCCCTCCGTGGAGAGGGTGAATGATTCATGTTAATGCCCCCCCCCAACACACACACACACACACACACACACACACACACACACACACACACACACACACACACCGTCATCATCATCTTCGTCTCAGTCACGCCACAATGAGAATTCATTTCTCTCTGATTGCTGGGATATCTGGCAACAAGGGAAATGAGAGCGCGGCATCTTATGGGCTCATTCATCAAGAACTAATTGAAGCCTCACTAGTCTCAAGTGCTGATAGTGTTGGAGTAGCATTGGAGTGAGGTGTGTGTGTGTGTGTGTGTGTGTGTGTGTGTGTGTGTGTGTGTGTGTGTGTGTGTGTGTTAAAGAGCCACTTTTTCTTTGAGTGCCTCTGACTTGACAATGTCCTGCACTAGTGTTATCATACTAAGAAGTGATATATTTGTGTGTTTGTTGCATCCATAGATGTGTGTACTGACACGTTCTGCTGTGCATAGACGCCCTGTGACTGATTTGTGTGTGTGTGTGAGTGTGTGTATGTGTGTGTGTGTGTGTGTGTGTGTGTGTGTGTGTGTGTGTGTGTGTGTGGTTGGACACAGAATGAACAAGCAAGGAAGCAAGAGAGAGAAATTAAATAGAAGAAGGATATAGAGGGAAATGTCAGGAGAAAGCAAGAGCAAAAAGGACTCAGAGAGGTTGTGTGTGTGTGAGAGAGAGAGAGAGAGAGAGAGAGGGGGAGAGAGAGAGAGGCAGAGTATTAGACTTGCACCACTGAATCTTCCCTCCTCTGAGGCTATTGTACTCTGCTCCACCTCTCTGTATTGATTCCACTGGGCAAGCGCTCCCTCACTCCTTCTTCCTTATTCTCTGTCTGTCTTTCTTTCTGTCTCTCATTCTCTGTTCTTTTCTCTCTTCCTCTCTTCCTTCTTTGTTAAGTAGGAGGTGACTTCTTCCCCTTTTGTTTCGTCCCCGATCTCCCGCTCCCTCTCATACTCACATCACAAGGATCATGTACACGCTCACCTTTAGCCACCTTTCAATCGATAACCATTGATTTTGATATCACATTGAAATGAATTATTTTTCTTTCAGTGAAACGCCACCTCCCTCTCCACCCCCCATCCTTCAATTCAATCCCTCTGTTTTAGAGGTAATGTAATTGGCATCTGAGGCCAGTCCTCTGCACACACTCATTGTGCCACCTTCAATTTGAGCGGCTGTGTGTGAGTTTGATTGTGGCTCTGCATCTTCTGACTGTTTTCTCTCAGTTCCAGAAATAAATGATATTTGAGTTAAAAGCAAAGATCAGTGAAAGCAGAACCGTTCTGTAGGAGTGGATGATGTTCTAAAGTCGTGACAGTCTTTAGGTCATTGTCTGCTGATTATAAGCAGGCTGGAAGGTATAGAGTCATCAGTGACATTGTAAATTCCAGCCCTCGTCCTCCTTGTCCCGTGACAGCCCCACAATGTCCCTGTCACTCTGCTGTCAACACTGGCCTCCCCCTCCCCCCGCTGCCCCACTCTCATCTTGATCTGCACTTCCATCATTGTCATTACATGTCATTAGTAGAGAAACAGGACAAACATACAACTTAGAAGCGGGGGGGGGGGGGGGGGGGGCTTGTAGCATGTAACATCCCTCTCTTTACTGCACCTGCTGGCATTTCTTAATCTGTTTTAATATTTAGAATCCCAGTAAGTTAAAGACAGCAGGATTTTATGGTTGCTTCTTTAAAAGCAGTCCTCTAAGGAATTAATGTGAGCTCAGTAAAGATGTTTGTGGATGTCTTTATCTGTTGATGTAGGAGGTGTGATAAAACATTTATTGGCTGATTATGAAGGCTTATATCGCTGCTCGAAGAAGCCGACCTGTAGCTCTGCTGCTGAACACTTCATATCCCTCTCTGCTCATGTGTGTCAGAGCTGGACGAATCAATTTAGATAATGAAATTTCTACTTTCTGTATTTTATTTGTGCATTTTCCTTTACCTCTTTAAGAAGGAGTGTTATCACTTTGTTGGCATCGTCATACAGGATGAATGCCTGCAAATAACAAGCTAAGCCAATTATTTTCCCTATTAATCGCCATGTCTATAAAATGCGTGGTTGTAACCAGTTTAAGAGTCTGCTTGGATTTGGCTGTTCACTTCAAGAGTTCGACTCTTCACCCCCATACTGCTGTTTTCTGGTTGCAGCTATTTTGAAACCACAGAACAGTTCGCTAGCAGTTAGGCAAGCTAACGCTAGCAGTCTGAGCTAGTGGGGAGTTTTGGTTTCTCTGGAATCAAAATGCAGTCAGCGTTGGAAAATTGTGAGAAAGGTGTTGGAAATTCATGCAAGAAAATATGGTCAGACTGCTTCTTTTATTCAGCAGTCCAGAAACAGTGAAATTATGACAAAAATGATCAAAACCTGACACCTGAGAAGCTCAGTAATGACACAAATGCTGTAGTTTTGATGGGTTATATGTGATTTATTGATTAACTTCTCATGCGTGCCTCACTCGAAACCCAGTAAACTGTCAAATGAAGGTTTCAAAAATCACAGGCCTTTCAGTATACAAGATATTAGTCATCCAGAACAGGATTTTCAGTGATTTACAACAGTTGCTCGTGTCATTTATTAGTTTTGTAAAACAGCTTCCATCGGCATTTATAATCAATCAAAATGATTTGCTAAAAGAAGCTGACCATACTGAAAAAATCCACAGTACCTGCAGGTCATGTTGGGTTGATTTAGCTAAAGCAGAGCTAGCTCATGCTTTTCCATCCATCCCTCCATTTTCTCCCATTTATCCTGTTGAGGGTCGTGTTGGGGTGGAGCCTATCCCTAACCACTGCATCACCGTGCCGCCCTAGGTCATGCTTTTCCATCCATCCATCCATCCGTCCATTTTCTTCCTGTTAAGGGTCGCGGGGGAGCTGGAGCCTATCCCAGCGGCTACGGGTGAGAGGTGGGGTTCACCCTGGACAGGTCACCAGTCCATCGCAGGACCAACACATAGAGACAGACAACCATTCACACTCACAGTCACACCTACGGTCAATTTAGAGTATCAATCAGCCTCGTCCCCAATTGCATGTCTTTGGATGGTGGGAGGAAGCTGGAGTACCAGAGAGAATCCACACAGGCACAGGGAGAACATGGAGACTCCACAGAGAAAGATCCCATGCCTGAGCCGGGACTCGAACCCAGAACGTTCTAGCTGTGAGTCGACAGTGCTGACCACTGCACCACTGTGCCGCCCTAGGTTATGCTTGCTAAATGATCATTTAGTTTGTGAGTGGACACAGTCGAGTGTGTTTCCCCATGCACGTTAACAACATGGGACATTTTTTACTCAATCAATGCATTTTAACGTGTGAGTGATTACAGCACTGTCTTTCCCCAGAACCCTCAGTATCCTGCTAAACTGGAGCAACAAATCAGCAAAGAAGTGCCGAGTCAAATTAAGAATATATTTTTGACTTAAAAAGTGTAGCGTTTCTTTCCTCTTGACATATTTTGGAGCAATGTAACAGGGATGTAACAACTCTCCACAGCCAGAGAATTTTCAGTTTGTGTAACTATTTTTATTTTCTCATTCAATCAGCAAAATGAATACTTCTCCCAAGATCAGTCTGATTCTAAACATTAAATTAAAAAAATACTTATCATAGTGCCAGTTTAATTATTAACATTCAATAAAGAAATACTTCTCTTCAGACCACTCTAGTTCAAGTAAGTATTATCACGTATAAAAAAACTTCACTTAGAACCGCTTAGAAGTAAAAACTTACTTTTTCCTTAAGTGCAGTGTTAGTTTGTAGTGTACCTTCAGTGTAAAAGCATGGGGTTACCTCTTGTTGGGTTTGCTTTGGTGCGCCACTGAGATTAATGTCTGGATGATGTCTCTGGATGTGCGCATGCACATTTGAAATGTTGCATGCTGCCCGAAGAAGCCAGAGACCAAAATGTTCTCATTAATTCTGATATGAATGTTTGCTTGGGACCTGCAATGTCAGGATTATTTTTTAATCCCATTCAATTTTCTCCTGTCTTCTACCTCTTTGTCTTTCTCTTCTGTGTTTTGGTGTTTGGCACACAGCTTTTGGGTGCATTACAGCCACCTGGTGATATGGAATGTGAACTAACAGTTTAATGGGGTACAACAAAGCTGCTGCAGCAGTGGAGGCAGGGCAAGTCACGGTTGGGGGAAGCCAACCTCGTTTTGAGAATCGTGAAACTCCTACTTGAGAATGAGCTGTGCTTTAAGAAATGCTGTTTTTCAATTAAACACACTGTCATCACCGTTTTAGTGTATTTTTTCTTCAGTATGAATGATTTTTTTTGTCGCGACTATTGTTTTCACCTCTGAAAGCCAAGGTTGGTACCTGCAGGAACAAAAACCTCACCTTTACAATGTGTGCATGTATTTTTACATCAGTGTGTGTATAATTAATTTAATTTGTATGCGCGGGGTGTGTATGCATCCATGCATTAAGACAAACTCCTGGCTCACGTCCAAAGAGTGTCACAAGTCTGCTTGTGCGTGTGTGTATGTGTGTGACGCTGCTTGGTAGAGATGACACTGGCCGGCTATGTAAAAGTATATCTGACAGGGGGAGCAACAGAGTCAGCGCTTTTTCCCCCTCCCTCCTTGCCCCCTGCTGTTCAATCCATCCAGCTGCTGTCACCACAGGGGAGCAGACAATCTATCAAGGCATCGGGATGCATTCTCCTCACCTGCGCCGCGCCTTTAATGAACAGCCAACATGATCCTGGCTGACAAGCAGGAAATGGATGTAATAAAGATTGTTTCTGCATGCTCTTTGCATCCCTGATAAATCACCTCGCTGTGCAACAGATTCGGGAGTCTCATGGAAATTTGATTTCACACGGTAAGGGGGAGGAAGAAGAGAGCAGTGGGGGAAAAAAGAGAGCTGCTGGTGGCAGGGTCACTCTATTTTATTCCCCTTTTCTCTCTAGCTGAGCAGTGGAGCAAGGTGTGTGGAGATTGAATGGTGGAGGGACTGTTGTTTTTCTTTCTTTTCTGCATGGACTGTTACTCATTCTGCAAACCTCAGTAACTCTATAAACAATAAGAGACGAGGTGTTAAGTGTCCGTCATCACAGTTGGGTGCTCATGTTTATGTGTGTACGAGGGGGCAGGGCTGCATTTACCTAAGCGGAATACACAGGAACTGAAGAAGACTTTGATGGAAAATGAATTTTCATCACATAAATTATATATACTCCCCAAAAAAAAAAGCCAAAATTAAAATGACCCCCAATAAAATAGTTTGACTGTTCTTTCCGCTTTTGATGTGGAGGACCATAGATGCACTGCAGTCAGATGGTCAGGTTGAAGCCTCTGGGTCTGAAAATTGAAGTCATTGCTTTCCCTCTAACAGCCAGCAGGTGGTGACTTCACTGGTGGCTATAAGAAGTCAAATTTAGACATCTATGATAAAACAAAGGCAGCACGGGGGTGCAGTGGTCAGCACCGTCGCCTCCCAGCAAGAAGGTTCTGAGTTCAAGCCCCGGCTGCAGCACGGGGTCTTCCTGTGTGGAGTCTGCATGTTCTCCCTGTTCCTGCGTGGGTTCTCTCCGGTACTCCAGCTTCCTCCACAGTCCAAAGACATCAAGAGGGACCAGGTTAATCCAGACTCTAAATTGACCGTAGGCGTGGCTGGGAGAGCCAATGGTTGTCTGTCTATATGTGTTGGCCCTGCGATGGACTGGTGACCCGTCCAAGGTGAACCCTGCCTCTTGCCCGAAGGCTGCAGGGATAGGCTCCACCCCCTGTGACCCTTAACAGGATAAGAGGTAGAAAATGGATGGATGGATGATAAAACAACTACAGCAGCAATCCCCTCTCACTCTATTACCTCAGCTGACATTTATCTTGAGTTTCTAATCATGTCAGTTTTATTTATATCGCACCAAATCCCAACAAAAGTTATCTCACGACACTAAACAGTCAGAGCAGGTCTAGAATAACGCTATTTAGATTAATGTACTTTAAGGAGACACAAGAATTCTCAATGAGCAAGCACATGAGTGGCAACAGCAATGAATACCTGCCAGAAACATTCACTGAGTTGTGTTGTCTTTTGATGCCAAGGCTTCCAAGGTGACGAAGTTTGGTTTTGTCCAGCCAAGATATTAACAAAAAGCTCATTCCTCTGATTTGCAGATAGAGACAAGGTCTTCCATGTGTTGTTTTTTTTTTTACCCTCCACATTTTTGTTGAGTTATTTTGCTCTGGTCTTAGCAGTCTGAACACCCAAAGACCACAATTTAGCACAATTAGGGATTCCAGAGTCTGAGAATATTTCTGGACGTGCACAGAAAGTTTGACATAATTAGTTGAATCTTAAGAGCTGAAACTTTGTATCCTAATTTGGTCTAGTCAGGTCGGATCTTTTTCCTGTTCTTTCATCGTTACAGGAACAGAGTGGCCCCCCACTCACAGTTCCACACAGCCAGCTATGTTCCACAAACACACAGAAGTCTGAACACAACTTGGAGGCTGCATTTCAAACTCACAGAATCTTTATACGTCAAAACAAAACTATAACTTGCAGTTTGAGTTGAACACGTCACTTTCCTCCTCCCAGTTGTTTCTTTCTCATCTGTGCATAAGTTCCTGCTCCAAGCTTAGCTAGAAGTCTTAGGCCTCATTCACCAACGTCTTTTTATGATATCAGTTTGTTTTTGCTAAATGTGCTTAGAAAAGTCTATATCCCTCCAAACCTCATGAGAATATGGCAGACAGAACATTTTATCAATATCAAGAATGCCCAAACAGAAATTCCAAGATGTTGGAGCATGGATTCCAAATGAAAGAACCATTACAGCAATACTAAAGCAGAGAGTTCCCTAAACTGGAAAGACAGCACAGTCCTGTGTCCTGAGCTGTTTTTCCAGGCATAATGGCGTTAATAGTACCGTTTATCTGAAGTCATGGAACATATAATACAATTGATATCGAATGTGGGTGTACAACCAAAGGGCCGGTGATACAATTGTTTTTAGGTGTTTTCTTCCTCGACATGTCCAAGTATTATCTTGGTGTAGAAGACAGCAGGCGGATCATTCTAGAAATCCAAAACTATTAAAATTCCGATTGCACGGAACTGAAGTAAATCTGTAGGTTTCGCTAATGTGTTAGAGAAAATAAAGCACAAATCTGCAGCTTTTTCTCCATACACACCATCTCTGGTTTGTAGAGCAGCTTCCCACCTGCTGTGAACAAACACATGCAGCATCCTTTTAAGATGCCAATGGTGCACTCAATGGTGGAGCGAATACATACTTGCTTGTGATTGAAGGACACCTCCTGGTGAGTCTGAAGGTTGGTGATGATGTCATTAATCAGGGGCCAGCCCTCGATGCGAAGAGAGGCCCTCTGTTGCTGGAATTTATAATTACTCAAATATCTATGCCAGCGGGCCATGCATCTCCTCCTTGAGTTACATACACACAGAAATGTTTTAAAAAGTCGAGGTAAATTTCTGTTAAAAAAAGAAAAATTCTGGGAAAAGACTGCAAAAACCGTGCCACTGGAGTTTAAGAGAAAATTGCTTGAGAACAGATGAAGGCTTGTTGAAAATACAAAAGTTATTTTCTTAAAGCCGAATTGTGTTCATTTGCTAGAAAGCAGAATCTTCTGCTGACACAAGTTGTAAAATGCAGGATGCTGTGCTTTCAGATGTGTTCATTGGAGATTTGGCAGAGTACCACACTGTTGTAACAACAGATTTGAACAGCTAAACTCAGAGGAATGGAGATATTAAAAACATACTGCTACCTCCGTCATCATTATGATTGATCTCTTTAACATAACCACCAACATCTGGGCCCACAGCAGGCATGCGTGTGTTAAACAGCAATTGCTAACGGTTAGTGTGACATTGACTAGTAGTGTGTGTGTGCGTGTGTGTGTGTGTGTGTGGGGGGGGGTTCTCTTCTTAGCTCCCTCCATGAATGTCCTTCTGTAATGACACAAGGCGAAGGCGAAGTTTTGTGCTAGGATATCTCAAATTAAATTGTCAATGAGCAGCTGTTTGAATCTTGGAGGAGGAATTCAAGCGCCACAGTTTCCCCTCGTCACAAGTCAGTATATCTGCCCACCAAAAAAAAAAAGAAAAGCCGCCTAATGTTGATACGTATAATCAACTATTTTCAATGACTTTTTTCATTTATGTGAAACAACCTCCCTTGTTTTTCTGGCTATGAACCCAAACCAGGCAGATATGTTCCCATATTGTTTTTAGGGCCCAATTGTGCTTAGAATTTGACTGGAGTTCTTGAGCACATGCTGCACCACACTGTAACCTGCAGGATTCATCGCTAATCACCTTCCCTCAACCACAGGTGTTTGGATAGCAGACTGGGAGAACAGGGCGTTATATACAGAATGGTATTAGCATGTGAGCCATGCGCGCACACACAACACACACACACACACACACACACACACACACACACACACACACATGCACACAGATGACCAAACAACATGCCAGCAGCCGTTCACTCATACAGACCCTGCTGCCCCAAATAACGGTAGCAGTGCTTTATTGTAGAGGAGAGGGAGGGAAGAGGAAGGGGCAAGAAGGAGAATAATGATTAGAGATGGAGAGAAATAATCGTGGGGAGCAAGAGAAATACATGGGGAATTGAATATGGGAAAAGAAAGGGAGAGCCAGATTGAGATAGGGAGAGGACAGGAGAGAGAAGAGTGAGATAGAGAGGGTGGGGTGCAGATATGGGGGCGGTGGGTAATTTATGATCTAATCTTATGCAGTCTGGACCTGCTGTAAGTCACACAGACCTCAGCTGGGAAAGTGAGAGAGGGATAGCTGGAGAAATGGAGTGAGAGACATTAACCTTTCCTTGAAGCAAGTGTGAGGCTGTTTTTATCTGACCACCATCCACCCTTGTAAACCTTTTCTCCACTCCACCTTCCACCTCTCCTCCCGACTTTACCAACTGCTCTTCTAGCACACATGATGCAATCAGAATCTCACTGAGTCATTCTGTTGCTTTACTGATCATCGGAGAATTGTAGTGACAATCTTTCGTGTTGATCTAAACACCTGATGCAGAATATGTCTTTAGCACAGGAGGCAACGACTCCTGCGACGACTCTGTTGCATTTGTGTATGGAGCAGTGACTGGTTAGGATAGCAAAAGAAACCCAAACTTCATAAAGCTCAGAGAAAGAGCTGTCACAAACCTCCCACACAGTTTGACTGATGATTGATTGCTGGGAAGTGCAGAGTAAATGCAGCAAAGATGGAGAGAAACTTCATAACAAAATGCAAAATGGGAGTATTTCAGTACCACACAATAAAAACATAAATTCCAGTAACTCTGACCTGAGCTGCCCCTGCAATCAGCTGCTCCCTTTGACCTTTTCTCAGACCACATGTGCGTGTCGACATACAATCAGAGCATTAGTTGATGTATCTACAAAGAGCTGCAATTACTGGACTGTAAGCGGAGCCACGGGGGATGCTCTAAATGCTCCTTTTGAGTAAAATATCACAATCCATGTTCGCAGGAATCCAAATCTACCACTGAGATTGCTCCTGACACTGTAGACACTTTCAAAAAGAACTTCTTGAAAACAGTCTCTCTGTTACAGTGTCTTTGATCGTACACTGTACGTTGTACTGATGTTGGACAGTCCAGTGACTTGGTGAGTGGGTGACGTACAGCCAGGCATGGGCGAGTAGCACTCAACAGGCAACGCACACCAATGTTTTTTTGAACCCCTATTTTTCCGAATAATAGAAGAATAGAATAGAAGAATGGGAGAATATCAGCATTACCCATGAGGAAGATGTCCACAATGACTTTAGTTATAATTCCATATTGGGTTATAGCTTTTGTCAGCTCATGCATACCAATACTTCTTCAATTATGTAAGCAGGTTCTACAAGAACTAGACTTACAACCAGGTAACTTCGATGTTATCTTGACTCTTTACTGAATAAAAGACCTTAGCACTGGATCTTTCCTTCTGATGGGTCATGGTGACGAAGCACAAGCAGGAAATGTCTACAGGTAAAAGACCAGATACTTCAGTTGAATTTGAAGCACCACCATGAAATATGAACACAAATCCCAACCCAGTACCAGTGAAATTGTAACATGGAAACCAAAGTGATGGTATTTAGATAATCAGCCTGTACAAAATAATATCATGTGAGCTGGTTGAAGCTCATTCACAAGACCGACTCTGTGCCACAGAGACCTGGCCTGGTGTGATCAGATACATCTGCATCCCCTCCTACCTGACACCCATCCATCCATCCATCCATCGTCGTCTTCCGCTTATTCCTTACTAGTAAGGGTCGCGGGGGGTGGAGCCTATCCCAGCATCTACGGGCGAGAGGCGGGGTTCTCCCTGGACAGGTCGCCAGTCCATCGCAGGGCCAACATACAGAGACAGACAACCATTCACACTCACAGTCACACCTACGGTCAATTTAGAGTATCAATCAGCCTCGTCCCCAAATTGCATGTCTTTGGACTGTGGGAGGAAGCCGGAGTACCAGAGAGAACCCACACAGGAACAGGGAGAACATGCAGACTCCTCACAGAAAGATCCCGCGCTCGAGCTGGTACTCGAACCCAGAACCTTCTTGCTGTGAGGCCACAGTGCTGACCACTGCACCACCGTGCAGCCCCCTACCTGACACCTTCCATGAAAAATCAGAACCAATCAGGACCCTGTCCTCTGCCCCCAACAGTAATCTTACTCCTGAATGGTTCTTGTGGTTGAAGAATGAAATCAGAGCTGTAGAAAATGGCGTCTCTGGAAGCAACAATGTTGGTACAGTAGACAGAGATGCAAGTGCTGTTATTACAAGAAGCTACTCAATAACAGCAATTAAACAAGAAGAGAAGCGCACACTAGCAATGTGTGTGTTTGCTGAAAAGGCCTTTTCATTGTCCTCCTGACTGGATTTAGCATGTAATGGCGTCAAGTTTGGTAAGCTGATTGGCTGAAGGAGCTTGTCCGTCAAGGCAAACCCCGCCCTCTCATAGTCATTCTAGAGGAAAGGCAGCGCTAGTTAGATCAGTAAGAGCAGTTATGGATGATCAGAAAGTGTTGACTGAGATCGGGTGCCAGGCGTGATCCCAGGCAACCGCCTGGCCACACTTCTTTCAGGTCTTTCCTGTCAGCTGAAAACCTCTAAGTGAAATAGCATTTTTGCAGTCCTGTCTTTCTTGAGACATATTTTGAGAGAAGCCCATCCCTGCCAGTCACAGGATTCCCAGTGGGAAAAAAAACTGTAAAAACAAGTGCTTTCTGTCAGTGTGTTTTGAGTTCAGCATAAAAAAAAGAGCTGATGGCTGCTCTCCAAAAGGCAGTGAACCAGTGGAATCACCTGAGAAGGAGATGCTGTGGCAGTGGGCTGCTCCGGCACCTGCAACTCTTGTGTCTGCAATAATAATCTCTCTCCAGAGAACCATTTGCTTGAATAAATATTGGTTTTGCGCTGGCCCCTGTAATGGCACACTGTGCAGGCAGCGGGGCCCGTAAGTGACGTTGTCTGTCACACCGTTGGCAGGCCGGCGTGGGAGTCGTCTGCACATTGTGGGGTCTCTCCAACGCTCATTTGAATTCACTCGTCCCCAATCATGCCACTACACTCAGTGACTACACACTCACTCCACTCACACACTACTCCCACTACCTGTTTGGGCGCCCGCACTCTCATTTGCATGAAATAAGATGGAAATGGAGCCCTTATTTATGCCAACAGAAATTGAGTGTGTTATTAAGGGTACTATTGTGCAAAAGAGACGTTGGCAGTAAGAATACATTACAGAGGCTATTTCTGGAGTGGCTCGAGTCACACAGAGGGTAATGCTTTACAGGTCCCTGATGACTTCAGTCTGGGCGCCAACACTCTAAATGGGCTGTGTGTATGTTGTTTATGGACATTTTATATGTGGATTTGTGTATATTTGTTTATGCATTCACCCTGTGTTTGTATCTGTGTGTGTTAGTGGCTGCTGACGTGCTCTAGCTCAGGAAGAAGACTTTGGTTTGACTCCTCCTGTATATTCTGATCAGAAATACCTTTGTCATAGTTTTAAGAAGTGTTAGATGAGCTCTTTTTTGTGTACACACAACGGGAACGATTGTATCACCACATTTTGAGGAGTCTTTCCACTTCACAATAAGGGTTGGGCCTACTTTCCAAACAGGAAGTTTGTTGATTGGTGGAGCACGTGAGCTGATGTAAAACCATCAAGACCAGCAAGACACTAGACCTGAGCGGTGGGAAAAAAATATCAGTATCGGGATATATTGTGATAACTTTTTCCTGATCCAGCTCTTAATATCAATTTTTGTTCAAACGATAAATCATGTTTTCAAAGGGTTGTAAATGCATTGGACGCAGAACAGCTACTACGCTGCACGGCGTTTCCTGTAGTGGCGAGTGAAGCAGTCAAAGAAGTGGCCAGTCAGAAGCCAACATGGCGGAGAAACTTCGAACACCTGGGCACTCTGGCTGCCAAATGAAAAGAGGGACAGTTGGACAAAGAAAATGCAATTTGCAGACCTTGTCTCACTGCCACTCGATATTCTGGCAACACAACAAATTCTTTTTGTTGTATCCTGACACTATCGTATCGTGACCCGAGTATTCTGATATGAGTTGTATGGTGAGGCAGAGCAAGCCCCCCGCCCCCCCCCCCACCCCCCCTGATGTGCAGCATCCGCCACCATCACTGTGTGCGTGTGTGAATAAAGACCAACGCAGTAAGATGCTTTGAGAGCTGTTAAGGTTGGAAAGAATGCATTTCTATTTACACTTCACCCACGTTTGGGGAAAATAACTCCTGAAGATAATCACTTGTATATTGCACAGTGATGGATGGGTTTCCTGTGACTGACAGGTCTCCATTCATGCTGTTGCTTGTGTTGTGTCAGCTGGACAATAAGAAGGAATGGCTCCATTCCTGTCAGTTAGTCTGTGATACGCCGTTGAAAACGTTCCAGCAGGTCATTTTTGAGGCTGAAATGGTGAAATGGGAGGAGTAAATAGCTTCTGTAAAGGTCGGAGAAGTCCTCTTCATCAAACAAGAGGACAGACTTGTTCAAACCTGCTTTTCCCTGAGAGGAAATTGGCCAACAAGTGTTTTACATATCGTCACCTTCTTAAAATTATTGCCTAACTCTTTTTTTTTATTTCATTTTTTTTTTTTTGCTCAAATCAGCTCCGTATAAGGTTTTGGCTCCAGTTTTTTGTTTTTCCAAAAAACTTCAAAAACTGACTTTGCCGATTATTTTAAGAAGGCGACTTGTTTGTATGTGTGTGTGTGTGTGTGTGTGTGTGTGTGTGTGTGTGTGTGTGTGTGATCTGACCACTGAACACAAACTCAAACCAAACTCAAACTACAGCAGATCAAAGTTTTAGCCGCAGCAGTTATTTCCACTCATTCTTCATGCCAATACGGCAGCTTCCTGACCCGGCGGGAGGCTACTTGTGCACTGTAAGCGTGAACTGCGATTTGGTCACCTGGCCGGCAGTGAGGGGACGCCAAGTTATATTTTCAGTGTAAGTCATGAAGAGGTGTGCACGTATGTCGCAGGTTAGACAGACAAATGTGAAAAACATGAATTGGGTGTGTACTTCACGTGCTCAAGTCTAAATGCTGCACGCTGAATTTGTGCTGTGGTCTCAGAGCCTTGCAAACATGGAAAATCAATAGACTCAGAATGACTTAATGACACTCATTGTTTACTCAATGTTAACTTTTAGTGTTATACTTTGAGAGGATGTTGATAAAATGTTGAATATTGACGTGAGTAGACGATAGGTGCAACCATTCCATTGTGCTGTGGTCTCAGAGCCTTGCAAACATGGAAAATCAATAGACTCAGAATGACTTAATGACACTCATTGTTTACTCAATGTTAACTTTTAGTGTTATACTTTGAGAGGATGTTGATAAAATGTTGAATATTGACGTGAGTAGACGATAGGTGCAACCATTCCATGGCCATGTCATTTTTTTCTTACCATTTTTCCTCGACTATTTTGAGGTAAGTGGTTGAAGTGGCAAAACAAATGGCCTTCCCTCACTTTAGTTTTTGTCAGGGTTTTGCCTGTGTGTTTTTATGGTGATGTGCAGTGTTTCATTGAGTTTGGACAGAGAGCAGTGGCTGTGAGGGGACTGGGGATGGATGACGGCAGGAGCAACATGAACATGAACAAGTTCATATTTGTGAATGTAGTTTAAGGTTCAATGGACATCAACTATTTTTTTAATCTCTGTGAGCTGAACTTGGCGGTAGTTCTTGTTTTGTATGAACTTGCAAAATGTCGTTGAGGATGTCAAAGCTCCTCCTTGTGCTTTATTTATGCAAGTTGGCCTTTCTCTGCACCCCCCCCCCCCGACATTTACATTCTGCCTAAACCTGAACCTGCTCCTCCACTAACCCTTGATTGGCCCCTGAGTGACACGTAACCTTTAACCTTATCAGAACCACTGTTCCCAGACTGCTTTTCTTCTTACTGGTAAATATTAAAATATTAGAAGCTGCTTAATTGGACGAAATCCACAGCTGCACCATGATCAATGAGAAATAAAGAGAGCTGTGTACTTGTGTGCTCATGTAATCATGGAAATGGAATTTTGTCATTTACTTTTGTCACTTCTACAGCGTTAGCATGTTATTTAACATCTTTGTACTGTGTGTGTGGTGAGGGAGAGAAGAAAAATACAGATTGTGCTTGTTTGTGAAGGCGCTGCCATGTTTTTGTTGTTGTTTTTTTTACAGGTCTTGTAATGGAGTTTATTAGCATGTGAGTAGCAGCCTGGGAGGGTGTCTCATCTGTCCTCTTGAAGGGTGGCCATTTTAGAACTTAATGTTGAAATAAGACGGGGAAAAAAGTTGCCCATTAACTGGAAATCCCCCTCCCAGGGCTAAATTGGTGTAAATAGTATTGTTCCCCCTCTGTCAAAGATATATGAGATGTCGTTTGGCTGATGACTTCAGTATGCTCCAGCCAGGCAGGCGTATAGATATAACAGATCTCCTCCAACACTGCATCTAACCACTGGGCTGTGTAACTGGCCTCATACTGCATTTGTCATGTGATATGTGTGCATATTTGTGTGTGTGTGTGTGTGTGTGTGTGTGTGTGTGTGTGTGTGCGCACAGGGCTGTGTGTGTATTCACAAGCATTTAAGAGATGAAAACAAAGCAGTTGAAGCATGTAGAGAGAAAAAAAAGAAAGAAGGGATGGAGAGCAGAGTGAGCTGCTGTTGGGGAAAATACACATCAAATAAGCTCATGTCAAGTCCAGTGTGGTCCTATAACTTCTCCATTCAACGAGAGGTCAAACGGGGGTCAAGCTCTATTGATTTCTTTCCAGGCTTTGTGGCAGTATTTCTTTCTACTAATAGCATGTGCAGGCCTTTACCAGCCTTGGATGGGATTTCACTGAAGTATATCTGCTCTGATACTGAAAATGTCTCCCTGAGAAATAATGTCACATCCTTATTCTAAGAGATAACAGATACAAATTTTAATATATAATTTAAAGTACATTTGTTTATCTCAATGGATTTATCACATTCGTGCGGCTGATTGTGTTTTATTGTGTCTGTAAGCTTATCGTTTTGCATGTATGTGCATTGCATCCAAGTGTGTGTGTGTGTGTGTGTGTGTGTGTGTGTGTGTGTGTGTGTGTGTGTGTGTGTGTGTGTGTGTGTGCGCACTTAGATATCGGTGTGTTCTTGCATTGGCTGGCATGCAGTGATGGATCGCAGCAGTTCCCTGTTTACCTAGCCTCATGATTTCCTGTGTGTGCATGTAACAAGTGGAGTTTGGCAGGATTAATGAGCACACAGCTTGCTGAACGGGTGTTTGGCTCCACAAAGCACTCCATCATAGCCTGATGCTGCTACCATACCCCTCTAACACACACACACACACACACACACACACACACACACACACACACACACACACACAGCACTCTGCAACTCGCCACTTAACCCTGCTCTTAATTACACATGCCTAGGCAACTCCTGTTAAACACACACACACACACACACACACACACACACACACACACACACTTCTATGTTTATGTGTACTCTCCACTGTAGGTAAATTGTTCTAATATGTCTGCTTCTGTCAGGTACAGAGGAGGAAGTGATGGTGACGCGCCACCAAAAGTTTGAACTTGATATCTCTCTTGTTTTCTTTGTCATCATGTTTTAAGCAAAGATTTGGCGTAAAATGCTTTAGAAATCATTTGTAGAGATTTTAGACGACATCCTTGTGAACAATTTCCAGTCTTCTTGTTACTGACAAGGCCTTAAAGATTAGCCATCCATCAAACTGGCTGGCTAGCCAGTATTAGCTAGTGCTTTTGCTCATGCACAGCCACAGCTTAATGGAGCAACCGCTGATTTTATGTGTCAGGCAAGCCAGGTTTATCTGTGTAAAAGATTACAGCAGAACACCAAAACTGCTTCGTATGAAACATGAAAGGTATAAATATGAATTTTAAAGTAAAATTTGAATGCAATCAAAATAAATATAAATTGAAAATAGAAAATAAGCTAAAATCAAATTTAACAAAGGTGTCTTTGCAGGACCATTGCAGTGTTTCATGAGTTTGTTCCAGATGTGTAGGGAATGAAAACTGAAAACGTCTTCTACATGTTGAGTCCATCAATCCATTCATTTTCTACCTCTTATCCTGTTAGGGGTGGTGGGGGGTGGAGCCTATCCCAGCAGCCTTCAGGTGAGAGGTGGGGTTCAGCCTGGACGGGTCACCAGTCCATCACAGGGCCAACACATAGAGACAGACAACCATTGGCTCTCACAGCCACGCCTACGGTCAATTTAGAGTCTGGATTAACCTGGTCCCCTCTTGATGTCTTTGGACTGTGGAGGAAGCTGGAGTACCAGAGAGAACCCAGCAGGAACAGGGAGAACATGGAGACTCACACAGAAAGATCCCGTGCTCCAGCCGGGACTCGAACCCAGAACCTTCTTGCTGTGAGGCGAGAGTGTTTTTCCTCAGTGCGATGAAGATGGGTTGTTTTCAGCCTGTATGGTTTTAGGACTGTACTAGTCAAGGATGGTTGTGGATTATCGGTTTGTATCGCTAAAATTTCTGCCAACGTTTATAGAGATATCATGAGATGTTGCCGCTAACTCTGTGTATTTAAGCCAGCAGCTTGTGGTGATGAGTAGGAGTAATATTTCCCCTGCTCAGCTAAACTAAACTAGCCGTATAACTGAAGCATATTGTTAATCAAAAAGGATCAGTTAGTAACGATTTCAAAGAAAGAAAATCTATGCACAAACAACAAAAAAACGTAACAAAAAGTCATTCAGTAATAGGAATGCTAATTAACATACTCATAAAGACAGGGGAGGGTGAGAGAGCACAGAGAAAAACGAGAGAGAAACGATGTTACGGTCCCCCTTAAAGAGGCTCTGAGATTATCATCATAAAAATATTAGAGCGCTTCTGTTTTTATTTTGAAGGCACAATCCTTCCTCTGGAAATGGTTTTCTATTTTTAGATAACTGATGGAGGATGATACTTGAGAAGACGGACAAAAAAAAAGGTCAAAATCAACCCATAAAGTTACTTCATAATGGCAAATGATTGGGGAGTTGATTCTCCACATCCACCTCTAACAGGTTGATGTACTGACTGCTCTCAACTTTCATTTCCTACCTCAGGTGTGACAGGAGGTAACTCAAACTAAACATGTCCATGTGTGTGTCACATGGACTGGATATTAAGTTTTTTGTGCGTTCGCATGTGTTTTATTTGTTTTTGTGCAAGAAGCAGTAGTGCACCACTTTCTTCCAGTGTTTTCGTGTCGGTGCGTGTGTGTCAGTCTTTGTGTGTGTGTGGCCTGAAGTGGGACTGGTAGAAAGGAGGACAGGCGGGTAGAGCAGAAATCAAATCACTTAATTGCTGCATTTTTCATCTCCATCTTTTGTTGTATGGCGGCTGAGGGCCGGCGAGCAACTCTGGCTGTGATTCATGGATGTCAGGGAGGCCCGTGAGCGGCGCCATCCCTCATCGGCACCCGGCTGCCTGCGTACCCAAAGCACCCACACAATTACTGTGATGAATATGACTTGTTTTTGTTGTTTGTTTGCTTTTCCATTCTTTTACTTCACTACCCTCATCTGGTTTTAGTGAGAATGGGATGGTGCTTAATGCACCGGCGGAGTTGTCAGAAATAAACAATTTAGCATTTCAGGTTCATTCTCCCCTCTGCTCCCTGTGGAGGAGAGCCCACTGTCTCTGGAATGAGCAGATACAGTCAGATAGGTATGCATGGACAGAGAGAGAAGGGGGAGGTCCTGATAAGGAGGAGATAAATAAAAGGATGGGAAAGGAAGGAGGGATATCACCAAGGAAGGAGTTGTGAAAGAGGAAGGAACAGAAACGTATAGGAAGTAAGTGACAAAGAAGATGAGGAGCTGGATGAGGAACAGGAAGACAGATGAGAGGAGGAGAACTGGAAGGAAAGATAAAAGAGAGCGAGGAGACGGAGAGAACAATGATAAGATGGAGCGGAGCCTTCCAGTATCAGGTTTGGTGGGTGACAAGTCAATAATGTACCTCCTCCATGCTTTGTGCACAGTAAATTAATCTAATCTGGCCATCTAGAACATTTGTACCTCTTCCATTTTGTTATAAAAGAGTTGCTACTAAGACACGTTCTGCAGCTTGATGTTTGACTCTTGCATTGTGGACAAGTGCCGTTGCATTGTAACAGTAGCACTTCATCAGAATTACTCATAAGTTTTAGAGGAAATAACCACAGAAGGACCTCACCATCATTTGACAGGAAGTTAATGGAAACAGTTATTATGGGCTTGTGTTTGCATAAGCAGCACATAGTATTATTCCTCATATTTATTTATTCTTCCTCACTTTTTGTACGTCCAACTCTTCCCACAGCTTTGAGAAAACCCCAGCAATATATACATCAAAACATTAATCTTGATTGGTACAAGTGTGCCTTTCGTGTGGTGATCAAGCCAAAGATGGTGACAAAAATACCCCAAACCCCCCCCCCCCCCCCCCCCCAAAAAAATACTTGTGGAAATGGTTTGTGGTCTTTTTCGGAGCCACGCTAGCTGGTCACACCTGGCTGTGGACAATACATTTTAGCAGATACCAAAACATAGAACTTTATGTTAAATTTTTTTTTTATATCCACTATCAGGTTTACGATATCAAAATTGATGTTCTGTAACAATTTTGGCTTTACAACGGCCGCTGGCATCACCCGGAGTGGAGAGAGGCTGTAAATTCTTCTGTAGAATTGTTGCCCAACTCATACTCAGAACCACAAATTTCATGACACCAACATAATTTTGGGCAGAAACCCATCGAAAAATGTCTCTCTATCCCCGGCGATTATTCCTGTCTAGCTTGCTACGTAGAGAGTGGCACATATTTTGCTTTTTATCACCCTCCAGATATCCCATGGGACGACCCTCAGCCCCACTGACTCCCACCTTACATCAGAGCAGGATTTTGAGGCCTAGGGGGAAATGCCTCTTTTTTGTCATTTGTTTTGATAAAATAAAATAAAATGAACTACATCTGTGTGTTCAGGATGTTCGCCTTCCAACATGAAAAAATTAAGCAGATAGCCATCACTGCAGGCACATAGCTTTCACTTGAGTATTAGGGGGTACTAAAAATTAGGTGGGGGGTCTGGGGAAAATTTTGAGTTTCATACATTTAATTTCCTGCATTCTGATGGATTTTTAGACGCCCATTTTCCTTTTTATCAGGCGCGCCACCAGGATTCAATCCTGCCACTCCCGGTATGTGCACGCAAATCTACCGTATGTGCACACTCACTCACTGCACTATTCGTGTTACCGTTTGTAGGTCTATTGAAAAAAAGACAAATTGCCAGTAGTAACAGTAGCTAGACGTTAGAAGAAAGCCGTCGGTGGTAAACTCACGCAGTTACCACCAACGGCTTGTGACAAGGTAGCCCAGGCAATGCACTGACAGGGCTACCCAAAACCGGGCTAAGCTAGTTAACATTAGCTAGCTGGCTAATTTTCTTTATAATTCCGGTTACAGCATACAGCTCATAGGCAGAATGGGGTTTCCTTTGAGTAACGTTAGCCAGCTAGCTAACTTAGCTATGTTACTCCAACACAGAGGGGACCCAAGTCTGATCACTTTGAAGCAAAAATCCTTCCGATTTATCACCTCGGATTTTGTAAACACTCAAATAAGTACCGGTAACTTTACTGTAGCTAGCTAACGTTCGGTCCATCTGTTTCAGTGAGTCAGTGAGTGTTTACAGAATTTCGATGATTAAAATTGGGTTATAACAAAAAAAATGGAAGGTCTAATCATTCCATGGATGGTTGCAAACGATTCCTGGTGCAATTTTATACAAAGGAGAGTTGGATTTATGGACTTCTTGAAGGATTTCTGAGGGCCAGACCTGACTGCTAGCGAAAGCGAAGTGCAGGGGGAGATTGGAAAAGGCGGGCCAAGCGACAAAAATGGTATTTTCCAAAAGAGGGGTGTATGAATTTTCTGAAAACCATTTAAGCTATATCTAACGCATAATATGACTGTTTAGAGCCTTTGTGCTATTATAAAAGCCTATTTTGGTGAAGTAGTTATCATTCATGGTATTTTTGGGGGGGACAAATTCACCTTTTGTAAATATTTGGGGGACTTGTACCCTGTAAACCCCCCTAAATCTATGCCCTTGCATCACTGTATGGTTGTGATACAGAAAGGCAGCGTACTAGCAGTGTGCCAACATTCCTGTATCAGAGCGATCGGCAGCTATTTGTTTCAATGACAAACAGCTGCTGTTAGCATTTTAGGAAATTGCAAGTATACTTTTTTTAAAATTTTGTCTTCAAAATAAAAGATGCCAATATGAAAGTCTGCTGAAGAGAACTCACATCTGCTACAACATTTTGTCTTCAAAATAAACATCTTGCCCATATCATAACAATTTTTTTTCTTTAATTAGTATTAATAAAAGTCTTGACACTAAAAAAATTCACTTATGGGGACTCACAGCCAATGAAATATTTTGCTTTTAAAATAAAATGATGACAAATCTCATTTGTAATTTTTTTTTATGTCCTCAAATTAAAAGGTTTGACAATAAAAACAGTCAATTGTTATATTTCCCTTCAGAATAATAGTCCTCTCTTCATTGACTGAGTGACCCGGGAGCTCAGTTCCACACACACACCGAGCTGCAGGCCCATTCAAAAAATCTGCAGGAATTTTTTTTGTTCCACCGCTGTCAGGGTTTTGGCTGGTGGGTTTTCCAACAATGTAGCTGCTAAAAGAGTGTTTTCTGTTGTACATTTGTACAGCCTTCATCTAGTATTGATATCTTGGATGACAGCTCTAAAAATCCTAAACTGGGAAAGAGAAATATGTTGAAAGCTTTTGAGTGTGATCAAAAAATAAATATGGTGGGGGATCTTTTTTCTCTGAACACATTTGTCGTATTTATTCTGAACCTATTGATTGTATTTGTTGCGTATGATTGCTTTGGGTTTACCAGAGTTAAACAGACTGTATGGATCAAGAAAGCCTTTAAATGATCATGCAGCACTTTAACCCAGGTGGGAGGCACCAGAATCTGCTTTAAGTGTGAATTCACCAGTGTTCAGTTTGTCATTTATTCTGAAAGTGATGTTCACCATACAGTACGACAGATTTTGAAAGTGGAATGATGATGATGATTGATTGACAGTACAAGTGAAGTTACTTTATTTCTGGGTAACAAAAGCCGATGTGGCAACCTCAGGGGATCTTCACCTCACCTTGAATCAAGACATCACCTCATTTATGATCAAGTATCACAAATCATCATTTGAGTTGTTGAGTTTCTGTGTGTTGAGGAGGTCTCACCGTCGTCCGCGCACCACGTGACTCAACCACATCACCATGAATACATCCAGTGTGGTGTAGTGAAGTGGCTGTTTCCTCTCTCTCTTACTCTCTCACACACACACACACACACACACAGAAGCTTTGATCTCACACTTGACAAAATAAACCTGCTCTGGCAGTGAGGTTGCCTCCCTATTGTCTCTACATGAAGTAGTGTATGCGTGTATCTCTCTCTCTTGTCTCGCACACACACACACACACACACACACACACACACACACACACACACACGTCAGGGAGGAACAGACAACTAAGATTAAACGACAGCTGAGGCGTAGACGTCACGTCCTTTCATCACATTGTGTGTGTGTATGTGTGTGTTGTTCGTCCCTCTCAGCGGTGGACAGGAGTGGATTCGAGCGTACTGGGGAGAAGAAAGGCTGTGTGCAGGGACACTGCATGTGTGTGTCTGTGCATGACTTTCATATTAAACCCGCCTGCAGCTGGAAGAGGAAGTGAGATGATTTTTTTTGTGTGGGGGTGATAAAAACGCTTAATCATGTGACTTGATGTGAAGTATGTAGGGAATCTCAACGCAGCTTTGACCCCTGAAACTGGAGGTGATATAACACACGCTGGGATGCTCCCTCATTAGGAAACACGAGGAAGCTGCTTCACAGCACTCAGGGCGTCATGCCAGCTGAAATATTTGGGTCCTTCCCCACAAAAACAAAACAGCTAACATCCTTTCAAACAGCAGCGCTACAGAGTGGCAACGCCGTGGGTGTTAACCTGCTGCTGGGACTGTTGGAAGAAACCAACAACAGGGAAAGGGTATGGCAATATTTTTCTTAGGTATAATCTGTGACATAATGAGAATTTGAACAATTTTGTACTCAAATTTACAATGATTTGTCATAGGCATTATAATATTAGAATAAAACAAAATGAAAAAAAAAACCAAAACATCATCACTGGACAAACCCTTCAGTGGTTAGCATTTAGCAGGTATCAGCATTTCTCGCTCCAGCAGGGCTCTCTGGAACATGGCTCAAGTCAAGTAACATTTTTTTTTTTTTTTGAAAAGGCAAAGCTGAACTGCATTACAAATGCAACAGTGTTTTTTCTTTTAACTGGCTCACATTTGCTCCCGGAAACACAAACACGATGTGATTAAAATGCATTAGTAAATAAAGGATCTTCCAGGCAGCCTGGAGAAATGCAGACAGGCGCATTCTCTGATTTGCATTCAAGTAAATAGCTTTGCACGACTTTCATTACATGATGAGATGTGTACTGTACTTGTTTGAAGAGATTGAGATGATCTAAGAAAATATGGTTTCATTCATTATAATGTGTATTTGTAAGGAAAGCAGTCAGACAACATTTAAAATCTGCTTGTCAGCAATCGATAACTGAAAATATAAGAGGGTACTATGATTAATCATGGTTCAGTTCATGCTTAGTTCATGAGCGATGAATAGGTGTTACTTAAACATAATTACTCATTAATTAATGCTCTTTGTGCTGCTTATGGTAAGGTGGAAACCATGTTTCCTTAAGCAACCCTTCACCCCAATCCGCCAACCCTCCTTCCATCAGGAAATCATTACTAGACTCATTAGTTGAATGCTAATTAATGGTTAAACAATTATTAATTAACTCTTAACGTACCTGAATCATAATACATTACCACGTTACTTTTGCAACATTTCAAACCAAATTGATTTTTGAGCTACTCTGTCTTATACTTATTTTTTATAAAGTTTAATCTCATATTCAAACAAATTTTTTTTCAGAGCCAGAGAAACTCAAGTATCCTAAACAGGGACGACACAAATTATTGTTATTTTTAACATAATGATGAAAAATAATGATCACGAGAGCAAAACTGAACAAAGCAAATAAAAGGACGATTGAACTGTGGAACAGATGCTGGTTGTTCTTTCACTGATACATCAGCACACTTGACTGATGATATCTATACCTCACTGTCATAAGTACATTCATTCTGTTGTATAGCCATACATCTCCGTCCAGCTATGCTGCACTCACACACACACACACACACACACACACACACACACACACACACTGTCTGATCAGTTTTCCTTGATGCAGTATTTATAAATACAAGATTCAGAACAGAGCATCTAATGAGGAAGACTTCAGTGCACCGCTGGCCTCAGGGCACACAGTGATCCGTGTGTATGCGTGTGTGTACTTGTGCACATACCTACGTAGGTGTGTGTGTGTGTGTGTGTGCATAGAGTGTAGCTAGATTTTAAATATTAATCTCAAGGTCAAAGGGACGGAGCTTTTTGATATTCATGTGGGGTTCGTGTACCCGGTGCATGGTGCTGAAGTCTTCCCCGCAACTGCTGCTTTTCTCAGCCAGTCATTATGTCTGCAACTGCTTCTCCTTCTCTTCCTCTGATGTGTCGGCACCGAATCGATCCTGACTGTGTTCGCTGACAGGCTCACAACATATGCAGTCATTTAAAGGTGATGCATGTTCTGTAATGTTTTACCACTGAAAAATCATTACCTCATCCCTGATTAGCAGCATGTTTGACTGTGTACTGGCAAGACAGACTTCAGCATAAAAGGATGTTTACTGTGTGTGGTGCTACCAAAGCAAACATCCATCCATCCATCCATTTTCTTCTGCTTATTCCCGTTAAGGGTTGCGGGGGGGGGGGGGGGGGTTGGTGGAGCCTATCCCAGTGGCTACGGGCCAGAGGTGGGGTTCATGGCAGGGCCAACACATAGAGACAGACAACCATTGGCTCTCCCAGCCACACCTACGGTCAATTTAGAGTCTGGATTAACCTGGTCCCTCTTGATGTCTTTGTACTGTGGAGGAAGCTGGAGTACCAGAGAGAACCCAGCAGGAACAGGGAGAACATGGAGACTCACACAGAAAGACCCCGTGCTCCAGCCGGGACTTGAACCCTGAACCTTCTTGCTGTGAGGCGACAGTGCTGACCACTGAACCACCGTGCCGCCCCAAAGCAAACAATTTAGCAATTTTCTGTCAGTTGAGAGTAAAATACCAGTCACAGCTGTTTTCATCCTCTTCAGCTAACAGGAGGCGGAAGAGGACCGCAATTTTACTGGAGCACTGTTTTCATGTAGCTTCATCAGCTGAACAAACTAAGGTAAAGAAATGTAAAATAATTTGCTCTTGATTAACTTGTGATTTTAAAATGCTTTTAAATGTTCTGTATTTTGTATTAACTTGATCATAAAGACATCTGAGAAGTCCATTTCATCCAAATTTCTAAGAGTCAAAAATAAAATAATGGGTCGCTGTCCCTTTTACAAAGTAAAACCAATGACTGCTGATGAAGAATAGTTAAAATGCTACATACAAACATCCTTCCTTTGTGTGTGCATACGTGTGTTTGTGTAGCAGTCCACTATTGTAGTTAAGTTGAGTGCTTATGAGATTCCTGCTTATTTACGCCATTTGTCAGACTTCTTCCTTTGCTTGGTGAAGTAAGAACTGCCGAATCTACAGGAAACCAACCAAGAAGGTGCAGAAGGGAGGGTGTGTGTTGTTGTACAGGTATGTTGTCGTGTCATGTAGAAGTTGTTAAGCTTCTGTAATGTGAACAAACCCTGGACTCAATGAGCCACACGCCCTTTTGTTCTGGAGAGGAGCTGCTGATACATCCCATGCCTCCCGCTTGTGCTGCTTCTGTCCAGTAACTCTGCTGGCGTGTCGCTCGTGCTAAAATATAAGCCACATGCAGTCAGTCAGTCCGAACGTGGGCACACAGGTGAGGACGGTGATTCTCTGGTTCCTCTTAAACCTCTCTAAGAGAACTGCATAACTGCACTGTTTGCTGTCAGACTTTGTCCACGCAGTCTTGTCTGATTTTTAAAGCGCAATTTTTTTTTGAAAACAAATTTTGTCCGCACTATTACTTCCAGGTAATTTAAAACACCTGACCAACAGGAAAAAAAAAAAATCCACCTTTCTTCTTTGCCCTCTTTTCATCTGGTGAGCAGCAAAACTGCGTCATAGCAAACATCTGCTGAGTGCATTCAGTGGTCGTGACATTATCTGACAAAATCAGCATAAATACAGGCTTATGACGGCAGCTGCGGCGCCGCACCATTCGCTGTATCAACATCTATAATGAGTGAACCCAGAGAAAGTTAGACAGGACAGAAGGTCGATGCCGCTTCTGCTGGGCAGCTGCAGATGTGGAGGGATCAGCCTGCTCGCGAGAACACACAGCTAAAGCCACTGAAATACTCACAAACGATATCCTTTCGATGTTTGATTCGACTCAGCAGTAGACGCATTTGCTCAATAAGACTGATATTTCAGTGAAAAATAGTCGTCGTCATTTTGAAGTATCTCATTACAAATTCAAATTCAAAAATAAAATTGCCCCCAAATACTTTGACGCTCTCTTGAAAAAAGATAAAAGTGTGGGTATTTAAGATATTTTTCTGCAATTATTTTGGCATCATGGATCAAAATCCCACAACAACCTTTCACCCTTCGGTAAATCATGTGATTTGAGACGCATCTAGACTTCTGCACAACATCTCGGCTCTGTCTGGCTCTGAGAAGTCTCCATGAGATGGGGAGCCTTGTTCCTATTGGCTGTTCCCCTGAGCAGCTGCACCTATGACACTTAGAAAGCTTGAATTGATGGTGAAAATCTTGAAGGAAGGATCACTATCGCAGCATTGGCAGCAACTGTTTACTTCCCAAAACCACATAAAATATAAGAAAACACAAACAGAAGACTAAAAGAGAAAAGAGAGATTAGCGACACAAGCGATGAAACGCTGTTAAAATCTCCAGAGTACAGATACGCGGATCGATTGGCTCTTACACATCTCTCTTACACATATTTAGAATCCTCAACCTGCCACTCAAAGGATTTATTCCCTCCAGCTCATATAAGCGACACCCACAATCAACCACATGGACATTTTGTCCTCCTGTTTGAGTGCAGAGTGACTGACTGAGGATCCAAACTCAACTCAATCATGGCTAGCGGGAGACCCATGGAGGGAACAGGAAGGCAAAAGGCTGTGCTTAAGTAGTTACACACTATGATAAATTTGTGTGTGTGTGTGTGTGTGTGTGTGTGTGTGTGTGAGAGAGAGAGAGAGAGAGAGAGAGTGTTGCCCTTTCAGGCAGGGACTCATTTGTTTAGTCAATACATGTTCTCTATCTATGTACTTTAGGTGGTTACTGAATGCTGCAACTATTTTGGAAATTCACTGATTTGCAATGTTCCCTCGAGCCAAAATCAGAAACTCAGCTGGAGCCTCTTTTGATGAGGTTCTCCAAACAGCTTCTGAGAACTTCACTTATTTCACAAGGTCAACATTCAACATCCAGTCTTGCGCAAGTAACAGAAGGCGAGAAGAAGTGGTCCAAACAGCTGATTTAATCTCTGAATCTATTATTGCCTCCTTAGTCTTATGTTCCCTGGTTCCCTGGGCCCTGTATGAGGCTGCCTACTGCTCTGTTCCCATATTGTAATCTTGACAAATACAAGATACACTTGCTTCTGCTTCTGTTATAGATTTTAAAGAGGAAAATATCATCAATCAATATCTTAAATATTACCTGTCAGCCAACTCTCATGCTGCTCCACTGCTGTGATCATGTAATCGTCACAATCTCAGCAAACAAAAGGCAATCCTCACCAACCGCCCAGTTCTAAGTCTCGATTCCTCGTTCCACGTCGCTGTTCCTAAATTCACCTGTGCTGCAGTTTGATTGGCTGTCTTATTAATGATGTCACTGTGGTCTCTCACTGCACCGCCAGCTTGGTGCTGGTCTCCAAGAATCCCAGCAGAAGGAAGAAATGAAGCGGTTGTTTAGGTGTTTTAAGCTGAAGGAAATGACCTTTAGATGTCAGAAGTGATTGTCGTGTGAACACAGAGTGTCTGTACTTAGACAGCTGACGGTAGCCAGACCTGAGCAGGTCGGTAGTCGTTGGCTGGTCAGGTGGAAAGGATTTGATGACTGATTTTTGCGTTGCCCATTAAATCAGATAAGAGAAGCCACATTGCAAGACGCATGTAAGATGTGATGCAACACTTTAACTCAGGAGACAGGTGTGTCTGCGAAAATAGACTCATAGAAATATGAGCAACATTCGCTGAAGACTCAACATTTCTGATGTCTTTCAAAATAAAAGCTCTATCAAGCACATTTGTTCGAAGAATTCCCTCATTCGTTTAAAGTCATTTGAACGTTCCTTTTGTGTAGCAACATACTATATTGTTACTAGTTCACGGTTTTATTTTTGAAGTGTACAGTCAAACCTGATTTAATCAGGCTAATTTATATTAAAAATATAAGAAAAAACTATGCTGTGGAGAGCACTACAAAAGCTCACTCCTTGAAAGACAAGAGCGGAAACTAATTTTAGACTTAAAACAGGCCAGGTGAAGAGGGATTTCTCTCTCCCTCTATCTCTCTTTTTACACTTTCAGATACACAGAATTCATGTTAATACTAAATATAAATTAAATGTATCAAATGACTTGAGAAACTTTCATATTGATGAGAATTATTAAAGACAGGGCTGGTGGAGGCAGCATGTGTGAACCACAGCGCCGATGAGACGCAGCAGTCAGTAAAGCAGACGTGCCACAGAGGCTGATGCAGGTGTGTGTCCCAGGCCTAAAGCGGCCGTAGGGAAGAGACGGTGCTGTCAGACAGGGTAAAGATGTCAACCGAGGCCAAAACAGAGGTTTTATCCCATGTGTTGAAATTTTATTTGTTTCCAGACTTTGGTCATGGTTGTTTAAGTCATCATCATTTAAGATGACTACTTTGACATAACTTCCTGAAGCTGAGAAGGACTTGAACCAATTCTAATAAACTGAAGCTTTCTCTCCGGTACTCCGGCTTCCTCCCACAGTCCAAAGACATCAAGAGGGGACGAGGCTGATTGGAAACTAAGACCACCACTCAAGCCTTTTTTATATGAAAGAGAGGTTTTCACTTTGTTTGGACTGTCTTCAGTTTCTGTGTAAGTTTGTTGATTGGTTAAAAGTAGCTTGTGAGGGACAGCTGATTCATCCAATCACCTGCTTAGTATTTTTTGAAAGTGCTTGCCCTTTTGCAAACGGTTTAAATTTCTAAATTCAAGATTCAAATAACTGCATTTACTTATTTCTTAATCCCTGTGGGGCAATTCAGTTCCAACATCCACAATCAAGCAGCATTCAGGCACTTGAGACCAAAGGAAAGCGGCAAACACACAGGTTGACATGCACGGGTACATCGGGAACCATAATTCCAGTAAATACATATTGAACAAATACATGTACAGGAGTGCTTCCCAGCTGGTTCTGTGTACACAAATGATCTGGTGTGTTGGCTTGGTACTCAGCGGACTACAGTCCTAATCTGCTGTACCTCCTTTTTCCTTTTGGAGCAAGTCAACTGGGACCTGGACTCTGACCAGACCTGACCTCTTCCTTAAGTACCTATTAAAAACTCATATTGAGCAAATAAAAACACTATGACATTGAAAACCAAATGATGAATTTACTCATTGCTCCTTTAAATGGAGCCCAGCACTGTCAGCTGGTGTTCCTCAGTGACATTTAAGAATGGTTTTTTCAGAAAACAATGCCAGCTGGGTTTTTTTTTCTTTGATTTATTGGTTAAGAAAATAGCTGGATGGAATGGAATCTATTTTTTTTTTAATGTGGGAGACATTATGCACTGTACACCGTCTGTACCAGATGTCCCCTGTCAGCCTGTGACACATAAAAATACCCACAAGACATGGGATTAGCTTGTGTAATCTCACAGTCACGTCTCCAAGGCTCAGCGGTGTCCCCTTCATATTCTACCTGGGAGTTTGTCCATTTCCTCTGCTCCTTAGTCCAAATAGTATTTGGTGTGTCTCCACTGCCATGTCAGCAGATGTAGCTGTCTGTCATTGTGTTTTAACGGACTAACTCCTGGCTTTCTCCATCACTGTCAGAGACACTGATCTGAGCTGCACTCAGGTGTGTAACTGACTGCTCTGTTTCCCCGTAATTACACTGTGAGCTTCATGCAGTCTCCAATGCTAGTGTGAGAGAGAGAGAGAGAGAGAGAGAGAGAGAGAGAGAGCAAATGTGTGTGTGTCTTTTCACCCCAGGCGGAAACATGTCATTTCCCATGCTCCTGTCCTTCTGGTAGACAGATACAATATTAAGAGCCACAAATCTGAGTGTGAGTTGAGAGGAGACATGGAGGTAGGGTGTGGGGGAGGTGTGTGTGTGTGTGTGTGTGTGTGTGTGTGTGTGTGTGTGCGTGGGGGGGTGGGTGGGTTGACAGTAATAATAGCATATAGACAATAGTCAGAGTGGGACACGGGGATTGAGTGCAGTCGTACAAGTCATGTCAAAAGACAGGATGTGTAGACAAAAAGGATATCAGACATAAATCTCTGTTTGAGAAGAGAAGAACTGAATGCAGCAGTGTCACACAGTCTTATCTCAGTCACAGCGTGAATTCTTTTTCTGCATGCTCAATTATCTTTCATGCCAACTCTGTTACAGTATATATTCCTATGCCTTCATGATTTCCCATGGAATTCACATCACTTTTCTTCATACTGTGAAACATTTGCCACGGAACTTGCAATTGATATTAAATCATATTGTTTCCTAATTCTCAATAGTCCATTATGTCATTATCAAGTCAGCAGGACCATCCATCGCTTTCGCCTGACACTGCCAGGACTTAAATACTGTGGCGGCTAATGTACTATGGATGTGTGGACACAGGATTCAATGAGGTACTCTCACTGTGTTGGCTGCACAGATCTGTTACTGTGCCTGTCTGTATCTTGCGCGCTGCAACATCCGAGACCACGCTGATGTAGACAATAGTGTTGAGCTCAACATGCAAAATCACACCGCTGCATGACAAGTTACCAGAAACTATATGAGCAATACTGTGTAATTTCATTTAATTAGTCCTTAGCTTTTAAAATAATTTGGGAGTTTACTGGATTAGCATGGCTCAGAGGTAGAGTGGCCGTCTAGCAACAGAAGGGTCGCTGGTTCAATCCTCACTTCCCCAGTAGCATGTCCAAGTGCCCTTGAATGAGATACTGTAGCCCTAATTGCTCCCAAAGGCCCTGCGACAGACTGGGGTTACCCCCGTCCAGGGTGAACCCTGCCTCTCACCCAATGTCAGCTGGGATAGGCTCCACTCCAGCTCCAGCCCCCCCCCCCCCCCCCCCCGGCCCTTAATGCATAAGCAGTGTAGAAAATGGATGGAACTGGATTTACTGTTCATTAAATGGCTGTATTTTAAAGCACTCTTGATTGAACATGTCACCATTTTTCCTCACTTCTATTGACATGAAATTTTCACCAGATTTCGTAACAACCCATACATCTGCAGGAATCAAACCTTAGATGTCCATAAAGCATCTGTAATAAAATGGAATGACTCTGGGAAAAGTATTGAACACACTTAAATGTATTTAATACTTCATACAAAAGCCTTTGTTGGCAGTAACAGCTTCAAGACGCCTCCTGTATGGAGAAACTAGCTGCATGCATTGCTAAGATGTGACTTTGGTCCATTTTCCCACACAAGCAGTCTTCCAACCTTTTAAGGTTTCACGGGCCTCTTCTATGAACTCTGATCTTTCGTTCTTTCCATAGATTTTCTCTTGGATTCGAGTCGGGTGATTGGCGGGGACATTCTAGCAGCTTTATTTTATTTTTCTGAAACCAAGTGAGAGTATCCTTGGTTGTGTGTTTGAGATCATTGTCTTTGCTGAAATGTCCACCCTCGTTTCATCTTCATCATCCTAGTCGATGGCAGATTTTTGAATCAAGAATGCCCCGTTACATTTTTCCATTCATCCTTCAATTATAGGAAGTTTGCCAGTGCCATTTGCTGAAAAACAGCCCCACACCATGATGTTCCCACCTCCAAACTTCACTGTTGGTGTGGTGTTTTTGGGGTGATGTCCAGTGCCATCTGACCTCCAAACATGATGTGTCTTATGGCATCCAAAGACCTTAATTTAGGTCTCATCTGACCAGACTATGCTCTCCTAGTATTTCGTAGACTTGTCTAAATGTTGTGCGCAAATTTTAAACGACCTCCAACAGGTTTTTTCTTCAGCAAAGGAGTCTTGCGTGGCGAGTGTGCTTACAGGTTATGACTGTTGAGTGTGTTACTTCTTGTTTTTGTTTTTTTAAACAATTGTACCCGCTAATTCCAGGTCTTTCTGAAGGTCTCCACAAGTGGTCCTTGGCTCTTGGACAACTCCTCTGATATTTCTTTTAACTCCTCTGTCAGAGCACCTGGTCTTGGCCGCTTTATGGTGAAATAATGTTTCCACTTCCAGATTATGGCTCAGCTGTGCTCACAGGAACATTCAGAAGTTTAGAACCAATTGTAACCAATGCCATCAGCATGTTTCACAACATGAAGTTTGCAAAGGTATTCCACGCTCTTTGCTTTTACCCATCATGAAGTGTTCTTGTGTGACACCTTGGCAATGAGTCACCTTTTTATAGGCCATCAGTTGGAACTGAACCAGCTGATATTCATTTGCACTGACAAGGGGCAGAACTGCCTTGTAAATACTGGTAGATTTCAGCTGCTGTCTTGGCTGTCTGTGCCTTTTTGCACCTCCGTTTCTTCATGTGTTCAATACTTTTTTTCCCTGTGCCATTCCATTTTTTTAACACATAATTTAATTTATGGACATCTATGGCTTGATTCCTGCGCATGTGTGGGTTGCATTGGTTGTGACCAACATCTGGTGAAAATTTCATTTCAGTAGCACCTTTTGAAATATATTTACTGAGAAAAACGGTGATGCGTTTCATACTTACTTTACCCGCTGTGAACGTGTGTGTGTGTGTGTGTGTGTGTGTATATATAAATAAATAAATATATATATATATATATATATATATATATATATATATATATATATATATATCATCAATCAGCATTTTCAATCCATGCTGATACAGAAAAGAGAACAATACTGGAAAACTCTGCTAAAAGATCAAGGCCAACTCTCTGGTGTACTTTAACAAGCTTTCTTCTTCTATCTCAAGTGGTTCAGAAGTAACTAAGTAATTAATGGGTTTCGAACTCATACCATGACACTAAAGACCTCCTGTTCTGACCCTTTTTACTTCAACTTCTAAGCCATTTCTCTGCGACTGAAATGCAATTGCCATGTTGGGTCTTACTGAAAAAGGGATGATGATCGAGGCCTCTGGATTGTACTTAATGGTGTTCTCACCATCAACGGCCTCCACCAGCATTGATGACAACACAAGATGTTCACCAACTGTAGGTCAGAGTAACGTTTCAACTATTCACAAGAGTTTTCTCTGAATGATATGGTTATGCTTCATTTAACCTGAGCGCGCCTGTAACAAATTGCTTTACAAACTGTAGCCACGACTCCCGTTTCTATTAACATATTATATTGCACATTAGTATCATGTTAGAAAAGGTTAATGGAAACAGTGGAATTTGAAAAATGCCCAAAAAGTTTTTACTCTTTATTTGAGGTCCGTTTTTTTTCCGAAAAGGGTTAATGTGTATTTTAAGAGATGGGGATGGCTTTGTGAAAGAGTTCAGTGAGCTGGTGAGCCGGTGAGCTTTTAACTCGCATTACAAAATAAAACATGCAGACATTTTATCCTGAGCTGCTGACAGTTTGATGCCGGATAACATTTGAGAGTTTAGAAAAACCTCTGTTCAGAGACATGACTCTCAGTAAACCTCTGCTAATTAATATACTTCAAAATGAGCTCTGATATGGCCTGACTGACTGAGACAAGCACGACGCTTGTCCAGAACCCTCAGAATTTGTATAATTGGTGCAGACCTCCTGACGATTGAGTTCAAATTTCCTGATAAATAAAAATAGAAACTTAGGTCATGTAGTGGTAGGAGTTTTAGGGCATTCCAGTCCACCTTTGAGACACCTGCAGAAACAAAGCCACGTCCCTCTCTTGCTCTTGCGCACAAACATGTATAAATACACTGTATACCCCCCCCCTCCCCCCGCTGAGCCCTGAGCCCTACAGCACAGCCAGGTTGCTGTTCCATAGGTCACATCAGATGGCTGGCACGCTTGAGCCCTGTTGACAGCTTGTTGTTTACAGTATGTGCAGCCAGCGTGGGGCAGCCGCTGCAGATCGGGGGCCTGGCGGGAGGCGGATATGGGAATGTGTGCGTGTGTGTAACATGCGGGTTTTGGGAGGAGGGATGGAGGCAGTGGCGGCGGAGTTGTAGTGGCGTTAGGGGGGTTGATGTTGGCAGGGGGTCCGGGGCAGGTTGCTTAGCAGGGAGCCCCTGGCGTGAGGCCCAGCAGTCTTTGATGCTCTCTGGTTCTGAGAGAAAGAGGCAACAGAGAGAGAGAGGGGGGGAGGAGAGGAGGGTGGAAGAAAGACAGAGATGAGGAATGAAAGAGGAAAAAGGTTACCTGTGGATAAGCCAACCTTCAGCACAGAAGGGTGGGGGGTGGAGTAGGGGACTTTGAAGTAAGTCCAGGTTGGAGGAGAGCATTGATTGCAGGGGGGAGAGGGTGGTGTGGGTGCAGAGGAGTGTGGTGAGCTTTGGATGAGCTGAGGATGGCTCGAGCTCAACAACAGCATCACTTTCTCCTCTTCAGAGGAGAAGGGAAGGAGCAGCGGCTGAGGATGTTGTAGCCGGAATGTGGATAAGCTCCGGGAAATGTGTTAACCGTGCCGGTATTGATAGTGAAACTGGGAGTTAGAGGATGAAGTTTAAGAGCTCCATCTTTTGCTGCTGCTCGCTGGGAATGTGAAAGTCTTTCATCTCTCTCCCATGTGTTTGCAGCAGGAGCACTGGGAGTTTTACTCCGTGTGTGTGTGTGTGTGTGTGTGTGTGTGTGTGTGTGTGTGTGTGTTTGTGCATGTGCATTTGTAAATCTATGCATTGTGTGTTTATGTGCACACATATGCACACTGTTCAGTGTGAACTCTGTGTGTATTCTGAACCAACAAAGACAGGACCCTGCTGAGCTGCTGTGTAACCATAGAACAGAGGTGTGTGTATTTGTGTGCATGTGTGTGAACATCATTGCCTGTCACACAATCATCGGGACAACCCACAGGCACAACACCCGCTGGGCTTACCACTCCCCACAATACACCCCGGCTCCCACAATGCATCAGTATTTCAAAGCTCCACATCCCGGGAGACTTTGCTCCAACAGCGAGGTCTCTCCTACCAGGAAGTGACATGCCCCCCTGCTGACACACAACTCCCACAATCCACCAGGATGGCTTCCATAGAGATACGCACAATGTGTTTGCTGCTGTTGGAACTGCTCCCAGCATTTGTCAGTCTGCTGCTAACAATATGCGTTTGTTTTTCCCTACATTAGTCATCTCTGCTACTTCAACAGTTAAACTCTCAGTTTAAGGTCAGTGGAGGGTGGTCCAGGGCTGACAAGAACAGCAAGAACATGAATACCACCAGTGGCCACGCACAAATAGGAAACAAGTGACAAGGAATAAGTTTGACACAGACCACAGTACACCACTGAAATGAATCTGAAAGCTTTGGTTAATAAATTTTGTTGCATACATTTTAAAAGCAGCTTCTTTTTAAGAAAGCTATAGAGTTTAATGTACACCTGAAACTGGTAAAAAAAATGTTGCGTTCTGCTTTTATTGAATCTGTTCTTTCTTTTGATGTAATTTGTTGGTTCAGACATCTCAGATATCTCAAAAACAATACAAGGTGGACAAAATGGTTTGGTTGTGCTGTAAGATTACTGGCGTAAGTCTAAGTAATCTTCAACACCAATATGAGGAGAAGCTCATCTGTAGGGCTCGGCCCATTGTGTCTGGTCTCTTCTCCCTCTGGATGCTGCGTTCCAGCTGTTTCTTGGGCGCAGGGTTTAGCCTCCCCAACAGCAGCACCAGTAGAAAAAGACCGTCTCCGTCCCCTCTGCTATTGTCGCTCTTAATAGCAGTGATGTCAGGTCTTTTTGAGAGGTACGGGTCCTATTTTATGTGTTGTTATTGTTTGTCTGTGTTGCAGTTGACCACTGGCTGTAAACCAAATTGCCCCACGGGAACATTAATGTGTTACCTCACCTAAACATTAACCGTCAAAGTACGTGGGCAATGAAAATCAGATAAAATGGGTGTTATCTGCCCCGCTCTGTGCTCACATATGATTGAATCAGCCAGTGCTGCAAGTGAGTATGTAAATGTAGGGACATATATTTTCAATGTGACAACTAAATGTTAATCCAGTAGACATGCAATAAATAATGATTGTGCATTGCAATTATTAAGAAGAGCTCTCTCTCATCTTTGAGAATGTATGTAAAGCCTAGCAATTTGTGTTGTACATTTTTAATGTACAGTATAGCTTAAATTGGGGCTCCAGCAGGAAGGCGTATTGATATGGCACTTTTTTTTCTCGATTCTTTCAAGAGCAGCGGAATAGCTATATTGACTGAGATGAGCCATCAAGTCATTTTTTAAAAATTTCTCTACTACTTAGTTTTATAACAATATTTCTGCAATGATATTCTCATCAACCCCTGCTCTTGCTCGCGTTCGTCTTCATCAGCCAATGTTAACATGCTAAAGCACTAAACTGACACGTGAGTTAGCATTTAGCTCCCAGCACCACTGTGCATGTCTCTATGGCTGTCCTTTCTTAGTCCTGTTTGATTAGTTATTCAAAAAGAGAACTGAGAGTCTCAAGTTGATTCTTGCCTACTCAAGTGACACGCTAGTAATTTAGCTGCTGTGATGGCAGAACCATTTGTGATAAATAATTCCAAAAAGAAAAGGGCTGACTGAGTGCTGGGGTGTATAACCATGAGTGGACATGATTTACAGTAGAGGCCTTGATTAGTCTGCATTTCCTTCTCTGAGATAGAACCTTCTTGCATTTTTTTAGGTAAATTAAACTTGTGGTATCCCTCAAGGTTCTCTTCTTAGGTCTTTATTATTTTGCAACTCAATGCTTCGTCTGGTCATGTCGTCCATGAGCACGTCTGATTAAATTTTTAGACAGATCAAACACAACTCCATGTTCCACTCAAGCCCTCCAACTCCAGTTGTCCCGCCAATATGCACTCTAGGACAGAGATATCTTGAATACAGATGGATCAGAGATGCCTCTGTTTGACTCTCAGGTCCTTACCAACTGACTGACACCAGTTTCAAAAACCTGAGCATAGTCATTGACTTTGAGCAATGAAATAAAAGAGCATACTTTTTAATATGAAGACTTTTTCATTGTCTAAAGGTTTTATGTTTAATTTTACTTTACTCGTACACGTGCAATGTAACCTTGTTAAGGAAGGCCCTATAAAAATACGACTGTTAATACGATGACGACTGCTACCAGAACAGTAATGAAGCTCTGATACAACAGTATATTCTTTCCATATTTTCCGGAAATTGGATGTGGTTAGAGGGTAAATCCTTCCAAATCTAGAGAACCACAGCCTCCCAATGAGATTAGGTTTCTGTTTTCCTTCTCACTATTTAGTCTCCTCTGTTTGTTTTGTAATTGTTGCACCTGCCTGGGCCATTCACAATAACCTTATAAATTGCTAAAGAGCTACTTGGTTAAGTCACATTCATCAACATCCGATCACTTGTGCTGAAATGAAAGATCCGGTGACAACTGAACTAACACAAAGTAAGAGAACGCAATCAACACTTTATTACCAAGAGCACAGTGTTGTTTTTGGTAGGCATTTTAGATTTAGTTTTAGTTTTAGTCTTTTCGACTAAATGCTTCTTAGTTTTAGTCACATTTTAGTCATTTCTGTCCTTGATAGTTTTAGTCTAGTTTTAGTCGATGAAAACTCAAAAAGGTTTTAGTCAAATATCAAAGATACCTATAAATAAAAGATATATATGTGTATGTACTTAATAGGCCAATACAGGTGTTAGAATGAAGCACACTGAAACTGATCTACTTTCAAAGGTGAGTTTTTTCCCCTCTTTTTCTTTCTCTACCTTTTACTTTTGTTGCAGATGCAGACAACACACTGGCACACAATATGAGTATTGTATCACAATAAAATAGGATTAAACAAAAAATAAAAGCACACTTGACTTCCATATAAATGACCATATGTCCTACTTGTTGGCTTTAGCTGCTATTACTGGTTAAAGCATCCAGGTGTGTTGCTTAGATAGGGAACAGCAACAGGTCTGAAGACTACCGTGTTTCCCAGTCCCACAAACACGGGTCAAAGCATTTCACTTGCCACCCGTCCACAAATGGACAGGAGTTTTATTCATAACATGCTAAATTAATAGAAGGGCTGGTTTAAACCAGCCAACATTAGCGGGGCCCCTGGCAGCCCCGTTCATTCTAGCTTTAGCATGTAGCACTAGGAAGTGCTCTCTGCACCACAGGGGAGGTGGAACCACCACCACCACCACCACAAAACTTTAGCCTTAATACTAAAAAAGAAAATGCATCACAGGGCTGGCCTAACATGGACTAAAGCTATGCTTTAATCATCCCTCTTTTTATGACCACCCGACACCGCTGCTGCTGCCGTGGCGTGAGTCTCGTCCGCTGCAGACAGGCCCAGACTGTCTCTGTGTGTGCGCGTGAGAGAGGCTTTTAGTGCGTGTGTACTGATGACAGGGGCGTGACCATGAGGACCAACAGCTACAGTTGGCTCCATTCTCATGTTTGAGCTCTTGATTGACATTGCACGCATGTTATACTTGGTGGAAAAAAAACGCATGTTTTGAAACTTTGATCGTCAACCCACTAACAATTTAGTCTCGTCTCGTTCTCCTCAGACGAAAATGTATACAAATTCGTCACATTTTAGTCTTTACAGGGCTATGGTGATGTTCGTTTTAGTCTCATTTTCGTCACGGGAAAAAAGGGTGTGACGTCGTCATTTTCGTTTTCGTCCAGCGTGACGACAACAACACTGCAAGAGCACAATTACTTTTCTTGCTTTGCATACAGAACCCGAATATGCAGTCGTCATCTGGGCTGACCTTTTCCAGGCAGTGTCAATGACTTTACAGGACTTTTGCTTATATTTCTCAAAATCTGATTGATGTCTTTTTGAGGAGCTGACAGGAAAATTGAGGTATTGGCTGTTTAAGATGTTTTCAGTGATCGCGCCCTGGAGTGGTTGGTATATAATGGATGGCCATGAAATCATAATTGTGTGTTCATGAACAAACCAGCTGGTTCAGGCAGAGGGTAATTATTTTCTCTGCTTTCGCCTTTCTGCTCACAGCACACGTGTGTCTGATAACACCCCTGGTGGAAAATAAACTGTGGTGAGAATGAATAAAACGAAGGGGGACAGGAAGGCAGTGTAGTTTGTTCTGTGGGTTATTGGAGACCATTCTGTGTGGCACATTTTGCTTTCAAAAATAGTAAAGCCAGCACCCCAGCACCCAACTTTTCCAGTGCAAGTGTAGAAGTATAATTCAGAAGTTGATTCAGTTTGGCACACTTTCAAAAAAAACTCCCAGAGTTTAAGTGAACTAAAAAGAACTTTGATAAAATTGAGTTTTAAGTGTCTTTCTATAAAGTTGCAGGCATCTGCCACCATCCCCAACTGTAAATAATTCTTTACAATTGTCAGGAGTTTAATGTTTTTCAAAATTCATCCGAGCTGATAAGATCCAGACCTCCATTTCAAGGCAAACCCTTGTTACAACTCCGAAAATAGGTATTAAATAAATAAGAATGTAATAGAACTTAATTGGTGTCATTATTTTGAGATTTGAATTCTTTAAAGGTTGATTTGTAGTTTCTTTGTCCGTATTGGTCAGTGGGATTTAACCTTTACCGAATCCATAAGGGTCTAAAGACTCTGCACCGCCCAAAATATGTGACAGCGTTGGCTACACCCAAAAAATCCAGTTGGTGGCGCTTGCAGCACTAGGTGACTTGCCAAGAAAAAGAAGAAGAAGAAGAAGGAGAAGAAGAAAAGACCTTTTTGCCTCCTTCAGTCAGAAGCAACAACTAAAAGGATCTCCTCTTCTTGCCACCATGCCTTGAACATATCACATTAAGGTGATCAGAGTTTCCTGTGTGAAGAGGAAAATGGCCCTGCATGTGACACTTGCCCCACGGTGCAAGTGTCACATGCTGTAGAACTTAGGACAAATCTTGGACGTCCTCTGTTGAAATCTCATGCTGCCAAGAAGAACGCACCAAGGAGAGCTGACAGAATTCACTTATGGACCCTTTTATATCATAAGCTCCTGCTCATACCTCGTTGATCCAGTGATACTTTATCAATATTGGATTGGTACATCCCTAACCAAAATTCAATGAATTACAGTGTCTGGTTTTATTTTCTATTACTACAATCAGGGTGCTGCTAGAGAAATTAAAAATACTGGGACCACCTTCCCTGTCCCAACTTCAGGAAGGAGCTTTTCATTGCATTTTGTATAGTGTTTTGCTTCTCTCCTGTCATGTGTGTGTGTGTGTGTGTGTGTGTGTGTGTGTGTGTGTGTGTGTGTGTGTGTGTGTGTGTGTGTGTGTGACAGAGAAGGGAAGAGTTTGGTTTATTGCTCCCCTAATGGTCAACTGTAGCCGTTCCAAAATCCATACCAAGTAATTCAAGGCAGAGTATGTCTAACGTGAATCAGGAAGGAGGCATTATCCTTGGGGGCAGTGAAACCTGACCCACTCCGGCTGGAACACAGCACAGTTATCCTGTCTCATTATCGGAGCCACTGCTCTCACATTTAGCCTCGTTAGCCGCTCCAAATGAATATCCAGCAGCCCAGTAGGGATTCAAGGGTTAATTGTAGATCATGTCAGAACTTGGATCTGGCTAGCTCAATAATGGGCTGCAGTTATTGGCTTGCCAGCTCTGTGTGTGTGATTTGGTGCTTGTGTATGCATGTGTGTACTGGCTGTCTTCAGGTATTGGCTTTGGTGTTGACCCAAGGCCACCTCTGCCTCTCCCTACTGTCTGTATTGACATACGTTTGACTCCAGGGAGGACGCTGAGGTCTAGAGGCCTCTATACACGTGGGAAACATACACACGCTTCACCGCTGAGAAGGTCACTTCCTCACATACATACACACGCACACACTCACATACACACACTTCAACACACAAGTGCTACACACTCAAATGTTTTCAGAAGCTTGTATAAAATGGGTCCCTCACGTGCAACTGTTGGCCCACAAACTTGACGCCTCCTCTCCTACTCTCCTATCCTCTATATCTCTCTGCATTCATCTTCCTATCCATCTATCTATAGACCCCTTTGACTCCAGGCGACCCCCATGACAGCCCTGCCCTCTGCTAAACCCTCCCCCAAACCCTCTTTGACCCTCACTTGTCATGACCGGCCAGTGTATCAGAGCTGTACAATCAACATCATCCCCTCAACCAAAGTTGGTTTGCTCTTATTTTTCTATATAAGAGGGGGTGCAAGGTTCGCTGTCTGATCTTGACGATGGGTCCAACCACTACCCTCACCTCTACCCTTCTTTGTAGCCATCAGCACCGTTGAGTGAATGGAACCTGTAGATGAAACATCAGCTTGTTTTTACACCCTCGAACACTGTCAGGTTCACAGTTAGGTTTGGAAGTACACATTCATAAATGGAGGGGTGTGGTTCAGATCAGGCTTTGGTGACGATTTGGACCCCCATATATATATATATATATATATATATATATATATATATATATATATATATATATATATATATATATATATATATATATATATTCTTTTGACCACTTTAATGTACTTCCTTCACCTTGCTGTTGTGGTGACTCTTGCAGAGGTGGTAAGAGGTCAGCGGTGTTGTGGCGACTGGTCTGTAACAACAGCAGCATACTTCAACCCATGGCCATCTGACTAAATAGAACCATCTTGTCGTAACAAGCTTCTGGTTCCTGCTTGTTTCCACTGCGGTGCTTTCAGGTGGGCCATGGAGAAGAACTTAAGGCTTCGGCTGGTGATCTAAAATACTGCTGAAAAGTGCAGACTCACACTAAGATGAGATAAACCATTGAATGTGGTCGATGATAAATATTATCAAATGATGTACTGTCATATCTCCCTTGGTTTTATTTCAGGCTTTTATTCAGAGCATTGTGTGAGTGTGTGTGTGTGTGTGTGTGTGTGTGTGTGTGTGTGTCTGCAGCTCTTAAGCTGTGTGTTATGAACAAAAGCCTTGGGAGTTGTGTTGGAGAGCAGAGAGGATAGTTGCCTCTATTTATGACTCTGCTGATGCTTTAATGTTGCTTAAAACACTCAACAGGCTTTTTACTTTAATGAAGGCTGAGCGGTGCTACAGCACCCTGCTGCCGTGCACTCGGATGTGTGTCGCACATAGCGAGCAGCGTGTGTCCAAAGGCTATTGCTGTGTGTGTGTGTGTGTGTGTGTGCGTGTGTGTGTGTGTGTGTGTGTGTGTGTGTGTGTGTGTGTGTGTGTTGAAATGAGCAATACAGGCAGTGTGTGTGTTTTTGGCTCTCTTGGAGAGCCTACACTGGGCACTAGTTTTAAATACTGCTGGCCTCAACTTAATAGGAAGTCTTAGTGTGTGTGTGTGTGTGTGTGTGTGTGTGAGACTGTTTGATTGGTTCTGCATAGGTGTGAAATAATTCTGCATTTCAGTCTCACATTCTTACAATATGTTTTCTCAGAATAATCTTTTTTTCTCGTCCCACCACCCACGCAGGCACCCACCTACACCGAATGGTAAAAATGCGTTTACTTTAGTCACTATTGGGGCACTAGCATAGATTTTTTATTTGAGACATTCATTGCTTAGAGATCCTAAACCTCACCCATGAATCAAAAATCAGCATTTTTACTGAGTGGGGACACAGCTTTCGTCCCCAAATGCACATGCTGTCCCCAATTAACAGGTCTTAAGTCTAGATCAAGTCCCTCAAAGAAAGACACACACACACACACACACGCATACACACACACACACACACACACACACATCTCTGTTGACAGGGTAAATTGTATGAATTCTATGAAAAGCTTTTAAGGCAATTAGTGGATTGAGCTCGAGCCTTTCTTCCCATTCGCACTGTTCATTAGCAGCTCCTCCAGTCTCTGATATTACAATCACTCCTAGCTGGCATCAACACCACTCACTTCTTGAGAGACTGTGTGCCTGTGTGTGTGTGTATGTGTGTGCGTTCAGATGTGTTTTGCATGTGTATGTGTATTTTACATATCTCCTTGCTGAAGCCCAATTTCAAAGCCCACAACTTCCAAAATGAAATAAATAAGAATCTTTGCTGCCCGACTTTTCTGACTGTGGGTCTCTCAGATAATCATGATGATTGAGATTTTTGTCTGTCATTCTCTTGGTTTTTTTACATTTACCTGACAGGACCTTAGGATAGGGCAGGATAACATCACATATGGAGTCGGTTGCATTTGTGGAGACTTGCTGAAGGCATGCAGAGTGTTGTTGGGTATCATACGGAAGGAAGGCTGGTTGTGGTGATGTTGGATTCCTGCCTGTGTAGTTGAGTCATTCAGTGTTAGCGTTGAACTTCTAATGATGACATTTACAATTAAAAGATCCTCAAGTTCTTGTGGAAGTCTCACAAAAGCCTTTTTTCACACATCATTCCTGCAGCATTCTTCCCAAAGCATGCAGCAAAGTAGCATACAGGGTCAGGCTCCCACCGCTGGGCACTCCTCTGCTGGGCTTGTAGTGACTGAATGGGTTTAAATGAGTAAAAACTTTCAGTTACCTTGAAACCTCAGTGAACAGCCCAGTCTTTAATTCAGTTCAGTCATGGAACTGAACCAGCCTGTTTTTAAACAGGCGTTTATAAAACCTCATGCACTGAAAGAGAGACAGAGAGACAGACAGAGAGAGAGAGATACAGTAGAGAGAGAGGGAGAGAGAGAATCGCTCTTGTACAGAGAGGGAGCCCTGAATCTGTCTCTCTTGCTCTTTAACTGTGTTCCTGATCATTTTGGGGGACATGTCTGCATGGCACAGATCCATTTGAACATGTTGAGTTGCAGCTCATTCAGACTCACAGAGGCTCTTTCACTGTTTTCTTTAGGCAGACATTAAAGTTCAGCTCGTCTCCTGTCAGTTTGTCCTTGGACTTGATCTTCTCTCACAGATTGTGAAAGGGAAAAGCACAATCATTACATAATAAAAAGAAAGAATCCTTAGACAACTTGGAGTCGATTTCTGGATATGTGTTTGCTGTTTCCCCACTGCTTTGTGTGTGTGCATGTGTATGCGTGCGTGTGTGTGTGTGTGTGTGTATGCGCGTGTGCGCTTGTGTTTCAAAGAGAGTTAATTATGTGGAACACTAGAGCGTCACTAGCTTTGAAGAGAGGAGAACTGAGAGCCGTACATTATTGATGTGTGACACACATTGCCAGCGTAGTCACAAACACACAGACATGCATGCGCACACCCTCAAATGTGTACACACACACATTAATACTGTATATATTTGGCAGGGACCCTTCCTCCAGCCTCAGAGTATTTAACAGCAGTTGCTGACATACTTACACTACCTGCTATACATTAGTCTTCCAACACTTCTCCCTCTGCTCCATATGGGACTGTCATCGGCCCTGTTCTCTACATTATTTAGCAGACGGGGTGTCTGATCCCACAGCTTGAGTTGATCTCCGTCCATCATTAACGCTGAAATTGTGCTGGAACCAAAGCATGTTTTCATTACTGTATTAGTCACACACAAACATGTACACACAGTCTCGGTCCTTATTATCATTTTCTATGTAAGGATCCCTAAATTAATCATAGCATGTTTCCTCAGTCTAACTGCGCTGGTTTAGTTACGCTCGTCTCCAGTGATTCCTCACGAGTTCAAACCAACACTCCAGTTCCGCTACTCATGTGTGTCATTCTGGTTGTTAATGCAGAGCGAACACCTGAGGTCATTTAGAATAGGTAATGATCCAGTTTGACACGTTGTTTCTTTCTTTTAGAGCAAATACAAAAATAAAAAAAATTGCAACATGAAAAGAAACATAAAGATAGAAAGTTCAAGTTTTAGATTTTTTTTTTACTGTACGTACAATTCATTCATTGTATCCGACCCTTTGTCAGTTTCACTCATTTTCTATCAGCGAGTGACATTTTTCTTGTGAATTGGCTTTAGACGTTTGCTCTGTCAAACATTTCACCACTCGATAAAGTTTCAATGTTTCCATAAAAACCACATCAGTTATATTACATAAACAAAACCGTGCACTGTGTGCGCCTCTAAAAAAAAACTAAGAGTATTATTTATGGAGAAACCTTTGTAGTAAATAAACAATGTTTGAGGTAATGACCTCATTTGGTATTGAATAATATTAATCTGTAAGAGCCTCATGCTCTTTTGAGCCACAGTGTGTTCTGGGCTTGCATGCTTTTTAAACTGTGCCTTCACTATTAGTTTCTTTTTATGTGTTACCGGTGTGTTTGCGGTGAGTGTTATTGTATTGTCACTGTGTACGAAGCAGCTGCTTATGGCGATCATATCAATTTGATTTATGTCGGTCAAAATCACATATCCGAATTTGACTGGAGGGTCTTCACATCTGTACAAGGTGCAACATCCTCTCTCATCAGTTCAGGAGAAGAAAAACACCTTTTAACCCTTTTAAGGATGAAAACCTGGGCGAAACCTTGGTGAGAGCTGCTGAACTGCAAGGATTAATCAATCTGTCGAAAGAAAGAGAATTGGCAAATACTTCAAACCAAGATGTCAAATATTTGCTGGATCAAGACCCTGAAAAAGATGGATTTGCTGCTTTTTTTTCCTCCTGAGTTTTGGAATGTTTAAAGGACAGAAGAAACAATTTGAACACTCCAGTTTGGACTCTGGGAAATTGTGACGGGCATTCTTCTAAATTTTCACACTTAAGATAATAGACTCAACAGTTCGCTATGAAACGATTGGGGATGAATACTATTGTTAGTTGCAGCCCTTATTTGGTTCCACATACATCCAACAAAATATTACCCTCAGTAGCTGCTTGTATTGCATGCTTATTACAGCAAATATTCTTGCATTATCCAAGCTGGTTGCTTTACTTTTGTAGTGAGGAAAGTTGCTTCTCCATCCAAGCTGGGAAGTTCCTCAGCTGCCAGTCAACCAACGCTGCCAAAGCAGAATATGAGCAGGAAGCCTGGATGCGCAAACTCAGCCCTGCTGTCCAGTGCAAATGTCCGTTTTTCCATGAACTGCTGCTCGTGTATTACATTAGGAGGCATCTTATGGTGCGTTAAAGAGGTGACTCCTTAAACTATGAAACTCAAGGATACGTCTGAAGTCAAATGCATTCAGTTACTCCGTGATATTGGGTTCCTGGACCGTTCAATAGCTGCTCAGCCGGTCACTGCAGTCTGGGGACACTGTTTTTTTTTATAGTCATATTATGGTTTTATTGGGGTCAAGGGTCAATGGTGTATACTCTAGGCACTAGAGGCAGATCAATACTGTATAGAGCAGCCAAAGGAGCAGAAATATTGATCAATGAATATGTATAAATCCCATGTCACACTTCATCTCTTTCTCTCTCTCTCTCTCTCTCTCTCACACACACACACACACACACATATTTATGAACAAATAATAATAATCACACATCTATGTATGCACACACACACACTGACACTGAAATAAACACCAGCTAAAGAGCGAGCTGCAACACAGATACACACGTATGTGTCTTTGTTTTATGTCCTGCCATTAACGGACCATTTCCCAGTTCATGGACAGACAGACTGGAGGGATCAAACTGGTGCTTCTGACCTTTTTCCTCCAGCAGCCAGAGATCACATGAACCCCTGAGTTGGTCAAGTGTATCTTTCAAGTCTTCTCCAGCAACAAGATTTAATTAGTTACTGTATGTCTTCAGTTTTATTGTTTGTTTTAGTTGGATATCTTTTTCAGGCTATTGTCATGATGAATTCTTAGTTATACCTAAAAAAAGAATTAACATGTTGCATTTTGTTTGATAATACATGGAAGTTTGGGAAATTAATAGCTGTGTGTCAGGGAACAATTTTTTTTCTTTTTTATTTGATCAAGACCGACAAGACTGGGTGTTTTTAGAGGGATCAGGACATTTTTTTCCCGCTGTTGTTGATCATTTATTTTTACTTTGATCCAAAGTATGATCTTATCTTAACCAAATGGCTTTGAGCTGAAACCTAGATAGACCTGAACTACAGCATTGACAAAATTATTGTATAATAATAAAAAGAAAATGAATTTCCCCGTTGCAGAGGATCATGCATCTGACCCTGAGATGTGCAGTCGGAGGCAGATGTGTTACCATGAAAACAAAACCCCAGAATGTCTCCAAACACCGGTGGAATACAGAGCAGTCGCTGGTCACACACTCAAACTAGGTAGTGCTGCTCAATATGTGAGTGAAGATTCTGTTACTGCATTTCAAATGTGTTCACAAACATGCTCTAGACCGCGGTTCGGTGGTAAAACGAGACTGTTTGCAACTCAGCTGCCATTTTGGAAACACTGTCAACAACACAGAGCGAGCGCCACTTGTGATGTTGTGTGGTGTTCAAAGTTGTAGGAATATGTGTTTTTAAATTTGCGTCCCACAAATCATAGAAATGTGTCCTGAGAATATTTGCAGGCTGTTGGTCTTTTCTGTGTAAGTACTGACAGTTCAAGTCACTGTGTGAATAGGCACACTCAGCCAATCCCTCTGATTTTGAAATGAGATAATAAATGGGTTACAGTTATGTTGTACTTCACCCATCCACACAGTGGCAGCACTCAGGGTCCAAGTTTGGGGCCAGCAGGATACTCTGTCTTGATCAGGGACATTTGGACAATACTGCCAGAAGAGGTCAGGGATTGAACCGTCAACCCGATGCATCGTAGATCACCTGCTCTACCTCCTGAGCCTCAGCCGCCCCGTATTTCCCTTAAATATCAAGAGCAGCCGGTAATTGGCCCATCTTGGTTTTGTAATGCAGTGATTGAACATCCATGCACACAAACAGCGGAGGATTCAACCATGCGCACTTGCCTTTAAACTCCATTATATATTGTGTCATTAGTCGTGATACCCTGGTGCAATTACTCCAAACAAATGAGGCCCTGCACTCGGAGATGGTCGTTTGATTCTCACTTCATCTTTCAGACCAACACCACAGTTCCTCATGCTAACATGTTTTCCACCAGGGAAAACTTGAGGCAGCGGCTTGGCCTTTAACAGACAATTTTATTGTCAGTATGTTATCTTCACAAGGGACTGTCATTTTACATGCGTGCTGGCTTTCGTAAGCGTGGTATTAGTTCTTCTTGCAAAATATTTCTGACACACACTGTTGAGTTTAATAGAGCTGTGGGAAATACTATTTTCTTGCATGTTATTTTGCTACTTTACCCGTCTGCTGCTGTCATTTATTCTAAATGTAAGCTTTGAAAAACCAGTGACCACTTCTTGCAGCCTCTCTGAAGGCTCCTGACACAACACGACGGCACACATCTTACATCGGGCAAGCGTGATAAATGTTAAACATGTATTGTATTAAAAATGGCAATGAGCATCAAGTGATGAGAAGTCAAAAGATGCTGTAGGAAATTCCTTATATGGGTGGATTGGGATAGCAGCAGGAGAAAAGTCACTGATGTTGATCCTTTAATACTTTACCCTCAGCTTTAGCCTTTGGCACCATAGCAAGGACAAAACACATCTCCTCTTCAAAATATCCCACTCTCTGTCAACATGATGACATCACTGTGTGTGTGTGTGTGTGTGTGTGTGTGTATTACACAACTACACAGCTCCTCTTATTGAAGAAGGAGACTGACTTCTGAGGACCCTGTGGTGCATCTGAAGCCCTCTAAGCTGCTGACCTCTCCACAGAGCTGCTTAGTGAATGAGATGCCTTTGGATTCTCTCTCTCTCTCTTTCTTGCTCTCTCTCTCTCTCTCTCGCTTTCTCGCTCTGTCTGTCTCGCTTTCTCTTTACCCTTTTGTTTCAAAACAAGACTGAAGGCAAGCATTGTGGCAGGTGTTTAATGCCCCTCGCTCTCCGTCTTTGTCTTTTGCTCTTTTTATCGCCTGCCTATCTCTCACTCTCTCTCACTGTCACCCATCTCACTAAACCAGGGTGACATGACCAGTCCTGGGTTGCTATGGTGACAGTCCCACTGGTATGGCAACAGTGGTGGTGGCACTGTTTGACGGGTCTGCATGTGTGCTTGCAAGTGTGTATTTTGTGTTTCAGTTCTCAGGGGTGCAAGTTGCCAAGTAGCAATGTGGTGTGTAGTTAGGTGTGTTCATATGTCTCTGAGTGTATTTAGGTGGTTGTAAGTGTGTGTGGGAGTGTGTGTTGCGTTGCGGCCTCCTGCAGATGTTCTCTGGCCTCAGTGCCTCCTGCCAGCTGCTCCACCCCAGAATGCAAACAGACACATGTGCGTGCACTTGGCACACACACACACACACACACACACACACACACACACACACACACACACACACACACACACTCCTCTTAATTAAGAGCCCTCTGCCATGGTAGGTGACTCAACGGGGGCATGATCACACACAGACACCCACATGTGTGCACAAACACCCACATTTGCGCGTCTACACACACTTAACCACAGAAAGAACACACTGTTAAATTGCTCCTGTGTGGTGTGTGCGTGTGTGTGCGGCGTGTGCTTGTATGTGTGTGTTTAGGGGTAGCTGATCCACTGGTGCTGCCCTTGAAGCCCTGCAGTTTTGATAGGTGGTGGTGCTGGTAGGTAAACAAGGAGCTGATCTGCTGTGTGTGTGTGTGTGTGTGTGTGTGTGTGTGTGTGTGTGTGTGTGTGTGTGTGTGTGTGTGTGTGTGTGTGAGACGAGGACGTCACTGATTGCTGGCAGCACATGGTCAAACCACTCTACAGTAACATAAAAGCTTGTGAAAATGAAACACACCACATCACCGTTTAGTTAACGCAGGTCACTTTATAAATACTGTACTTATCTCACCAAAACGTGTTTTACCTAAATGCCACGTTAATCTCTGGTCCTCTCGTCCGCAGTCCCTGGGTCTGTCTTATACAAGGCTACACAGCCACGTGCAGGTGTGCTGATTGTGGAAGATACCATGTTAAACTGAGTTATGCTGCCTCCCTAATACAATTATGTTAAGTTTGGGGTTTCATTTATGTATTTGACAAGGCAGTGTTAAAGCCTGTAAAAAGTCATACATTGTGTTATGCAGTAATCAGCAGTAAAAGTGTAGACTGTGACAGAAGTAAAGAGAATTGATTTGATCAGCACTTGGTTGGTCAAGGGGGAGGGGCTTAGCTGTTATAAGCCTCTGGCCATCAAGGCACTAGGAGGGTCTACACACAGACACAGACACAGACACACTTGCTCAACCAGACACCAGGGCAACTGACACTAACAGTCTCTCATCCCCTGTTTATATGTGGAGAGGAGTGGTTGGAGGGGAAGTAGAGGGGGAAGCTTTGGCTGATGAAGGGGTGGTAAATGAGAAAGATGAACTCAAGCAGGAAGCTGTGGGGGGGGGGGGTGCAGAAGTAGTGAAGTAGATGGGGTGTAGGGGTGAAGGGAGGAGAACCCAACACGAAAGCTGGGGTTCATTCATTCATTCCTGCATTAGAGCAAGAATGCAGACATGAAAGAAGAAACACCTAATCTCATAGTATTATAATCCACTGTCTGATGTTGGGGTCTGATAATCCTGCACACACCTGCATCAGGATTTACAATCAAGTCTTCCTGTCTGTGGCCCCCCCCCCCCCCCACACACACACACACACGCTAAACCGGTCATCAGAGCTACTGACACCAAGGGTGCGTTTCCACTGGTTCACTTCAGCTCTGGTCGGGTGGGGCTTGGTCAGTTTGGCCCCGTTTCCACTGGCTCCAATGCGGTAGTAACAGTCACAGTTTTGGTCCCTGCTCCACCAGGGCTCCAAGTGAGCCGAGCGGGGACTAAAATGTGACGTAAACACAAACCATCACGTCATCCACTTCGTATCATCTTGGCCTCGGTGGAATACTGGTTGATCGTTTACACTTTTCTTGGGTGTTCTGTTTCGCTGGTTGAAGCCATGCCTGCCTGTCGTCCCTCACTTTTAGTTTGAGAAAAAAAACACTGACTGAGCAACAGGCATCACGCTGCCTCCATGTCCTCCATTGCTGTCGCACACAAATTACATCGGGGAACTCTCGGCTGGTGACTCCACCCACGTTGATGTGGTACCCAGTGCTAGAGGAAACACACCCATACAGATCCGTACCGACCCGACCCCACCCGACCCGAGCTGTAGTGAGCCAGTGGAAACATACCCAAACTGTCCCTCGTCCCCTGTGCATTTGTGGAGAGGAGTGATTTGAGTAGTGGGGAAAAATTTGGCTGGTGATAGGGTGGTGAAAGAGAGACTAAGCAGAGCAGAAAGCTGAGGATGGAAGAGACACACACACATACACACCCACCCCCACCCACACACACACACACACACACACACACACACACAACACACACACACACACACACACACACACACACACACACACACACAAAAACATGAAGACATTCTCATCAGTAGGCTGGTTATAATGCTATTTTGGGGGAAAGGAAACAAGGTTTGAGGTGATGAATGAGCCCAGAAGTAACTTGTCATGGTTCTTGCAAGTGCTTTTTAAAAAGAATACTGCATAAAACATCATTAAAACTTTGGCTTCGCTCTATTCAGTAATAAGATTTGTTATTTATGTGTCAACACATGAATGAATGAATGTACTGGGGCGGCACGGTGGTGCAGTGGTCAGCGCTGTCCCCTCACAGCAAGAAGGTTCCAGGTTTGAGCCCCGGTTGGAGCACGGGATCTTTCTGGGTGAGTCTCCATGTTCTCCCTGTTCCTGCTGGGTTCTCTCTGGTACTCCAGCTTCCTCCACAGTCCAAAGCCATCAAGAGGGGACCAGGTTAATCCAGACTCTAAATTGACCGTAGGCGTGGCTGGGAGAGCCAATGGTTGTCTGTCTATATGTGTTGATGGACTGGTGACCTGTCTAGGGTGAACCCCGCCTCTTGCACAAAAGCCGCTGGGATAGGCTCCACCCCCCGCAAACTATGTGTTTCTCTAGACAGTGACACTGACAAACTGCTCGCCAATGACGCCATGTGCCATCTGCCTGGTACAGCTGAATCTTTGATTCATCTGTGACAAGAACATGCCATCACAGGTGAGCATTTTCTCACTCAAGTCAGTTATGATGACAAACTGCCGTTGGGGGGGGGGGGGGGGGGGTGCAACAAGCTCAGATTCCCTTCCGCAAGACAGCTTCTCACAGTTTGTGCAGGAATTCCTGAAGAGACTAATCAGTTGTTCCATCAGCCATCCTGGGCTGGTACAGTCCCATGTGCTCTGCCGTTGTGAGGCCGGTTGGTTGTGCTGCCAAATTCTTTGAAATGATGTTGACGACGTCTCACAGTGGAGAGATGAACGATCACTCGACGAGTCGCAGCCCTGGATGATTGCTGCTCTTTTACACCAAAACCGTCACATCAAAGGCGGTGTGTGATAAAACTGCGCAGTGTCCTTGTATTGTGACCAGTCCAAGACTCAGTTGAGTAATAATCCTGCTGTTTGATCAGCATGCTACGAGTGTGAATCCCTGTCCTAGGCAGTAACGTTCACTATGAAATGCTTTAGTGAGTGTTTGCTGGTTGTAGGGAGATGTTACACACTTCTACATTGGAGAATGAGTACACAGATGCACCATCACACTAGTAGCAAACACAACTCCAAGCCACAGTGATGCACAACAATTCCCGTAGCTAATGATGACTCATTTTTATTGTTGATCTTCTTCTATTTCTTTATCAGCTGATGAAAACGCAACCGTTCATCTCGTTTTAGTGTTTGTTTTAGACCTGCTGCTCTTTATGTTGATTATCTCCTCATTGTTGCCTTGTTTTTCCCTCTAGTCTCATTTCAACCTCATCCATCCCTCTAATTTCTCTGCTCTCGCTCCATCATTGTCTCTCTCTCTCTCTCTCTCTCTCTCTTTCCCTCTCCTCTGTCATCTCCCCTTTCTTCTTCTTAACATACCGGGACAAGACAGAACACTGTGGATAGTTAATAATTCTCTAATTTCCGCTCTTCACGGTGTGTAGAAGGTGTCGCAGATAACCTGATTTATCAGACGGCTATTAGAATGTGAATCGCAGCTATTAATGTAATGGACATTAACGTGCACATTGTTTAAGCAACGCCATGGGACTAATAGATTTCAAAATGAATTTGTCAACATCGCTTTACGTGAATATAATTAGTCAAATGAGAGCAAAGCAGTGGAGGAGACCAGAGGGGGAGTTGATTTGGAGGGAAAGGGAGTCCTATGGTGATGCTGCAGCAGGACGTTCTACGGAGAATTGTTCATCAAGTTAGTGAACTGTGCTGATGGAGATGAATGGGATTACACGTGAAAATGTCAAATACAGCAAGCAAACTGCCCCCTTCACCCTATGGGTCCAACCTTTTATGAAAACTAGAATACATGTAAGACATGCTGAATAACGCCAACCGTCCATCACTGGCGCCGTGTCAAGCTCTGAAGCAGACAGCCTCGGCCGCTGCCAGTCTCTTAGTTTTGTCATGATTTAATGCATCACATTGAATGAAAGCGTGTAAGCAGGAGAGAGGATGAGACCCAGGGAGTCAGGACATGTATCTCTGGCTCTTCTACTCTGCACATGCTGTAGCACTGTGGTTCCCAAGCTTTTACAACTCAGGGCCCACTTTTAAGTCTCAAAATATTTTGCGGCTTACCTCCGATGGCTGTAGGTTCACCATCAGAGTCTTGTCTCTCTTTCCTTTTAATTCCCCCTGTTGCTCACCAGCTCTCCATCCTTACACTCCAGTTCCAGCCATCAGCATCAAACGTAAACAAGTCGAGTGCAATGCAGCTCCGCTACAAAGTAGTTCTGCTGACAGCAACAAAATTTCTTCTCTCTCATTTGCTTGTCACATGTCTAATACTTGAAGGAAAAACACAACAAAATAATGTTTTAACATTGCAATATCCTCCCTGGGCGGCACGGTGGAGCAGTGGTCAGCACTGCCGCCTCCCAGCCAGAAGGTTGTGGGTTTGAGCCCCGGCTGGAGCACGGGGTCTTTCTGGGTGAGTCTCCATGTTCTCCCTGTTCCTGCAGGGTTCTCTCTGGGACCAGGTTAATCCAGACTCTAAATTGACCGTAGGCGTGGCTGGGAGAGCCAATGGTTGTCTGTCTACATGTGTTGGCCCTGCCATGGACTGGTGACCTGTCCAGGGTGAACCCTGCCTCTCGCCTGAAGGCCAAGGGATAGGCTCCACCCCCTCTCCCCGCGACCCTTAAGAGGATAAGCAGAAGAAAATGGATGGATGGATGGAATATCCTCCCTGAGTTTTAAGAACTGATCGTTTATCTACAGATGTGAAAAAAAATCGATATGATCAGACTTCATTGATAACGCACTTTTTGTTCAAATACAGTGTTAATCAAAGTGCCTCAAACAACAAGCATCAAACAACAACAACAACAAACAACAACAACCTCCACAGGCATCTCCTAGTTCTAAATCAAAAACACATTCAAAACAGGAACGGTGCAAATTTCAGGAAACATACAATTTTAAAAAGCAATGTAAAAGTGTCTACATTTATTAGATAAAAAGTATTAGAAGGAAAAAAATGTATAACAATAATAAAAAAGAATAGTGAAGAATAATCAATATAGGAAAGGATGGATGAGGTTAACTGATATTGTAAATAACATTTAAAAAAATGCTGTATCTAAATGCATCAAACCAGAAGTAAAAACAATTTAAAGTATAGAGATTAAATACTAAAATGAAGGCCGTCTACCTGCATGCTCCACTTCCAACACCCTGGTGCCTTTGAGCTCCACTGTTGTCCAGGACATCTTAAGACCACATTAGTGAACTACAGTCTTGTGCTGATGACACGTTCCCTTGTGACTGGTAACATGAGCCGATTTTGACCCAATCTCATATCCTCCTCCTGTCCTGGTTCTTTGTGTGCGGTCGTAGTGTAGTTGCCCCAACTAAAGTCACATTTATCCCTACTTGACGAACAACAGATGGATTTATTTTGTTTGACTTGTTACTCTGGCTGTGTTCCACATGGATCCCTGTCTCTATATGTAGGCGTGTGGAGATGTGCATGAGAGGACATGCTGCTCGAAGTTATGTGTATCTGATGATTGACAGAAGCATGTTGGTTGACCGCTACATGTTTTTAGATACACAGCAAAGTAAAAACATCACATTGAGACCCCATAGAGAAGAAAACAAGGATATTTCCCTAAGATGGACATGCAGGGCACTGAAGTCTCTCTCTCTTTCTCTCTCTTACTCTCTCTCTCTCTCTCTCTCTCTCTCTCTCTCTCTCTCTCTCTCTCTCTCACACACACACACACACACAGACTAATATCCTTGACACACGCTTTCTCTGCCACCACCAGCTCTGTGTCTGGGTCCACTGCAAGAGGAGAGCTGGCTGTTGGGTACACAGGTCATTGGAGTGTGGTGGCGGTGGTGGTGTTGGCGGTGGGGGCGGTGGTGGGGGTGGCAGGGAAGTGTGTGAATGGGTGCCACTTGAATACTAATGTTCCACTTTAGAAGTCAAGCTCTTCTCCATCCCCACATCCCCTCTGCTCTGTCCCTCTCCTCCCTTCATTTTGTCCTCCCCTCAGTCCCCTCTCTAATGCCTTCTCTCATTTCTCAGTATTTTCTTCTCCCCTCCCACATCCACTCAATTGCTCATCAAACTCAGTCGTCTCCCCCAAGATCTCTCACTTTCTCTTTTTTCACCATTCACTTTTATAAACCTTGCAGACACACACACACACACACACACACACACACACACACACACACACACACACACACACACACTAATATCCTTGACAAAGCCACCTAATTACAAGTTACAAGTGTCCACTCCAGCCCTTCTTAAATACCGAGATGATTAATGAGACAGGGGTGTAGAGCCCGGAAGTCTCTGCCATATACATCCTCGTGTCTCTTCGCACACATACACACCTTCCATGTCATTTTCACACTTGCAAACGAAAGTGATCAGCCATTTTATTGCAGCAATTCTGGTATCAGTGTTTTAGGCTCCTCTGTGTGCCTCAGCCTCTTTCTTTCCGTTCTAAGCACAGTAGCCTGTTGACTTACCATGAGAGCCAGCTGTTTTGTGGGGGTGGTGTGGTTTTGAGGGTGGGCAGGTGGAGGTTTAGGTGGGGCATCCTCTCAAGTGATGTCGGCTCATTTTCACTGACCAGCCTCTGACACGTTGCTGGCGCCAGATTTGTGTACTTTTTTGACCCTGACAACCGATACGAATGGTGTGGAAGTGAGGAGATAGAATGCAGCTGCTGCCACTGAATGCCGACACAAAAGCAGAACAGCAACACACACACACACACACACACACACACACACACACTCACAATCGCACAATCACAATCTAGACTGGGTCAGTTAGGTTCAAAGCATTTGTATTCACAGAGGGTTTTGCATCGGCTCCACCACCTACAGGGTTCCGTTGAACTGCGGGATGTGGCTTTCTGCTTTCACACTCCAAAGACCTTGGACTGTGTTGAAGTGTGTTTGTGACAGTATTTATGCCGGTGTGGTGCTACCTGAGGGAATGCAGCTATCTCTATGCATTTTTTTTCTCCACTCTGACCATCCTTGTAAATATTTCAAAGTGCAGTGTTCTGATGCTTGAGTTGTCTCCTCACAGAGATCATACAGCTCTTGCACACCCATCTACTTCACATACTGTTCAGACTGTGAAAATGCTCATGAGAAGTCAAACACGCCTGCTATCGATGTGATTACTGCCATACCACAGCCCAGCATTCTTAGTAGTGTCACACAACACAGAGAGAAATGAATATGTAAGATGAGAAATGTGCATAACAGCAAAAAATCATGAATGCACTCCATTTGTGTAGCAATTTCTACCTTAATGGTAAAACACACACACACACACTGAGAAGGGACCCTGCCATCCAAGGTTCTATGCTGCCAACACACTAATGTTTTCCCAAATCCTGCAAGAAATACTCATCACTCCAAAGGGGATCAATTTCTTTGTCAGCAGAAATCTGTTTTTAGAACAGTGAACAGTGATAAAACAGATTCATATTCTCCAACAAAGTAGTCACAGTTATCAATGGATGTAAAGAATTTTTTCACAATCAACAAAATGTTTTTACGTGGCGTTGTATCAGAAATATTCAAACCTGTATGGTGTCAACTATCAGATGCAACAATGTAACCAGTAACGACCAGGTTGGAGGCATTTACCTACCAGTCGGTCAGCCGAAATAACAAACCTATATATGTCATTTGTAGAGTTGGCTAATAACTGATTCCATGATTAATTAATTATAGAAAACTTATGTGGGAAAAAAAATCCCTGGCACACTTGATTTAGCTTGTAAATAAATGCAAGTTCGTAGTTGAGTCATGTGACTAATTGACTGCATCCTGTCAGACAGAAATAAGGAAGTCAAGCATCATGGAACATTCTCAGTTACTTTGTGAAGCAATGATGGACAAGAAAGGTTGAAAGTTGTTGGACCCCTTATTTATTCACACATTTACAAAAATCTATTAGAATTTGAGTTTTTTTTTAAGTTCTTGCACAGCCGAAAATTGAAATGAATTTAGATTCATCAATAACAAACCGTGTAGGTGTTCCTAGTTGTATGTGAACATTGTACCGTGATGCAAACATGAAAATCAGAACATTCTGACCTGCTAGCTGCTCACTGCACTCGCGCTACAAACTCGAGTAACTCGTGAACATACAACGTTACAGCACACCACACAAAGAGGGACTGATGTTAGCAAGCCTCTAACAACAAGCAAGCAACAAAATGTATTCTAGTAAGAGGTTTCAGAAGTAAAGCGGCTCTAAAAAAGCATCATAGTAATAAAGCACCACTGCTTTTATTTTGAAGGAAAGATGGCTGCAGGAGGTTTTGTCGGTAGCTGATGCGGGATCATGTCTGAGAAGGCAGACAAAAATATAAAAATAAAGTAACTGAAAGACTGATCACTTGAAAGCCACTCTGCCACCCAAGCCATGTCACATCAAAGCCAAATAAATGAAGAACATGCATCCCGAAACCTTGTTGCGAAGGAGGAAGAGTTCCAGGGACAGAGAAAGTGGTAAGAGGAGAATATAGAACCAGTGATTACGCTGACCTGGCATGGCATGGAACAGCATGGCACGGCATGGCAGGCTTCAATGAAGCTTCACCCAGCCAGGGCTCCATCCTGCCTGAGTTCAACACAATCAACCGACTGCAGGTTACCATGACAACCTGGAGGCAATGCCTGCATGGGACAAAGACTCGTGTGTGTGTGTGTGTGTGTGTGTGTGTGTGTGAGTGAGTGAGTGAGTGTGGGAAAGAGAGAGAGCATGTGTGTGTGTGTGTGTGTGTGTGTGTGAGAGCGAGAGAGAAAGAGAGAGATGTGTGGAATAGCAGGCACGGCCCTCCCGGGGCCCTCATTCGTTTGACTCTTGCTGAGACCACAGGAGCCCTAGCAGAGATGGAGGACGATGGTGTTTGGGGTGAGGAGAAGGGGAGGACAAGGTAGGGGCAAGTGAAAGAAAGGCAACTGATGTGGAAAGACTTGATGAAAAAAGAAGGAGGAAAACAGCGTCAGAATAAAAAGAAATCAAGGGCACTCCAGAACATTCTCATTCATTTTTCCACCAGTCACCTGCCTGGATCTTGACAAAAATTAAAATAGCCCACACCTCTACTCTTTGGCAAATTAACTGCACTAATTAGTAGGCCACTTACAATTCAAAGTTTTAATGACCTGTCTTCTAGACTGCAACTTCAAATGACTGGAAATCACAAGACAGTTATGACTACAAGTTTCCACAGCAAGAATATCTTTTGGCAAGTCTGAGTGTCGTCACACTGCAGCAGAAGGTTCGAAACGCGAATTCTAGCAATAAATGGGGAATGATCCCGATCATGAGCCACATTCAGATGTACAAACGTGATTGCGATTCACAGAAGTCAAACTAGGTCGGTGGTCTGACCTAAACGCCATCAGAGGAACATTTTAAAACTGGACTTTACAGCAGCATCGGCCAGTTTAAACTAAGGCTCAAACTGCAACGGCGCTCTGAATGAACCAAAATCTCTCTTTTCCAGGTGTAGATCACGCAAACAAGCACCTGAGGTAAAACTCTGAGTGCACTTTACGTGACGATAAGATTTTTGAACAGTGAAGAAGACGCAGGTTTGATGCAGTGTTGTTTCTATTCCGGTTGTCTTTTTACTCGATTTTCTGCTGCCGTCACTGCTGTTGTGTTGGACGAACGCACAGATTTTCATTTGACAGAAATCTGTGTATTGACTTTCTCTTAAAGTGTGCAGCATCGCTGTTACTTAAAAAAAACTTCAGACAATAAAGTTTTCATTTGGTGATGAAGTCATTTCATCCTGTTAGGCTGGTGTTATAGTGGCTAGCTATAAAGCATATGTGGAGTGGGAGTGTGTTTGCTCCTGTCTTGTCATTTATAATCCTATAGGCAGTTGGAAGCAAGCAGGCCAACTTGTACTTTGTCAGAGCAGATTGTTTGGCATGGATAAGCCTGGCTGGAGAGAGAGTGAGAGTGAGAGAGAGAGAGAGAGAGAGAGATAATTGCTCTTGTACATTTTGCTGCCAAGACATCTTCCTCCCGTCATACACTGGCAAACAAGTCATTCAAACATGTTCTCCTTCATGAGGCACACACATAAACTGCACACTCCCATAGACACAATGACGTCCCCTCGGTGACAGTGACGGCTGTCGCTCACTGGAGATATGTTGACAGATTAATTCAAGTGGCAATATACATTTTTCAACATTCACTCATTTCCCATCCTGTCATTGCGGCCTGTGATATTGTGAGTTACGTCGTCTTTAGCCGTGCTTCGCGTCTGGCTTACAGGAGGCCCTCGCCAGGTTTGACCTGCGTGCCCGTCTCATGATGCCGCACCTGTCGGCTCCTTTGAGCTTTAGCTTTCTCAAAGACGTTTTTTTCCTTCCTGCGTGACTTCTTGGTGCTTTGAGAATTTAGAAAATGCCAGGCACGTATTTCCTTTTTTTTTTTTTTTTTTTAAGAGTCAAACTGTCCAAAATAGGGATGTGTCTTAAATGAGCCGGTACAAAGAGCTGACTCTTCTAAGTGAGCGACAGGAGCTGGCTCTTGTCTGAGGAATACAAGAGAGTAAACCGGGGAGGACATGCAAAACAGCAGAAAAAGGTGAGTCGCAAAAGAAGAAGAATGCAGATGATATTATATATGAATCCAAAAATTACTATATGAAGAGCTGAATCTCATCACTGAGTTGAGCCAATGAAGCACCTCAGTAAAAAATTGCTAGAATTCCCATGACTAGTCCAAAACATTTGTCTACAAAATCTCAAAAGCATCGTCCAGAATAATCCAAGTCTTCTTTATCCAGTCATGTTCGGTAATCCACAGATGAGCGCGGACGAGTTACAGCGATGGATACAGAAACGGATCACTAACTGGCTGAGAGATAATAACAGCTCAGTCCACGCGTAGTAGTTATAGTAATCTGTACTGCAGTAAGAATATAGTGATTTATTTCTATTTTATGTCAACCTGTCTAAAGTCTTTAGACTAAAGTAGAGCCTTCGTCTGAAAAAAGAATACATTTACTTGTCCTACCATCATGTAAATGTACTGAGTGTGTTATCCACCCCAGCTAGCGTTTGTTTGTCAGGGTTACTAGTTTTCTGCAGTAGTAGTCTAACATAGTACTTTTGCTGAGCAGCTCCTTCTACTGAAAACCTTTCCTTTTGTGGTTTTGTCTGGAAGTCTGCAGCTTGTCTAGCTTGCCTAAGCCTGAAACAGAGGAGTTCAGACGAACCCCCCTGTACACAATTGGCTATCCAGGCTTATTTTCTGAAGTTCTCGAGTTAGTTGTTTCTGTATATTACGTAGCTAACATTTTATTTTTGCTCCTGTAACGGTAGCGAGTGCGCACGCGAAGTTGCAGTGGAGGCCAACAACTCCTACTGCCGCGTGGGCACCACTCTCACTGCCTGGTTCACATGCAAGTAGAGCACAGCGTTGTGGAGACAGTGAGAGGCTGTGTGCTGTGGGTGTACTGTGCTGACCAGCACTGTGGCATGAGAAGGGAACATTTTCAGAGACGCAGTCTTATACTATTTCTTATTAACCAGGCAGAAGTATCTTATAATGCCATGAGATAATACAGAAATCACTCAATTCATATTCTGTACATAAAACAGCATTGTTCTGGATAGTAAGTTCCACTTGAATGTTATCCGCAATAACAAGCTGTATTTTGTGACTTTGCTTCCGCCAAAAAAGCCTTATTTTATCAGGGAAGGTAAAAACAATCAAAGAGATTAGCCCACATTCTGTGGTGTTTTTGTTGTGAAAGTGCACTTCCATTATTGAGTAATTCTTGGGGAAAAAAATGAAATGTCTCGTCACATTTGACTTGAACTGATATGGGAAGTTCATGGCACGGTGGTTGTTAATTGTGAGCTATTTGACAGAGAAACGGGATAGTTTTACTGAGACTAGCAGGTCTAGAGATCCACCCTAATAGCAGTGAGTGTTTTTCTCTTTCACTGCCTTGTCAACTCAATCTTAAAGAGGATTCATGGAGGATGTGAAGGCCATACGCTCACAAGATGATCAAAGTTTTCATGATGGAGTTTTTTTTGGGGTTTTTATTTCTAGACAAACAGACCTGTGAGAGTATATCATGTGCACGTGCAGATGTGCATTGTGAGTGTAAGTCTTTGGCTTTATGTGAATAAGCCAGACTGCACGGTGGCTGGCTGCTATTGAGCCGTGCTGACCCTATTTAACAGCTCATTTTTAGTGGGAGCCTCAGTAATGGCTTTTTTTTAGTGTTGGCTGTAACATTGGCAAGAGATGAGTGAACCAAATACACATCGCACCCCATTTTCTGTTGAGATATCAAAGATTTTTATAGGATACACTAAGAGTGCTATAAACCACCGGTTAATGAGGAGTACATGACGTGTTTGAATAAGAACATTTTCCACAGTGCTCCAAGATGTGTGCATCCTAAAACCAATTCAAGGATGTCATCATTATGAAACATGGACTTTGAGAAAAAAGGATTTCACGGCTGAACTCTGACTTTTGAACCGAGCTCTTTGGTCTGTAACATTCAACACTCCCTTATTTGTCAGAGGCTGATGAGAGTTTCTTGTAGAATTGGGAAAAAAAAAGAAGAAGAAAAAAAAAAAGAAAAACCATTTGAGGCAAGACCAGAATCCTCTTTTCACTGTTAGTACTATTTCACCTTGCTGAATCTATTTATATTGAATCACACACAACTGAATCTGGCACGCAACAGTCAAAGAGGCCAAGACCCAAATGAAAGATGCATGTTGACCCACTGGATGTTGTTGAGACCCGCGCTGGCTGTCTGACAACCAGGACTGACTGTGCATCGTTTTTGGGAGTGTTTGCCTCTGCGGCTGATGTTTTATAATGTTGGATTAACGTCGTAATTCTACAGAAAGAAGCAAGATTGAGTCTGATGAAGCCCCTTGAATTGATGTCCAGTACGGCAGCTTTCACTGGAATCGCATTCCAATGTACTTACAAGTGCTTTTTAAGAGGCTCGGAGAAAAAAGAGAAACTTTTGACTCATTGATGGACCGGCTAATTCTTTTCTATAGAGCTCACAAGTTGTAAATAAATATCAAGAAATCCTTAAGTGTCCTTTTAGCAAATCTCTAGCAAATCCAAGACTCAAGTGGCTCGACCCGGCAGAAGAGTGTCAGACACCCGACCAGGTCAGGTTCGGCTGAGGTTAGGTTTGGGCGAGCTTGGCGAACCTGCTTGACACGGTTCTCTTTTAATTAAAAAATGGTTTGTAAAAAAGCAAAGAATCAAGTCACTATGTGTGGAAACCTCATCTGTGCCCACTGAGATGCCACTTTGGCTGTTGCAGTCAACTAGACAGCAGACACACGTGTATTTTCCTCTGGGTTTTTTCCGCTTTTGTCCCGTTCTGTCGTGTCTCAGTGTCAGAGCATCCGTGTGAGATGTTATGATGAGTAAATGTGTTTTTATGCCTCGACTCCAGAGAAACCCCGAGCCAGATGTGCATGCATACATGCATCCGTTCTTCCCGTTCTTGGCAGCGACTCTGTCCTGGATTCATGTAAGGTGTTGGGAGACAGTAGAGATGGACCTTCATGTTGGATATGAAGGAGGCATTCTCATTAGGTGGGTATTTATCTGAAATCAGGGTTATTTTGACCTTCTAATTAAGACTAAATGTACAAAACAGGAGATGGAAACCTCTTGATCAAATAAACTCTGGCAATGCGAATATTTAACTCATTGCTGACCATCTTTCCCACCATCATCTTCCCTGATATTCTTCATCCCTCCAACGGAAGGACATCCCTCAAGACTCTCACTGCTGGCACAGCCACATCACATTTCCTCTACCGCCATCCTCATATGACGTTAACATGGCTTATTTTATTTGCTCTGAAGCAGGGGAAAGAAACACACGCATGCACATTTCTTTATTATATCAAATCCACGGTTCTCTTCAAACTGACAATGAAATGGGAATAGAAATTGTGGAAATTAGAGAGTGAGGAGAAAATGCCAAATTTAAGTTCTCCTGTCTGTTTTTTTTTTCATTATCTTACCAATTATAGATCATATAAGGCTTGTCCCGATACCAGAAATTTAGTAGTAGATACCAATACCACTTAAATTCCACCATACTCGATACCACTCGATCCCAAAAATAAAATTAAAAAAACAATAAATCCCTTGTAGTTTAACCGATTACACACACACACACACACACACACACACACACACACAATCCTAACCTACAAAAAGTTACAACTCAGAACACGTTCATGTGACTTTGCCAGGCAGCTCACTGACTATGGGCTCATCTCATCATCGGTAGTAGATGTGAGCAGCAGTGGTAACACCTGAATTCAAATGCGCTCACCTTGAATTCTTTGTGCTTTGCCAAGTTTGACGTGTTGCTCCCCCTCGCCGTGGTACGGTGACGGCATATTTTGCATATCGTTTTTGGCGGATCAATAAGTCATCCCTCCTCATCAGCCTGGGATCCAAAGTATTTCCATTCGCGACTTTTGGCGTTTTTCTTCTCAGTTAATTGAGGGGCGGTTGTCGCTGTAGTTGATGACCCAGATGCGTGATCAGCACCGTGGGAGGGTTGCCAGATAATCGCTCATTTACAGCCAAAACACAACGCTAAAGAAGCGGCCAGATCTGGCTCCTCAGGACCACCGGTACTTCGGGTGTTCTAGAAAAGTCAGCACCGTCACATCGTAGTACCGACTTGGTACCGCAGTACCGGTTCTCGTGACAAGCCTAGTTCACATCCACAATCAGCGATCCATTAGAGGAGGATTTTAGGTCCCATACTGTTTATGATGAACTATATTTCAGGTTTCAAGGGTTCAGGGACTAAATGTGAAAAAATAAAAGCCCTTCTTGTGCTCTTCTTTTGACCTCATCATGTGTCTTGAGAGTTTCTGTCGATTTCTCCTGGGGATGACTCAACATTTGCTTTTTCCCTTTTATGTTTGATGTAAATACAAGCAGATATTTCTTCATACCACGAAAGAAGTGGTGGCACCGGCTTCAGCAAAGTTCAGTGAGGAAGGCCTGCAGCGCTTAACAGAGGTATTTCATTATTATGGGATGTTTGAGACACTCCTCTGACCAGGAGACGGTAACATATCTGATGAAATCCTGGTTTCACGCGTTCTTTCTCTCTGACATCCCTCGTGTGTGTTCTCAGGGCGGAGGTGTGAAGGGCAGCAGGTCACAACAGAATGCAGTATGACCACAGGCGGTTTAGTGAACTTAAATTAAGTTAAATGTTGCTGCCGTCGCTGCCACTCAAACAGGGAACCCCACCCACTTTCACAAGCCCTGCCTTCAGGGGGAGGGGGCTAGCCATGACTGTGACAGGGGCCAGTGTGGATGGCCAACTACCTCTGGGTAGTGTGCACATACAACCCCTCACATCTAACAACTGTGTTAAGCATTAATGAGTGTATAAATGAATGTGTGTGTGTGTGTGTGTGTGTGTGTGTGTGTGTGTGTGTGTGTGTGTGTGTGTGTGTGTGCGCGCCAGCAGCCTTGCTCTTTGGTACCTGAGCTGTGAGAAGCCTGTTAAAAGAGTACCTACAGGTGTGATATTTATAGAGGCCTGACAAATGACCTAGGTGACTGGATCCTTTTGGGGGCCTGTGTGCGTGTGTGTGTGTGCGACACACACACACACACGCACATACACACACATACACAGAAGCCAACGAGTGTTAATTGGAAGTAAATCATGGCTGTATTGGCTGAGAAAGGGAGAGGAAGGAGCCAAGGTGTTGATGACGGAGGTAACTGTGAAAAGCCAGGAAGGAATGCAGCGCCAACTACAGAAACAGAGAGGCCAATTTTATCTGTGTGATATCACTTTTATCTGCCTGCCTGCCTGCTGCCCTTTCTCCACCTCACATTAGGAGGTTGTCTGACCTGTCTGGAGTCTGGTTTGTAATTATCGTCACTGTAAAATTGTGTTGACACTTTTTAAGTACAGAAAAAAACTCTGCTGTAGCTTCTCCAGTGTGGGAACTCCTCTGACTTGACGGCTCGTGTGGTCACGTTCTTGACAATTAGTCTCTCCCACAACAGTCAGTGAGAAGTGACACTCCATTTTAGACCATCCCTCTTTTTACTCTACTTTTTACTCTACATGCTTATGATTTTTGCTTGTTCGCTAGTAATGTTCTCAGACGTTCAGTCACTCCTCAGGTCACTGTGACCAACATGGATGACGGCGGTGATACACGCTGCTGCAGGAACATGGTGGGCTGCTACCCTTTGGCTGCATGGATCCTGGTGCTTGTTTTCCAGGTTCAGAGAATGTTTCTTTGTCAGTCACTGAAAAAAAAATGTTATCCTCACTTTATACAATGTCAGTTCACATACTTGTGATGTGTATTTTGGTTTTCACTTTATTCCCGCTGCTGACTGAGATGATGTTTTCAGAGGTATTTGTCTGATCAGTCATGGCGCCCCCTGGTGGCAACAGGAAATAACTTGTTTTTTCAAATGTTGACGTACTCCTCCTAGTGGGTCAACCAGATCGATCACAGATTCAGTCAGAAATGCCTTTAAAACTCAGTGATGGGTTACTGTGAAAATAGTGTTGTTGTTAAACTGTGTTGACATGAGGGTGGTGCAGTGGTCCTCACTGTGGCCCCCCAGCAAGAAGGTTGTGGGTGGAGCCCCGGCTGGAGCACAGGGTCTTTCTGTGTGAGCCTGCATGTTCTCCCTGTGCCTGCGTGGGTTCTCTCCGGTACTCTGGCTTCCTCCCACAGTCCAAAGACATCAAGAGGGTCTCTCACTCGAAGGCTGCTTGGACAGACTTCAGTCCCCCAGCGACCCTTAACAGGATAAGCAATAGAAAATGGATGGATGGATGGATGGATGGATGTTTTACCATGGCCATGTGTCCGATTTTGATGTTTCGCCATTGATAGTTGTACTAGCAGAGTCCAGTTGTTAGTGGAGTCAACACAGTCAGAGCTCTTCCAAACGTCACACGTGTGATGAGGATCGCGGCCTTAAGAAATAGACAAGTCATAGCGCCACCTAGTGTTTACAAGAAGATAGCCTCATGTGCTCAATGAATCAAATATTTGTGTTCTCTTCACGTGTCACCCAGCAACAACATACAGTCAAGGTGTGCGTTTTTCGAGCGTCACCTCATGAGCATTGAAAATGCATGCACTAGTCTGCACTCTCATTTAAAATCCAAATGTGATCAAGTTCCATCACCACCTCACTCTGCACACACCAGTCCCTAAAGAATACATTCCCATGTAGCCCAGTGCTCTCTATCATCTTCCTGTTAACAGCCTGTCATTCTCCTCTGTGGAAAGTCTAAGCATCGTTCAGGTAATTAATTGTTGACAGACATTATTCACTAAGTGTTTTAATAATCACATGATTATTTGATTGTTTTGTTTTTTTCCTTTATGGTGGAAAGGCAGAACCAAATGTGCACTTCCAACTTCACCGTGTTGATTTTTTTCTTCGTCATATTAGACAGGAAACTGGATGTCATCTGGACTGTTGCTTGAACTGAATAAGCAATTAGGGCGCATCACCTTGAGGTGTTCGGAAATGTGGCTGGCATTATTCAGGATTTTGACATACAGTGCATGAAAACAACCTGGTCAGATAAATCAGTTATGAAAAAAATTAGCCCTCAGTTTCATCTCGGTCAAATTTGTGTGATTCCCATAAATTGTGAAAGTTCATTTGTGCTGGTTGCACAGCGCCCTCCGCCTACTTTGTGGAGTAAAGCAACATATTGATGATGTTCCTTTTCATGTAATCGGCCAGTTTTTCAGCAGGAAGTGACAACAATTAGTTAGCATTTGGTTATTTGATCCAAAACCAGAAGAGTGAAATATTCTAAATCGTTTCTTGATTATTGTCAAACTTTAGCTCAGAACTGTGCGCACCTTAAATCGTCTTCCCCACATTTTCACAATTTCTCTCATTTGCTTGGTAGCCCTTCTTTGCCTCTTAGCCTTCCCTCTCTGTCTGTCCAAACCTGGAAGTGTATATCTTTGCTCTCCTCTGCCTCTCTCTCCTTTGTTTCACCTGCTTCTTCCAACCATTTCGCGATCCCTTTTTTCTTCATCCCTCTTAACTCGCCAGCTGTCGGAGTGGCCTCAGGCCTGGTGTTTTGTGGTAGTATCAGCGCCGTCTACGCCTCCTTCATGTTATGGATGGTACTAGAGGCCAGCTTTACTGCTCCAGCTGTCATGCCACAGCGTCTCAGTCTCAGTCGCTTGGCTGTAAAATGGAGCGCAGGTCCCCTGGGCAAGGCGACTCCCAGGACATTACTGTTAAAGGCTTTGTCGTGACCCGCTGCTACTGACTAAACTATATATCACCTCTCCCTCACATCAGCAACATTCTGCTCACGTCTTTATGGAGCTACGTTCTCTCGGTCTGTATATCTTTCTTTTCTCTCTCCCTCGCTCTCTTTTCACACTTGCTTATTCTGCTTCCTGCTCGTACGCCCCACATTTCTCTCTCTCTCTCTCTTTCTCGCTCTCTCTCACACACTCATTCTGTTATGCTCTCTCACACACGCACACCTGAAATTTTCCTTTGATCTCCATTCATCAGGAAGAACCAACCTGCATCATGATTATAAGTATATATATTTATGCACAGGCACAGTAATACATTTAATGCATTGCTATGGGTTTTTTTTCGTAAAATGAAATGTTGATAGTTGTGTTAAAGAGACAAGGAAAGTGTAGACCATCACACCTAAAAAATAATTGGGTGGGAGTTAAAAAAAAAAGAAAAGAATGTGCATTAAGTCTCAAGTGTCGCTTGTAGGAGTCACTTGATGATGTCATCGACTAATTTTTATGATAAGTAATTCACATTTTATGGACATTATATGGCATCATATGTCACCGGAGAGAGAAAAAAAAAAGTGAAAAAAATCACCTAAAATATGTTTTTGCCTTCAAATTAACTTTTTTTGTCTATCCTTTTTTTAATTTCATGTTAAAACTTGATCAAAGCAGTTGATAATGAAAAAAGAACCAGGAACAAAAAGCACAAATGAACAAAAAGCTGCTTTGAATTTGAAGTTTAAGTATCGAACTCTTCAAAATAACTTTATGACATCAGAATGGTGCGGATCGTCTCTGCTCCAGCTGTGCTGCTACAGAGTGAGACCGACCGCCAGACTTCCCCGAGACGGGCGGGGGGGGGGGGGGGGGGGGGGCAGTTGTGCCTCAACCGAAGTTCTGTTTTCTACAAATTTTCATCAAAATCCAATTCAAAGTTTAGAATTATGCTGCAAACAGAAGGCAACTTTTAACATGGGTTTGATTGATCATGTTTATGGGTACAAAGGAAGACAAACTGGCATGTGTGCATTTAAATGAAGTGACTCATGTTGTTGCTCGTGGTTTTACCCTGAAACCCATGATCTCCTTCTGCTTGGCCTCCAGGATGCAAGGCACTTTCACGACTCACAGTTTGTCTACATCTCTAAATGGCTACTTGTAGTGGGTCAGTCTGAACAAGCCGGCGCTGGTCTGGTTTGTCCAGTGAAGACACCGAGCTGCAGCTCGACTCTTATCCCTCTCTGGACCTCATCACAGGGCCATTTTGATTTTCTCTGCATAAATGCAGTACTTAGAAGTAAAAAGCCATCATTATGCAATGCACAAACCATGCCGTGGACACATGACTTTGTCACCACAGCTCGCTTTATACTTGCTTGCGGTTTCTTCTGCCACTTGTCAGAAACCGCCATTATAGACAAATACTAACGCCTCATGAGTCACTATTTACTGATGTATTTTATTCGGTAAAACACATGAAATAACTGAACCACAGACCGAGTTTCAGGGTTTTAACTGAAAACACGTTCAACAATCCCACTCACTTTTAAACGAGGGGACCAAACGCTCAACCTGCTGACTTACGCCCGCGGTTCCGGACTCAGAGTTTCACCCTCAGCTCATGGCTGTGAGCATTTCGCTCTTATAATCGGGGTGGACGCCGCCACTGTGTTTGACAGCGTCTAGACCACATTCTAGTTTTGCTGCTTATGTGCTGGAAGTGCTCAACAGGATTACACACCAGTGACATTGTGCTATAAATACAGTAGTTTTTTCAGCAAAAGGTGTGAAGTTGTACACATTCTTCAATCCTGGTCATCGAGAGAATGTGATTGTTTTCTGCCAGGAGTTTATATTTGGTGTTTTCAGTGTAATTATCTACTGTATGTGATCAGAATAACCCTCAATGTTGTATTACTCTCGGAGTGTCACGGCGTCACCGTATATCTGTCTCTCTGACATTATTCTGGCCTTTCTGTCCACACGTCCATCTGTATTCATCCATCAACCCTTCAGGCTAAATCAATTCTTCACCCATCCAGTTTGTCAATCCATCTGTTTTGGACCATTTTTGCTCTCTTTATCATTGTGACAAACTCTCTCAGACCTCTGTGTTTCCCTCCCATCATTCATCAGTGTGCCTCTCCATTATTTGGGTTTACGTCACTCATTTGTAGATTTGCAAATGTCCTCAACCAGGATCCTCTTCTCCTGAGAGTATTTGATGTGAGTCATACTGTAGAGTGATTTTCTCCTCCTACATCTCAGTTGCAGCCTTTTTAACCCGTCGGTCAATTTTGGCATTTAATGAGGGGAGACATCAAAATCACCTACTCTGGTTGTAGTGCTCCACACTCACACTCTGCAGAGTGATAATGGCCCACTTGTTTTATCCAGACTAAATGGACTGGACATTGGCAATGCTCTGTACTTAAAATATAGTTCAAAATGATGACATTTTTAGCTTTTCACTTGACATTATAGCTACATTCACTTTCTGATGTCATCATAACTTATTCCACTTCCATCCCTCTTCATATGAGTTGAATAAAGAAGAGGAGAAGTGTAAATAAGGTTTCTGGAGAGTGGGGCAAGGTGGTACTCTCGTCTGGGAAAAACAACATGGAGAAGCAAATCCACTAGCTTCAAATGATTTTAATTCCAAGCGGAGTCATTCCTTCACATGCATTCCTCCCTCACCCTTACCACAACATACAACTCCTGAATACCTAGCCCTAATAGTAGACGATTTACAACTCCAACCCTAAAATCAAGTCTTAAACTTCAAACAGCCCTTTAAACTTGTGGGGAGAATTTTGGGCCCATGAAGCACATCAGACCAGGGGCTTCCTAGGGCTTCTTAAGGCTTCTTAAGGCTTTTCCTGTGTCCTCCATCTGGCACAAGAAGAAGCTCACAGATTGATTTCCAGCAGGTGCAGCAAACAGGGGATCAAAGCTGTATCCACAGAAGAAGAAGAAGTTAGTAGGAATGGGTCATGAGTTTCAAATATTCATTAAGTATTAAGTGGCAGGCGAGTTTTCTGGAGAAGGAGCACCAATGATTTTTAGCATGTTCCGTTTGCAGGGTTATGTTATGTTTTTGTTGTTAAACTGATTTTTTTTAAACGTATAAAGCACAGTGTAAAACATTTTTGATATACCTTTCCGGCTGACACGCTCATTTATGGCATTGTGGTTTTTGTTGACCCCTGAAGGAGCTGGAAAGGGAATCGGTCTGCGCAAAAATGATACTCCTTTTAAATGCTAGGGGCCGATAGAGAGAGAGAGAGAAAAATTGGAAACTGACTGTAGCTGTTTTAAAGATTGCTGGCACGCATGACCTCTGACAAATACATACAGTACACACCAGAGCTGGGAGATGTGACATACACTGTAGGACTTACTGATGATTACATACCTGCAAAAACCTCCCCGAACAATTTTACTTTCCAAATTGGATGGATTCCAGTCAATGTTTTACCTATTAGTGGTTTGGACCCAAAAAACAAATCACAGGCACAAACTTTGTGGATGCATATTTCTGCATTACAGTATATACAGACATAATTTGACACGCAGAACAAACAAGTCCCAATCCTCTTACAGTATAAAGATCCTGACAGAAGTAACCGTCCATGTCGAAATGATGCACACTGATTTGTGTACACATGTTCTCATTAAGAGAGCTGGAGCACATTTAAAGGAGACATTATTATATGTCCTTTAAGCAGTTGTTGGACTTGGCCTAATTGATAAAGCCATTAGTAACACTTGTTCAGAAAACATGAGAGGAGTCTCAGTCTGCTCACTGTCAGCCCAAATAGGTTCACTTAGGCTGCACTTAGTCGAAGGCAGCACATTAAGAGATGATTACAGGCAATGTGGAGCACTTTACCAGTCCACGCCTCGCTGCTGTGAGATTAATAGAGATGAACTGATGACAGAGACGGAGGGAACTCTGATACTCTGCAGGGTGGGGACACTCTGTACAAGTTAGCGCGTAATTGTGCAACTGTGGATGTAATTTATGTTGGTGTGTCTGTTTGTACAGAATGTATGTGCATCTATGTGTTTCTATGTGATCAGCCCTCTGGTGCGGATGTGTTCGGCCGCTGGATCTTGACATCTCGAAACCTAAATTTGTACCCACATACGTCTTCATTTTTCTGCCTTTTGAACAAACAATGTGGCTCAGCAAAAGACGTTCATGCAGAAGGTCCGCGCAGAAGATGAGTAGCTGGGGTTCTAGCCTGCTGACTAACAAGCCTGGCTGACCGGTGGAACTGCTACTGTTGATTGGAATCCAAGCTAATTATAGAATTTTGCACCTCTCATGTTTTATCAGTGATCACATCAAGCCACAAAAAACAAATAATTAGGTGACATTTAGAATATAGCGTTTGACCATATTTAAAAAATACCGAGCCAAAAGACACCAAGAAGCTCCTGTGGAAATCCAACATGTAGGATATGAAATGAATGTAATTAAAACAAGCTTGTGGCCCTGAATGTCACTTGCTGGCTCCGTCAGAATGCTTCAGTAACTGATTGTTCACTTACAATCAACCTTTTTGTTTCATTTGTTGACTTTATCTTAAAACACACACCGAATAATTTCTTAAAATTTTCTCATTTGAAAAAGTTGTAGGAGGGGGACGGTCTAATGTCTCTCCAGTCTTCTGCTTTGATACCATTCAGATAAATTCACAATACAGGTGGTAGTGTGGAGTTCGATCAGAGTTAGGCAGCTGTCTTGAAAGATAAATCACAGTTTTCTGATCGCTACATCAACTGACAACCATCAAAAATTACAAAAATACAAGTGAAGGAATGAAGCTGTGTTCTACTGGCATCTAAAATAAGTAATCAATGTGGTAATATAGTGGCTCAAAGCAGTCTTGTGTTCCAGTACAGACGCAAAACAACTAATGGAGCTGCAGACGTGTCGGCTGTAAAACAAGACCAATGCCAGCAAAGCAGCTATGAGCTTTATTATAAATGTGGCTGTTGAAGAACAGATGCTCTGCTTCTGAAACGTTACCAGTGGACCCTGAAGCAGCAGCAGAGCCATGACAGTGCTCTCTGATTGACAGGCATGTCAGCTACTCAAGGGCAAGCTTCTTCCTCTCTCACATTTACAATCGTAACGGGATTTTTAAACATTGTTGTCGTGGTTGCCATCTTCAACGTTTTAGTTATCGTATCAGCACACTTACATTTGTGTTCATGAGGATGTCAGAGTATTTGATCATATGAAAGAAGTATGGGAGGCTGGGCCTGCATGAGGGAAAAAACCTTATGTTAACGGTGACACCTAAGGACAAGTCTAAAATTATGAGGATGCATTCTTTGGGATCCATGAATGCAAGTACATCAATTAGATGGTCAATTTTCCTGCATTCTGTCGGTGGTGCTTGACCTCGACATCCGAGGACCACAATTGTCTCTCGCAATTCCAAGTCACTGCACATTTATTGAGATATTTGAGACTGGACGGATGGTCTTCGTGGCGCTCACGATCAGACCTGAAAGAGGATTCAAGGAGTCCAGGTTGAGTGAAGGATTTGTGCCTCTGAAGATTCCTGAGATGCTACAGCGCTGCACAGTAACTTTGACACCCTGGGAAGATGTCACAGTGGGAACAATCTCAGTGCTGTGTGATGCGTTAAATGGAAAATCCATATGCTGTTCCATCTTTATGTTACACTGTATATATAATGTATGTATTGGAATCAGTCTGTACTGCATTTCAAACAGAATTTATTGTGGTTTAAAAAAAAGTATTATGTGGCTTCTGCTCTCTACAGAATTCCATTGTTTACTGGAAAAAATATTGAGTGTGATGCTTCTAAATGATTGGGAGCTGACAGTATTTTCCTAAGGGTCCTGATCTCACTCTCTTTCTTCACCCCTCCATCTTTCTGTCCCCTCGATTGCCCATCTTTGGCAATCCCTCCCCTGGGCTGGACACTTTGTCCTTGCACTCCCTTTCTCCTCCTCCTCCTCCTCTATGCCTGGGCTCAATGTGAGTGATAAATTATTCGTGGGCATGCTCTGAGGGCCCAGGGCTGCTCATTCCTGCACACAGAGGACTAGCATTGATCCGGCCTGTGGTTCAACTTAATTGGAAACCCAGTTACACCAGCTACAGACACACTCTGACACACACAAACACAGCACACACATGCACAAACATACCGCTTGCGGACATGCCATCCACTCTAAAGCCCCATTAATACACACATATGCACTGTTATTCAGTAATACACTCATGTATAGGTGCATGGATGATACAATGTCAACATAATTATTAAACACACACAGGCAATCCCCACATGCATTCCTGCATTACAGTCTTATAAAATTAACATCTGCCGAAGAATCAGTTGTGTATGTTTTATGATCTAGCATTGCTCTGGTACAAATGTAGCAGTGCATGCTAATGTGATGTGGAACACCAGCGCTGGATGCAGACACACCGGGTACTCAAGCGCCGAAACCCAGTAAAAACTACACATTCTGCGACACAAGAACAGGCAGATGGACACAAATCTCAGCGTACAAACTGAAACAAACACACACGTGCACCCACTTTATAGTCACCAAGTCTGCATTCTAAGCAGCACTAAAGAGGAGTAACGGTCCACAGTGGAGCAATATGGAGGCCCAGGGTTATCGATTGGACTGAGACACTGACTATCATACAGCTAATAGATTACATCAGACACATTGAAGCGGCCCAGTCAATGAGGCCTGATCCTATTAACTGGGGATTTGTAAACAGTTGTGTGCTCACTGTGACGGCTGTTGGGCTGCTTTGTGAGCCTTGGCAAGGGGATGAAGGCTGTAACGGTCTGGAGGAGGAAGAGGCTCCTGTTTGGTTGCACTCTGGCCCTGCAGCCTCTCCTCAGCTGCAGCCCCGTTGTGTGGAGTACGCTGGATAACATGCTTCTCTTTTTTTCACACAGTGATGTCACCTCCCTCTTGATGTCACTTCCCCCCTTTTTTATTCTACCACTAGTTGTTTAAGAGGCAACAATTATAAAAGAATCTCCCGCAGAGTGAGACAATACGTTCACGATAGGTTTTGTCTTTATTTTGAAAATCAAATTATATGTATGATGTGAGTGTTGCATGAATGGGATAAACAAAACCCAACCCCCTGCCTTTTGGGTGTCATGTGATCACTGGGTTTGGATATTGTCCCTTAAAAAACAAACCAAACAATATTTGTCTAATATAAAATATACATCACAAGATAGTCTAGAAATACAGGCTCGGCACATGACTATAATAATCAGAGAGTAAGATGTTTCAACTCTCTAACTGGTGCCTTTTCATTGTTATACAATAGGGGACTGATTTATACTCTCAATGGCCACTTTATAAAATGTACTTGTAGAATATAATGTAACCTAATCCAACAGCTCTGCAATTAATTCTACTTTTACAAAGCTTCTGATAATTGGCTTTTTGTCATTAGAAAGATCATAATTGTACTTTGTGTTAGTTGTTGAAGAAGTAGAGGACTGTGGAATTTTACCGGAGAATTTTATAGCTAAAGCCGTTTCTGATGTTCTGCCCTTTTCATCTACATAAAAGTCGCCCGTGACGGTAAATGTGAGGTCTGAGAACAGAGCCGCACCACCAGATCAAACTCCGTCGGTGGCAATTGAGTTGCTGTGTTGATGAAAACCGTGGTCCTGACATAACTCAGCATTATCATCTCTGGAAAACAGGCGCAGGTTGGTTTTGACATTGATTTGGGTAAACTGTTTACTTCACGTCACCCGGTTCACTGTCTCCACAGCAGCCTCTCTACTCTGTTGTCCCTCCTCTGACTGAAACACTGAACACAATCATATGATGAAGTAAAATTGTGTAGAGTCCATTTGTAGGTGGGGAGCTGATGAGAGGTGAATGCTGAGGGCTCAGCACACTGCATGACTTCTGTTTGTGTGGATATTCATACGCGGATCGAATGTGTGTGGACAGCAGCTCGTACATCAGAAATGTCAATACCTGTTTTGCTGTATTTACAGTAAAAATGCCACGACAGCTTGTGACTGAACACATTAGTGTTACAGTACATCCTCATGCTCTTATCCAGCTAAATGAAGCGCAATGTAACATCTCCTTTCGTGGTTTATTTTTTGTAAAATGTGAATAACCATCCATTTTCATCACTATGAAAAATGCATTTGCTGCAGTCCTCAGCTGGCAGAGGAGTTCTCGCCACAGCAGTGACTCTGGTGAACGAAGACGTTGGCATCACTTTCAGGGTGATTTGATTAACGATTGTAACAACAACAGCCAATCAAAATCGACCTGTGCTCTCTGCGGTTCATCGTGTTTTCTAACTTTAGTGGATTGTATCACACACACCTACGCACACACACACACACACACACTCACACGAGAGGTGACAGGATGTTGCCAGCTTTAAGTTTAGCGTGTGCAAGAATGATTCGGTTGATAGACTAGGAAAGGGGCTCTGCTGATCCACAATAAATTTGTTAAAATATTGTTGTCATTGAAACACATCACAGTGCTTTTTCTTCATTTTAAATGGTCTATTTGAATCACTCAGCTTTGTGGACTTTCTAAATGCTTATAAGTAATACCAGGCTGCTAATTACACATAAAAAACATCCTTTTATCAGAGACAAATGCTCTTTTGCTGATGGGGTCTCTGAAGTTTGCTTTTCCTGTGCTCTTTGATGATCGCCGAGCTGTGAAACTGATGTTGACTCATTAAATATGTCTTTAAAAGCTGACAGCTCTCATGACAGTGTTGGACTCCAATCATTACTGTTATATCCCTCTACCTTTTTAATTCGCTGCACAATGTACAGGAGACACAAATAATGAATATCCATTTTCCTAAACTAGCAGTAACACACCCGCAATGTGCAGCACATGCGTGGTATCACTGTCCGACAGTTTTTTTTTTCAAAGTGGGAGGCAGGCCTCTGTATCAGGGGAGGGTTAGTGAATGGAAGTCACGGTCAGTTGTCACATCATGGAGAACAGCCTGTTGTACGTGCATACAGAGAGAATTTATACCAGTGTTTTTTCCTGCATTTCCAGAGTCAGAAACAAATACGAAACAGCAATATTTGGCTAGTTTAGCACAATAATGACCTGATATCAGCATCCATGGATTTGTGGGGGCTGTCTACTTTGAGCTTTGTCCAAGGGGAGGCCCTCTGTCTCAAACTTTGAATACCCAAGCTGTAAACAGAGTGCTTATCAGTCTGTATGCTCACGTAGTTCTAGTTGTTGCTCTCGGGTTGACAGCCTTTTAATTTAGTCAAGTACGGTCCACCGTGTAGATCACGATAATCTGTTGCTACCAGGTCGAGCTGTCGGTGTCTCAGCCAAATCCACCTCACACTCCACTCCAGGAGATTCCATAATCATGAAGTGTGTGTTCCATATTTCTGTTTTTTTTTTGTTTCTCCAGCAAAATCAAAACCACCAGAAGGAGAAAATATAGTGTTGACACAAAGAGCCGGTGTAGAGAACAAAGTGCCCGTGCCTGTGAAAGAAAGCTCACAAGTTAACAGCTCAGTTAATCTAAAGTCCATTACTGCAAAAGCAATACTTCTGTTTAACCAGCGCTGTGGTAGATTCTGGTCGTGGGCTTCTCAGATTAATTTCGTGGCCTAAACCTATTCACATGTCCCTTCAGGGGCTGTGCGGCAAAGAGGAGTGAAATAGAGATAGCAGTAAACTGGGTTCTCAGCGTGTGTTTTTAAGAGCAAAACGACTTTTCCAAAATAAATAGATCTGTGTCGCGGTCTGCTAGGAGAGAGAAAAGCCCTCGGTTCAATAATTAATTCCCGAGTCGAGGGTTTTGGAGAGCCGCTGATTGGGCTGATTTTTTTTTTTATTCTGTTATGATACAAAGGAGTTCGTTTGAAGTAATTTGTCCCAGAGAGGGCGGCTTGGAATACCATACATGCTTTGATTTAGCAAAGCAAATTTAATTTTGTTTGCTTTATGCAAACCAGCCGGGGCCGGTGGGCTTTGTCTGATTCCACCAGAGGGGTGATGGTGGTGGTGGTGGTGCTGATGATGGAGGTGGGGGAGTGCACACAACACTCCTGCTACTAATGTGTAATACAGATCGCATTCTCGCACACACACACACACACACACACACGCACGCACGCACGCACGCAGCAAGCAACAGTTCAAAAGTACAAAGCCTATTCCCCTCACTCACACACACACACACACACACACACACACACACACACACACACACACACAATCCCTTTGAAATCAAAGCTTAAAATAATTGTGCCTTGTGTTTTGTTTCATTCGATCCTTCTAGTATTAGTGTTACTGGTATTATTCCCATCTTGTTGTTTTAGCTGCTTGCTCTCACTGCTTGCTGGGGTTTTGTTTTATGCCGCTAATGAAAGCTTCTCGCCTCGCTTTTGTTCTGCTTCTTTTTTTGTTGTTGTTGTTGTTGTTGTTCTCTACGTGAATAGAATACATCTGTTTATATCTGTGCCTGATATTTCCTGAGATGTTAACACTCGACAGCACCGTAATGAAGAGGCTACTTGTGATTTCTTCTGTTCACATCTTCAAGCAGACATTTAGTGAGGATGTAACTTCCCCCGTGGTTGGGTGGTCATACATGTGTGTCATTAATGATGGGAAAATTAGGAAATTGCACGCCTTTAATTACCTTCGTTATGTCCTTCAGTTCAGGAGAAACAACTCATTGGAGGCAATGCTACTCAGACAGAGAAAAGCTTTTCAGAATGGGTGGCCAAGCGGTTTTCTTATAGCCAATTCAAGTCATTTTCTTAGGGAACAATAATGAGTGAATAAAGCAGAAAAACCCAATTTCCTTTATGCTTTTTATATCCCGAAAAAGCCCTCGTTGACGACCCTTTGGTCTTTTGTTATAGAAAACTGAGCTAATATCCTCCAGCTCTCGGCGCAGTTTAAAGGTCTTAATTGGATTCCATTAGTATATTGCTTGACATGACACTTGAGTCCGCTGTATTAGAATTCCCCTGCCTGGGATTAGAAAGAAGACTTTCCCTACATTCTGCTCTCTTTTCTCTTGCGTTGACATATCAAATATTCTTTGTTGGATTCACTGTTTTTTATGGACACCCTTATTAAAACACTAAGTTTGACTTAAACTGCTTCTTTTATATCTGGAGGACCAGCTGTAAAATGTATGGCAGTGTCTCATCGCTGCAGTTTATGTATCAATAAAGCTCAGCATTAGTGCAGTATATGTCTCACCTGATGGAATGTGCTGGAAGCCCCATAAAACAATCCTCCAGCTTCTTTCTACACGAGACTGGAGCACATGTGGAGGTCCCTGAAGGTTTCCTCTCAAAGCATCACACAGAGTTGAAGTGTTTCCTCTCTGGTATCAGTCGGTGTGGAACACAGGCCAAAGGAAGGATACGTTTGATGATATTCTGTTTCATGTCTCTCGCCCCAGTCCTGAGCTGACATGGAGGGATGTTCAGCAGCATCTGATTGCCAAGACAATGAAGAAGAGCCTAAACCTCAAAATAGCCTGCGTGGAACATCAGCACAGCAGGATGGCATGTTCTCCGCAGGTATTGTTATGAAGTCCTGGTGTGTTGTTTGGTGCCACTCACACTTGTCTGCCTTCTACAAACACATGAATACTCACTATTCCCAAACAGTGCTTCACCAAAATCAGTCAAATTTCAGTTGGTGGCATCTGCAGGTCATATATCATGAATTTATAGATATGGCAATACTTACTGAGGTATCAAGCTTTGCATTGATGAGGTCAGAAAGGCAACTGTGACCTTCATTGGAGTAGGTAAGTGTAGTGGAAGGTTGTGGAAGGTTTGTGAGCTATCACGCTAACACCTTCAGACATCTTGTGTCTGTGTCTTTTGAGAACAGTTTCTGGTAAACATAATCCTACATAAGGCCCACATGTGCAGTATATTCAGCACTTGCTACTCTGTAAAAGAGAAAAGAAAAAAACTAACATATGATGGCACATGACCAAAACACCTGTATAATTATTACATTTATACCAGTTCATCACATGCATTTGTGTTTCTACGAAGTCACGCAAAACGAACATGGTGCGCTAGCACATAGCTGTCAAGTCTCCCGTTTTGGCCGGGAAACTCCCGTATTTTACCCCTCTTTCCCGCCCTCCTCCCGTTTTAGTATTCTCCCGTAAATCTCCCGTATCACAATGAAAAAAAAAATCCTCTGCTGAACTCTGTCTCTAGCCTCGCGAGAATTGCCACCTGCAGTAGTCTGGGCGGCAGTTGTCGCGAGGTTAGTGCCGACGGCGGGAAACAAACAAAAGAGAGATGGATCACGGACGTGACACCGAAGGCATTCCTGCCAAAAAAACTAAGTCTTCCTGTAAATACCTCGATAAATGGAACTCTGAATTTACCTTTCTAACGAGGAGCAGAAAGGGGGATAGCCACGCTTTCTGTAGGATTTGTAATAGCGACTTTAGTGTCTCCCACGGAGGAAGGAATGATGTCAGCCAGCATGAGAAATCCGCCAAGCACAAGCGCGGGCTCGAGGCACGGAATCATGCCCAGGCGATGTCAGTATTTCTGACTAGAAATACCACGGAGGCAGACCAGGTCACAAATGCGGAGGTTAAAATGGCAATGCTGTGTGCCAAAAACAACGTTGCTTTTACTTTCTGCGATGACTTCAACAAGTGTGTAGCTGAGATGTTCCCGGATATTAGAATGTAGGAATTTTCACAGCATTTCAATGTCAACAAAGGTAGGCCTATCAGATTCTGATCACCTAATTTTAGTTAGTAAGCGGTTGACAAGTTGTTTTTAGATATCTTGTACCCCTGTCTTAAGATGTAAGGGACACTGGAGCTTAATTGGGGTGGTGGGATGGCTTGCAGCGATCACCAGAATATTTCCCTTATTTTCAAATCCAAAACTTGACAGGTATGCGCTAGCATGATAGATAGAACTTCCAAAGCAAAGCGATTGCTTCTTTGCAACACGGACGCGCAGTTTTCTCTGCCATTTAAAACTGAGAAAATGTTTCCAGACATATTGGCGAATGTGAAGTAACTTGTTAGGAGTCTTTCTTCCAGGTCGTCTTGTCTGTCGTTCTGTTGATGTTATTTTGTGCAGTTTCTATTCCTGTGTTGAGTCAGAAGAATTTCCCCTCCTGGGTTTCTATCGTCTTCCGCACTGCTGATGTTAGCATTAAAATCAAGTGTAGCTCTGCGTGTGTGTGTGTGTGTGTGTGTGTGTGTGTGTGTGTGTGTGTGTGTGTGTGTATGCCCATGGTGCATTGCATTGGTGTGAACTGTAAATTAGGATGGCGTGAGATATTAATACTGCAGTATATTGCGATACATGTACTTCCTCTTGTTATACTGTAGTATGTCGTTAATAAATTGTTGTGTATGTATCGATTTTTGCTGGATTTTTTTATTGAGGCACTGGTGTATAAATATTGCTCTGGCAGTGTATTGTGAGTTCCTTCACCTCCACTTAAATATTTAGCTGATCACATCTGTACTGTTCTTATCTGTAGATATTTTCCCTTATTGAATATTTACAGTGTAATTGAAGAGTTGAGACGTCTACCGTGAGCGTGGTTGTGTTTATGAAATGTGTGTTTACAGTGATTCTCCTTATATGATGGGATCATTTCTGATGTATTAAATGGTGTTACTATCCATCCATTTTCTATACCGCTCATCCGTTTAGATCGTGGGGGGGGGGTTGGTGTTGGCTGGAGCCTATCCCAGCTGACATCGTGTGAGAGGCGGTAACCGGTCCGTCACAGGGCCATCAGGAGCAATTGGGGGTTCAGTATCTTGCTCAAGGATACTTGGACATGGTCACCGGAGGAAGTGAGGATCGAACCAGCAACCCTTTGGTTGCTAGGCAGCCACTCCACCTCTGAGCCACGCTGCCCCAGTGTTCAGTAATTTGATTAAACTGATATATTAACTTAGTGCTTTTATAAATACCACATTCTAAGGTGAAATTAACTGTTTGCTGTGGCGTCATGCACGTATACACACACACACACACACACATACACGCACACACGCTTTTTGATGCTGGCACACTTCTACAGTCTCCTCACATAAAGTACTTCAACCACAAAAAGCAGCGGCCTGTTTTATGACAGTAAAGACAGGTGATCTTGTCCAGGGAGGAGTGTCATTGTAATTCTCTAATGTTATTATCACGCTGGCGGCGTGTCTGAGTGTCTGAACCTGCTCTGATTTACTTAGAGGCCGGCTGACGGGGATGGATCCTCTCCTTCTGAATGTACCAAGCATCAAATAAATGCTTTTACAACATCAGCCGAGCGATGACTTATTAGTAATCAGTCATAGCATTTGTGATGTTTTTCCTCTCCTCTGTCTCACTCATCTTAAAATTTCCTTCCTTCATCCTCACCCCCCACCCCACCCCACCCCCCTTGCCTCTTGCTATTATTCCCTCCTGCTTCCTTTCTATTCTTCTCTTCATCCCCTCTTTCGCAGCATGTTGTGTGATAAAATAGATTGTAATTACTGTGTTGCTGTGAGAAGAATGGATTAATTAAAATATAATGATGCCGATCACACCAGCGGGCGTCTGCTGAAATCTGTCCATTTAGGGGCTGTGGCAGAGGACTTGTAATGCCCTGATCATACTGCAGCGGCCACGCTAATTATGAAGAATGGTTTATTACATGGGCGAGGACGGATCTACTAGACAATACAATGAACACCGGGTCACTTACCGTCACTGAGGATGTAACAATAGATTTAAGATTAGATATGATATCTGGAATGAGAGGAGGATCCGTGTTTAGGAAGATTAGAGGTAGCACCTGATGTCTAGGCTCTGGACAGTTAGCAACTCTTTTTTTCCATACAGTTAGATTTCCTGGTAGTCTAAACAGAAACAGACGGACATGAATATGGATTCTGTCAGTGTAGAACATAAGAGCCTAGATTTGATACTGATATGTACTGAGATTTATTAGTTAAAAGTGGGCTTATAAGTGTTGGTCTCTCCTATGACAAGTACCTTGGTACACAGAGGTGCTATTTCATGTTTCTGACGCGTTTTATGGAAAGTGTTGAACAGGGAGGGACAAAGGAAGCGTGTAATAGGACAAAAGTACAAAAGAGGCGGAGGAAAGTGCTCTTAAGGAACTCACGCTCAAAATTTAAATTCTATATGCAAATGTTGCAAAGAAATCAACACATGCTTTGACTGTGATGAAATGTCTGGCTAATAAAAGGTGCGATCACCAACATCAGTCCATGGAGAGTTACGTCATCAAGTCAGGTGTTTCTCATTGTGCCAGGGATTGAGCTGTCACTCGTGTTGCCGGGGACTTCCAGGATTATTCATGAACGTATGTATGGACTGTATATTTGTGCAAGATATCATAAGAATGTTTCAATGTACATTTCTGTAATCTATCATATTTGGTTGTTTCCCTCTTATTCAAGGGGGTATGTTTTTGTTTCTGTACCGCTTGACTTCTGACTTTGCACGGCATCTTTCACAGTAACCTTTCTGTCAAGAGTGAAGTTGGACAGTTGAGGAACAAACACCAGACTCTGCAGCAGGAGACTTGACCGGACCACAGCTCACACATGAATATTCAAGAGTGAAATCCATGTCAACAGGCAACATAAAAATTACGTACAGTGTGACTACAATCATTAAAGCCCGTTGTTAGCCTGAATGTAAAATACCAAAATTTGTTTTGGTGAAAAGGTCGACTGTTTCTGGTTGTCTTGTGAGTGTTTACAGCAACCACAGCACTGCCTCCATATCAACTGCCCCCTCCACCATAATGGTCATCTAAAAGAAGAAGAAAAAATACATGAAGTGTTTCATGTTAGATAGAGGCAGATGGTTAAAGTGGCTTTTGAAAAGCTGAGGAAAAAGTCTCAGAGATGTTTGGCATTTGAGTGTGTGTGTGTGGGGGGGGGGGGGGGGGGGGGGGTTGTTTGGTGGGTGGATATGGGATTGCCAGCATCCCAGATTCCATCTGTTTGACCTCCATACAGACGAGGAGCTTGAGGAACTATGATGTCGGGTAGTGATTCCCCCCACCCACCTCTGCTCCCACCACCATAGCGACAATAAACATGTCAGCCGCCACACGCCAGAGCAATCTGCAATCAGATTTACTGTGCATGAAATATGGTGGTGCTTTTATTGGTCCAAAGGCTTGTCACTCATAATTTATAGGCTGTTGCCAGGCCAGCTATGATGTCAGCACCCTCCAGCAGCCTCTGGAGAATCAGAAGAGAGACTGAAAGAGATAGGGGTCTGAGGCGTGGTGATCAGGGGTGGGTGGGTAGGCTGTGTGTGTGTGTGTGTGTGTGTGTGTGTATGTGTGTGTGTGTGAGAGAGAGAGAGAGAGAGAGAGAGAGAGAGAGAGGAAGGCGGTGAGGAGATGTGTGAAAAGATGTGGGAAAAAATAACACACATCCATCCTCTTCCTCTCTGTGAGTTTGTCAGGTTGAGCGAGTGAAAGTGTCAGTATTTCCTGGATCTGTGCAAAGGTCTCTCCTCTCCTCTCCCCTCCTCTCCTGTGCATCCTTTGACTCTATTGATCACATGGCCAACAGAGGAAAATATTCATTTATCCACAATTCATTCTCTGACCCAGAAATAGACAGTGGAAGGTCCAGTGTGATGTAGCTTACACCAGAGGGATTGTGAACCGAGGAGAAGCAGAACATCCAAACAGGCTTAATTTCATTTAATCTCCTCTGATAGCACAGGTGAAACTACAGTAATCATCCTGTGGGAGATTTAGATAGAAAAAAGCAGTGGAGGAATGGATCAAAGAAAGGCTGCCCTCTCTGCAAAGACAAAGTGAATATCAAGGAGAATGTATGAGTGGTGAACGGGAGCTGTGAAAAAAAAACCTGCTGTGACATAAAAAAATGAGATTAGATTCAATCCCTCTTTTGAAAAATGATACTGTGCTCATGGAGAACTATTAGAATGTTTACATTTGTGGCATTTTGTTCCATATCAAAATAATTAATTGCCTCCATTTTCAAATTAAAAGTACATTACAGCACAATTAAGGATGCAAATGAGTGTGAGGCTGTCACGAGGAGCCAGGAAAAGTGAAAGAGTGATTGCATTGATGTATGAGGGTTTGTGTGCTTTTTTGTGTATTAGGTGTGTCGCAATGGATCATTGTGCACGAGTCTGCCTGTGTGTGTGCGTGTGCGTGTGTGTGTGCGTGTGTGTGTTTGTGTGTGCGTGCGTGTTTGAGTAGAGCTGGGTCCATTAACAGCATGTTGAGAGGAATGTATTCAGCCTTTATTGGAGGGGAAAACTCTGTGTTGAAATTACTTCAGCATAGGTGAATAAATCAGAGCTCTGCAGTCATAAACAGAGTAATTAGGTCACTCACACTTCAGTGAGGGATCGACCAGACAAGCAGACACTATGTTATTCCTATTGTGTTAAAGGCTTCAATCACGGTTGAGAAAATCAACAAAAACACAAGACATTTTACACTGACATATTTCTGTCTGCCTCCCTTCTGAGGGCTCTGACCTCCAACAAGCTTGTTCCTTGAAAGATATCTGTGTCACACGAGAAACTAGAGACGGTAAAACATAATTTTGTCATAACCTCCTCTCTTTGGAGGGAAAACAGATATAAAAGTATATAGCCTGTGGTTTACTGCGAGTCCCCCTCACCCAGCATGGCAGCCGCATGCAGGGCTGATGGATGCCGTGCGTCAGCCGACTTTTAATTGCTCGTAAATTTTTGATCCGAGGAAAACGCCACATTCTCCTTGTCCCCCGTCGACATGGATGACGGAGCCGCTCAGGAGGGAATAAAAGGGTGTCAGTGAGAGGGTGGGAGAGAGTAGGATACACATGGACACGCTAACACTGTTAGAGAGATGCAGGCAGACAGCAGCAGGTGCTCCACTGCATCGGCTATAGAAAATAGTGTGCATTAAATACAGCCATCATAAAGTAACAATACTTCTTGATACTATTGTGGGCCTATGAATTATTTCCTGTGAGTAAGACGATAACATTGCCATACCTGTATTGGGGATCTGGAACTAGAGGATTCTGGGGGGGAAAGAACAGACACAGTATCCTAGAAGACCTTTTGGGTATTGTCATCCCGCAATATACACTAAAAATAATACAAACTAAATAACTAATACTACAGGGTTCACCCTGGACAGGTCACCAGTCCATGGCAGGGCCAACACATAGAGACAGACAACCATTGGCTCTCCCAGCCACGCCTACGGTCAATTTAGAGTCTGGATTAACCTGGTCCCCTCTTGATGTCTTTGGACTGTGGAGGAAGCTGGAGTACCAGAGAGAACCCAGAAAACGCTCTGAGACGCCCATCGTCTTTATGAGGATCGTTTTTTAAACTGTTAAGGGTTTTGCCTTCGTGTGGATGGGGCCTAATATGAATGAAACTGAAATCATTCACGGCTCCATGTCATCCAGCCTTATAGTCAGTAATCCACTAACACTTTGATTTTAGCAAAAAGCAGGCAACACACCACTTCAGGTGTGATGGTTCAGCTGAGGTGCAGATTTCTCAGAGAGTGAATATCCCTGCCAAGGTGACCTCACGCAAGATGGCAGTTTTTGTTCTGCCCCAATAACGGGGGAGCTGTACACCCCTCCACCAAGTTTGGTCAAAATCAGCCTCTGAGTTTCCGAAATCCTATCCACAGACAGACAAATAGCACTGAAAACATTTCTTCTTTATATCATTAAAAAAAAAAAATCTCCCAAAGAAGTCATAAACATGAGCTGCTACGACATCTGGGGGGTTTTACGAGCTCACATCTACCGTAGAGGCTGAGCTCCTGTTGTAGCCCCATTCCCAGTATTATTGTTCCTGGTGCTCTCAAAATGTTGGTGTTATTATTGGTCAGCAGAAATCTATTAGCTGACCTCCATTCTGTTACGGTGAAGATGCGTAGCTGGGAGGTGTAGACAGCACACAGTGACTCTTTAAACAGAAGTACCATCAAAGGACACAACTTCTTCCTCTGTGACTGCAGCTCGCTGTGCTAATTGTTTGAATCAAACTCCCACTCCAGCCTCAGGAATCGCTGCCATCAACGCGAACACCAACAGGGTGAAGAGTTGAGGAGCCTGCATTCACACATCCGGCCATTCCTTTACTTTAGCGTGGAACAGTCCTGTAAATGCCTACGCAGTGTTGGTAGTAATGGAGATGGGATTGAAAAATGGGGTTTAAAACCGTCTCTGCAGACAACTGCAACTGTTGCCAAGTCTAACAGATGCTCATCTGATCAATTTCTTACCCATTTGTCTTCCTCCAGAGATGAAAGTAAGAAGAGATAAATCTAGGTTTATCCCACCATTTGCTTGTTCGTCGCAGTGAGGTCCAACATCCTGCTGTGGATTTTGATTATTGCCTCGTTGTGTGTCAGACGTGGTCTAGGCTCGGATCGCTTTCTTCTCTTTTTCTACCTTGTTTTTTTCCTCCTCACTTCCTCCTCCTGCTGTTTGTGTTCCAGTCTCATCTGGAGGTTTCGGCTCACCGGGTTCAGTCTCTTTTGATCTCTTTCCACCTCACATTCATCCTGCCTTGCCTGTCCGTCCCCACAGTAGTGATTAAATCAAGACACACACCATTCACCCCTGGGTCAGAGGTCAAAGGGAGCTATGTCCTGCTTTCCTCTGTGTGTGTGTGTGTGTGTGCGTGCGTGTGTGTGTGTGTGTGTGTGTGCGTGCATGCGCATTAGTTGTGAAAATAAGGTGGAGAGGTCTTTTGTCAGACATCTTGTTTCTATTTCATGCCTGTTGCACATTTCACACACTATTGTATTTTGCTACATTTTCACTTTTCAAAAGTGTCCTTCACTTCAGAATCAGAATCAGACTCGTGTGTATCGGCCAAGTTAGACAAAAACAAGAATTTTCCAGGGTGGCATTGCTCACTGTACAGGGAAGGGAATAAATTAGCGATAAGAACGCTGTACTTACCACAGTAAAAGTCAAATTTTAGAATAAAAATTCCTTGATGGCACTGCTGCAGTGTTTCACAGGCTAACTGAGGCCCCCCCACAGTCCTCCTGCAGGCTGACCGACACACAGGCCCACAGCTCACTTCCAGTGGGCACAAAGGGAGAAAGATGGGTGAGCCTGATCAACCCCGCCAGTGTCAACCCAATTACTCATTCTCTTAAAGGGCTATTAAAACATAATTGCCCAACGATTTACTTCCAAGTTAACGTGGCCCTGAGATAATTTATTATTTTCCATAAGCCCTTTCTTTTGTGTGGCAGCTGAAAGAGTGTGTGGGAGAGAGAAGGCGACTGTAATTTCCTGAGTCATGAAGAAAGGCATACTGGCAGCCCAGTGTAATTGTTTAAACCCCACACTCAGACACCTTCCAGTAACCCCCTTTTAATCCTTGTTATCGCTCTCATTAGCCCAGGGCCAAGGGTCAGCTGGATCCCCCTGGAAACACAAACACAGCACTGGGGAGAGGAAGGGATGGATGGTGGGCTGGATGAGGGGACCAGAGGGCTGGGCTTGGGATGGTGACATAGATTTCCATATCAATACTGCCATATCCTTATAGCTATGTGTCATCCTACTGACTGCACACCCTGTATTATGAAAGACAGCTAACTGAGTCATATATGGATGTTTTAATATCCGTCATAAGTTCGGCTCAGCTGTTCAGTGAGACTCAATTTGTGTGCCAGATGAGGGATTTTACCCTGCCAAAATTTTTATAGTGAATTTGAGTATACATTTCATTTATTATGAAACCTAGATAAATCTAATGTAGTATAATACAACAGCCCTTCAATAAATCCCCCTTAATGAGGATTGTAATGCTCAGTTTTTACTGAATCTGCTAGAACGACTCGTTCATTTATTTTAATGGTCATTATGGAGGCTGTAACTTTTTGCGCTGGTGAACTGTACTGGATTATACTTGGTGTTTCAAATGATTTATAATGGGATGGTCCAATAGCACAGTGGCCCAAAGAGTTGCAACAGACACACACACACACACACACACACACACACACACACACACACACACACACACACACACGCTACAAGTTCAGAAAAAACATGCGCACAAATACTAGCAAATTAAGAAAATCTGATGGTAAAAAGGTGCTGCAAAGTTGCACAAATTCAGGGAACACATTAGAGAAAACACCGCAAACTTGCACAACACATTACAAAAGCACTGCAAATCCATGCAACATCCAGTCATCAATGTGTCTTCTTCTCAATGACCTTGTCCCTCCCGCCGTCTCTGTCTTCCCTCCATGTTGCTCCGATCCTGCTCTGTCTACAGAGATCACAGCTTTGTTTCCCCTCCAGTGTCCCTCTCTAATTGAAGCTAATAGAGATCAATTAAAGTCATTAAGTTTTTTTTCTTAAATGAGGGCTTGCTGCTAAATGCATTAGCAGTCTCACTGTCATTCCACATTATGCTACAGTGTACGCATTTATATCTCGTCATCTTGATGCACCAGGGCCCGGTGGGGGTCTGCAGGGCCAGGCTATTTCCAGGGTCACATCAATAAACAGTCCTCTTAGCAACGGACATTTAAATGCTGCAGTCACTGATAAAGAGGCATTTCATTATGTCCAGTCCATGTAAGCCATTACGTTTCTAATTCTTAATCCCGTGTCACATATAACAGCTTCATCCAAACGAGGAACTGTAAAGTGGAACACTTCATTGCTAAAAATGGCAAATTCTCAATGGGCTTCATCAAAGAACAACTTGTACATGCATATTTGTTCTTACATGGCACAATTAAAGAAAAGGCATGAACCTTACCAAAGAACACTTTTTTGAAGGACATATTTGGTTCCTCTTTATTTCTGTCAGCTCAGTGAAGATTCCAGAACATCCAGACGAACTGCATCGTTTGCTTTTCGCGACCAGTTATGTGTCCTTAGCAAGTTAGTCTGGTGAAAAATATGGTAGATTTGCAAGAAGAGTGTAAAAATGACCTTGCATTAGGCTGATTGTGTAAGGCTTTTTATGGCATGAGAGTCTCCCTAGCCGAGAGGACACGGCAAAATATGTGAGATTTTACCCATTCACCAGTTCGTCTCAGAGAAAGTGAGGAACCAGTTTCACAAAAGTCAGAATAGAGTGTTATTGCACTGTCCAACTACTGAGAGCCTGGTTCTTCACCCAGACTCTGCAGAAAACAGGTGATGTGACAGAGCGTTAAGAGAGATGAAGGAGAAGAAGTGACCCATTCACAGGACAGCAGGGAGCCTGATGGTGCTACCATGAGCTGACAGGACTGTCAACACACTATACAGCTCTGTGAGTGTGTGTGTGTGTGTGTGTGTGTGTGTGCGCGCACGTGTGTGTGTGTGTGTGCATGTGAGTGCTTGTATGTGAGACTGTGTAAGTGAGAGACAACTATTTATTACTGTATTTGAGGGTGTGTTAAGAGACTAAACCTAAATTAGTAATTGCACATTGCAGTTGCGTAACGTTCGTGCGTGCGTGTATGTGTATGTGTGTGTGTGTGTGTGTGTGTGTGTGTGTGTGTGTGGTTGGAGAATGTGTTTCATTAGTTGTACAGCTTCATGTGCCAGTCTGCATTTTGGTTACAGCGTAGCAGCAGGTCTGGAGCCGGGATGAGCTGGGACCCTCGCGATCCTTCAGCCTCAGTTTTACCTCCCTCTCCATATGGCCCTAGAAAACCTTTGCTGCCTCTTCAGGTTTTTGCCTGTTTGAAAAGCAATTGTGTGGAATGTGTGGGAATTAAGTGTACCATTATTCAGCCCAGACATGTAAGCAGAGCAGCAGTCGTCACTCGTGGTAGATGTTGCACAGGTCATGTTCCTGTGATTTAATTCAACTGCTGCTCGCCATTTGTATATTCTTCAGATGGAGTGCACCTAGATGGACCCACACACACTTGCAGTCAGGTGTTCACTCACCTTCTGCCAACCAGTTTCTGTTAAGACTCACTTACACAGACAGAGAGACAGGCAAAACCCTCTTCAGTACCATCCTCAGATGTATGATGAGGTATTGGTTATTCTTCTGTAATAAAGGTCAGTCACCAGTGGATTTCCTCCACGACTACTGCTCCCTCAGGTGTTTAGTCTAAATTCCCTCCTTTTGTCTCTAAATGCTGCCTCTCAGGCTCAGGGAATCCTATGAAACATAAAGACAATATTTATTGTCTCAAATGTAACACGCACAAAATCACGGAGAATCGTTGGGTGTAAATTCATTGAAGGAGTGAGGTGCTTGACCGGCTCTACTTGTAAAGTGTGGTGAGATTACCTTTGATGTGATTTGGCGCCGTACAAATAAAACTGACTTGACTTGACAAAATGACTCTTTCAAACAGGCGAATAGGTAGTAACTTCAGCTGTATCACAGGAAGTCAGAGGGGAGGCTGGTGGGATGTTTTTACAGACAGACCTTGAAGGCTTAAGCTCTTTCTTGCTACTGTTACACTGACATAATATCAAGGCCTCGTCATCTCCTCATCACAAAACACAGGGGATGTGATCTGTTACAACAGGACTAAAGGTTAAATTCAAGTTTAACAATCTGGGATTAAATCCACCTACCGCCCTTTCGGCACAACTGAGCTGTCCCTGCCATGCAGACTTTCAGTACACGGCAAATTTCCTAATTAAATAGAAACAGAAGGTTGTATGATGCGGTCTCATAGTAAAACAAAAAACCCCCAAAAAACAGCTTAGCCTGCTCTCCCAGCTCAGTCTGTTCCGACCACCCTTCAGCCTAAATCTGGTTCCTTTGAGTTTCTCGTGAATGGCTGAAGGGCCAAGTCACCATGCAACAAGGTCCTGCTCCGACACCTTGTTTATGTCCAGTAGTTCCTTGTTTAAATCCAATAAGTTTATTGCATAACTGTATACGCTGTATTGTATGAACTTGGCTGCAAATGTGATCGAATACCGACTGAGATGTGGGAAAATATACTTTGTTTTGGCTGCATGAGACATTTATCAGTTGGATTCGTCTGAATATGCATTTATTTACATGTGAGGTTCTGCTAATTTTCGAAAATGTTTGAGGGTTCATAGTTGCTTTTCATTTCAGACTCTTTGAGTGATTGGCTGATAGTTGGTTTTCACCAAGCAAGGAAGAGTTTAGAAATAAGAATGCCACAATGAAGATATCAAATGCTTTTAGAAAAAAATAACAACCCAGTCCCCTTTGTCAATTTATGATTAGATTTTTTCCAGAAGATAATTTGTTCTCTCTGTAGAGGATGTTGGTCTGAACCCAAACTGCAATGGGTGTGGGTAATTAGTGGTTTCTGGATGGATTGATAGTAGCATTGCCTCAACCTTCTCCACAACCGTAGAATGAGCAGGAAAGATGCCAATTAGCTGATGCGGTATTTACCTACTTGATCAGCTGCTCCAGATTTAAAAATAGGCACCTCTCCTGCTCATTTCCGCACCTCCTGGAACTTCCCCCTAGCCATGGAGGTGTTGATCAAGTGAGTTGGCAATTCAGCCCATGCATCAGCATCGCTTTCCACCAAGGTTTATGAGCGGTTGTGATCTGAGTGATAGTGTGGGCGTGACATTGTCAATTATTGCAGTAACATGGTATTTAGGTACATGCTCTTCTAACAAATGTTCTAGGTAACTAGTATTTGTGTTGTGACTTTCAGCTCACAGAGGACATGTGAGTGTCATTTTAGACGCACTTGACAAAATACGAACCTGTTCTTCATCACTCAAGCGTGCGTTTATCTTATATATACATAAGCGACAACCTGCAGCTGTGCACGAGGAAGGAAACTGTAAAATTACTGGCATTTGAAAGAGGAACGATCATGCAGATCACATGAAGAGAAAGTATTGTTTAACAAGAATCACTGTGTTTTCTGGAGCTGCTCTTAATTCACTTACATTTACTGTGCAACTCTTGGCAAAATATATGTAACATCTATATATTCTGGGGAGCTGAGAAAATCTCTTCTTGCAGTCGGTTGATTGCAACATAATGGGACAGTTCACCAGTTTTCTCAATCTAACAGCCATTTTCTCAACAGAGGATAATTTGTTACGTAATAACAGGACATTTTGTTGTTGTGATAATGACGCAATATTTCGCTGTCATTTGTTTGTGTGTCGCTTGTTTGAGATTTGCAAAAGACAACATTACGCAAGGGTATAATATATATAATGATATAACTGCAAGCAGTGATTAGGGGGCCGAGTTGCAGGGTGGACTCACCATGGCAACTAAACCTCAACATAGTAAAAGCTTGGCTGTAATCACATTTTATGTCTGTTTAAAAAAAAAAAAAACACTTTAATATTGAGGGTGCCACAGAACCACCCCCAATCAAACTTTTTTTTTTTTTTATGGCGGCATGGTGTTGTAGTGGTTAGCACTTCTGGGTGAGTCTCCATGTTCTCCCTGTTCCTGCTGGGTTCTCTCTGGTACTCCAGCTTCCTCCACAGTCCAAAGACATCAAGAGGGGACCAGGTTAATCCAGACTCTAAATTGACCGTAGGCGTGGCTGGGAGAGCCAATGGTTGTCTGTCTATATGTGCTGGTCCTGCCATGTCCAGGGTGAACCCCGCCTCTCACCTGAAGGCTGCTGGGATAGGCTCCACCCCCTCGCAACCCTAAACAGGATAAGCGGAAGAAGATGGATGGACAATGTTTTTTTTTTTGTGGCTTTAATATTTGTTATTAATTGACTCAGTCTACAGAATGTGTACACATCAACGTTCTCTATGCTCTTGTTTGTCTCTTCTGAGCTCATACCAGTCCGTTCACAGAGGTAAGCTGGAGTGGGCTACAGAGTAAATATCCCAGACCTATTATTACCAGCAAAATGTTCTTAGCCATTGTCAATCCGCTAAGTACAAAATGGTGAATTGCAGACATGAAGATAGATAATTGCCACTCACACTGAAAATTTGGCAAGCGTCTCCCCCACGAGACCCGGATGAAATGGTGCTTCAACCCCCGAAAGTGTCATTCTTAATGAAATGGTAATTACAAACCCAGCGGAACAGCTAAGGGGCCTGTCGGGGCCCACAGAGCCCAACTACCAGAATAAACCTGCTACAACAACCCGCAGAGAAGAGAGCATGGAGGAGGCAGGAAGGAGGAGGGGGAGAGAAGACAATATAAAGCAGGAGAGAGGTGCAGGTAGGCAGTAACACCAGGAATCTGGGATGTATTTCAAATGTGAAATGTAATACACACTCTTGGTTGGAGTGTGCTGTACACAGGGACCCTCATCAATAATGCCGGCTGTGTGGAAGGCAGGAGGGGAGGTTGGTTAAAAGCGCCCACACAGTCTGGGTAATTGATTGCTTTGTAAGTGAACGTGTCTTTAACCTTTGGGAGGTCAGGCCCAGTCGGACACCATCAGTCCTGCCTGGGGTTGAACCGCTTCCAGCCGTTTGTCTTCAGCTGCTCCCTTGTCTCAGGGCCGATTTGTCAAGCATGAGATGTTTTGGGTGTTTAGATTACAGGCGAGATGGGAAAACAAAGGCAAAATGCCACCCCAAACAAAAGGCCTGAGCCTGGATCTCCCACTGATCTGCAAGCTGGGCAGAAGGCCAGCTACCTGGGGTGCTGAAACTGAAGGGGGGGGGGGTTGCTTTGCTGAAACAGAGCCACAATGAAGCCCCTGAAACACATCCACTGTGGCACTTGAACCAGTGCCAGAATGGAGGCTGAACGGGAGCCAACATAAGAATTGAACAGCCGCCAGAATGGTGACATGAGATAGAGCCGAAATATCGCCTTGAGACAGAGCCAAAATGGCAGCCAGAGACTCAGGGGGATAGGAGGGAGCTCGGGGCAGCGAACTGTTTTCTTCACAGCAGTACTCGTCATCACTGGAGATTTTAAGGTGTCCCTCTGCCCCTCTAACAGGTACTTAGGCCTGTCTGTCTGTCTGGCTGTTAGTGAGTGACTAAAGGTGATTTATCTTTTAGAATATCAGTGCCAGAAGCTACACCGTCGCTCATACGATGCCCCAAAGAGACAGGTCAGGAGGGGACACCACCTCCTAGGACAGGCTCTGTGACACCTCTTTATTTCCGAGAGGGAATATCTCCTCGAGAGAGTCGCTCACAGCTGACCGCCACCTTTTACCAGTTTGACAGGGGAAAGTTCTCCTGACATCTTGTTAAGCGTGTGTGTGGATGGCGGCTGTGTGTTTATTTTCAGATGTGATATTTCATTACCCCAGGTAAAGGCAGCTTGTAGCATGCATGCTTTTGTCAGTGTGTTTTTTTGTGATGTAAAAACAAATGGGGGCGTGCACGTGTAACAGTCAGTGTGTGTGTGTGTGTGTGTGTGTGTGTGTGTGTGTGTCGGTGAGTGTACACGTTTGTGTCAAGGCACAAGGTGCTGTGTGTGCCTGCCAGTTCCATCTGCTGTTCTATTACCATCGACGTGATGTACCTGCCACTTCTTTCCTCAGCTGAGATGTGTGTGTGTGTGTGTGTGTGTGTGTGTGTGTGTTGTATTCTCCCATCCTGTTGTTTGATCTGACAACCACTAACACAAGGTGTAAGGAGAGGAAATACTCTCAAGTTCCAGATCCCACCCTGAGTTTGACAAACTGTCTAGGACTGTGAAGAAGCTGCACTCGTCTCATAAGACACTTTTCACCTCACTCCTCTGTCAGGATGATATTCTTTTACAAAAGTTCCCAAATGTATTCCGACCATTAAGAATTCCCATGAGTCTATAGACGCTTGTTGTTTGGAAAAAGGTAAATATACATCTCAGAAGCTAGTTGGGAGATAAACTAGAGGACAAAACAATAAAAAGTGTCTTCATAAATCGTTTGGCCACCACAAGATGCTAGAACAGCTGGAGGGAAAGAAAAGAGATTCCCTCATTAGCATTCTATGATGATGGTGGTGGAGAGGACTGTCTCAGGCTGCTGTCACACCAACTCCAGAGCTGCGGCAGTTGTGCAGCAGTGTGGGTGTGTCATAATGTGGCCGTGTGCTGTATGTTGTGAATTGTAATGCCCCTTTTATCCAAGGGGTGGCGGTAATGTGCTCCTATAGGCAATACATCAATCGCCATGTCACTGAACCCAATGTGCATCGTTGTACTCCCTCAAGGGGGGATTGTAAAGTTGGGGACTGATGTCATGGCAGGGATCAGTCTCTGTTTCTCAGTGAACAGCAGAAAGCTACAAGGCTGGACACTTCATATATACCATTCGATCACGTGACCATTTTTTGAGTAGCAACCAAAAGCACCATAAAACATACCATCTTTATCCAAACGAATGAAAAACTGGCACCTTCACCGTAGCACGGGATTTGATGTGAAAGCAGCTGACAACGTCAGGCGAAAATCTCCATCGGGTGTTCAGCCTGGTTGAGATCTGGTCATCGTCTTTATTCACATCAAACTGTTTCAGGTTTCTCTTTTAATTTGGCACATGGTCGTTCATCACTAAGAGGATTTGGTTATCATTTGAAATGTTGTGGATCAGCAGGTGAGCACACATCAGTTCAAACGTATTTCAGCATTTAACTTTGGAAGAAATATAAATGAAACCATTGTTTGTGGACAATTTTTTCACAAGTTCAAGTAAAGTTCTTATATGCACCCAGAACATAACAACAAATGTTGTTAAAACCTGTGACGTTTATCTTCTGTTGCTTGAAAAATATGGCAAGAGCGAGTCTGTGATTGTCCAGAGATCAATAACCTTGAGCTCTGTCACCCAAGAGTGTGTCTGTACCTCAGGATTTATGTGTGCAAAAAAAAAAAAAAAGAGCATCTCTGTGTTTTTTGCGCGAGTGGAAAGATATGAGCGATATGGAATATCTATATGTGTGTGTTTGTGTGTGCAGTCGGAGTCCATACACACTTAATGCATTCTGGCAAGCCGTTTCCATCTCATGCAAGGCTATCGATGGTCTGTTGATGGTGGGAGCTCCCTCTCTCTCTCTCCCTCTCTCTCTCTCTCTCCCCCCTCTCTCTCTCCCTTAGCATCCCTGGTGGGGATGTAAAACTGGCCTTGCGTCTCTGCTCCAGCCAGATAGATTAATTAATTATCCAGACCTCTTTTTTCATTGCTCAGCCAATTACTCCATGACTAAGCCTGTGGTCTCTATACATGTGTTTTAAAAGAGAGAGAATATGTGTGTGTGCGTGTGTGTGTGTGAGTGAGAGAGAAGGGTAATTAAAGGTATAGCTCTTCACATAGTAACAATTCCACCATCACTTAATATTAGAGAAGTAGCTGTGCAATGATACAGTTTCATTTGAAAGTGGAGCAGATCCATGTGTGGCCAATTATTGGCTAATTGAGAGGAAGTGGATGCTATTTGGTGCGCGCGCGTGTGTGTGTGTGTGTGTGTGTGCGCGCATGTGTGTGTGTGTGTGTGAGAGAGAGAGAGAGAGAGAGAGAGAGAGAGAGAGAGAGAGAGAGTGTACAGGACATAGAGGACATGTTCATTAGATCCTGGGGCCATGATAGACAGCACCTTCACCTCAAATCATAACTTTTTCTATATTTTTTAGACAAAGCAATGGCACCTTTTCTCAATTTTTGGCTCTTCTTATTCAGGAAAATTCTTCTGGTAAAATATCCTTTTTCATGGAAAGTTGCGCCACAGCAAGTTCTTTTGTCCCCTTGCAAGCATGACGTAAACTGGAGTTGTACACAGAGACAAATTGTCAATTATACTTTCTATGTTTGTGTGTTTGTATGTGTGTTCATTTGATTGATGGGTCAACAGATAAACCAGGCTGAATGTGCCAAGTGTGTGTGTTTGTGTGTGGCATACACCAGCTCGCCCTGAGGGACAGGGGAAGCGGAGCGCTGCACCTCCTGCAGGGGGTGCCGTGTCTCCTGGCAGGGGGGTGCAGCAGGCGAACAGAGGGGTGCCTGTACACCCCTCTCCCCAAACCCCTATACACACAGCACCACACACTCCACCCTACTGCACTACAAGAGAGGTGGGGGGTTGTCGGGACCCTGTGCTCTTCTGAACCTCAACTGATGCATAATTCATTAACAAGTAGCAATTTTGATATTTTGCTATGGGGGGTTTGGAAAAAATCACAAAGTTCCGCAACACTTTTTTTTTTTCCTTGTTCAGAGTTCACCCATGGTTTTAATTGAGAGAGAATTTTGTGAAATTCTGCTCTGATCTTATGTTTTAAATAATAATAACTTTCATGCACATCTGAACTGAGAGCAGTGATGCTGCAATGAATTCCATCCTGCAAGAAATTTCATCCTTCCACTCTTGAAAATCTTTTCCAAAACATGCTTAAAACAAAACGAGCAGTTTGCAAAAAAAACTACAGGTCCCCTTTTGAAAAAAACACCCTAAAATACAGTAAGTAGGTATCCATGCGTGTGACTCTTCGGCGCTTCTTTGTTTATAGGAGCCAGTGTTCTCAGGGCACATATTTCTTTTTTTGGTCTTTTCATGGGATATGTCGACAAATATTTAAACTTTTAGGACCCCTTGGGGAACTGGAGTGGGGGATGAGACACAGATTGAGGGGCTGTGAGACAATTCCACGAAATGATTAAAAAAAAAAAACTGAAAAATTATTTAAAAGGCCTTAACTTTTCAAAAGATAAAAACAGTAATATGACCACTATGAAAAATTAACTGTGTTCTGGGCAGTGTTGGTGAGCTAAAACCCTACTTCGACCCTTCTGGCACCTTTAGAAATGGGCCCTGAGCCCATGAGTTTGATCGTATTTGTTGGCAAGTGGGGGTTTTTATTTCATGTGGCTCTCATGATGACATCATGTATTGGGGTCATACTGGAAAATCAACACATTAAAAACATGTGTCGACCATTATATGGCACAAACAATGATTTTGGTTCCGTTTTTGGTTTGCCTGGAGTGAAAGCAACTCTCTCTCTCTCTCTCTCTCTCTCTCTCTCGCTCTCTCTCACTTGCACTCTCGCCACACAAGCACAATGACATCTAAAAGGACTGTACCTTGGTTTGCGTCCAACAAAAGCTCTCTGCTGAATTTGTCCTCTTTTGATTTTGTGTTTGAATAACCCTGAAGCTACAAATCACAGTGTGTTGGACGCTGAGAGGTGGGTCACGGGGTATAGATCATTGTGGCTTCCTTGTGTAAGAGAAAGGAACGGGTGGCTGCTACGTTGACTGATGGCTATAGAGACTGAGAGGGCTGTTTGGTGCCCATTCTCCAGAGACGCAGCCCATGCCTGTGCCAAACCCTTCATTTTCCTCATTGCAATGTATTTCATTAAACTTTTTACCCTTTGCGAGGTAATCCACTTGGCATTTTGAGGCTGTGTTGCCACTGCAAGTTAGACAGATATTTACCAAATACATCCTAACAATATATTCCTAAAACACACATTCAGTCTTAAATGGATAAAATTGTATGGCATCCAAACTGAGCAAGTTGAGCAGCGCGGCACAACATTTCATGGTTACAGCCGTGCAAGTCCCAGTGGCACAGATATAATTAAGACCTCTTCTTAATTACTTAATAAGCCTAATTAGTAACATTTCCGAGCTGCAGATTTGGCTTTAAGAACGATGGAAATCAGAAGAATGTTAAGTCTATTTGTCGTTCCATTTAAATCCTAATGTTAATGAAATTAGTGCATCATGATATGACGGAAACAAACCACGATGGGATTGACCAAAGGGCTAATGCGGGATTTATGCTTCTGATAAACATTTAATTAAGTGGTTCAAAAAGAGGACACAAATCATGCAAAACAAAGATAAATACTGTTTTTGTTTGACATTTAGCTGCTGTGTCACCTTGATCAAGTCTTTGTTGTTTACATTTTTCATGAGTTCATGGCCAGATGTGATGGGGAGGTGTGTGAAACTGACCGGGGGTCTGCTATGTTGTCATCAGGAGAAGTAAGGCGAGCGCACCAATCATGTGCTGTTGCTGTTGCTGCTGCATTCTTGGCCACTTAATTAGAAGTTGTTGGTACCACAGAAGGTGTCACCAACCTTTTCAGGAGCTGAACAGATGGTGTCCCCTCTTTTTGAGGTCCTGCCAATGCCCACTCTGTGGCTCCTGGGAAAATGACCTAACTCACAGGCAGCTGCTTAGTGCGGCTTGAGTGATTCTTTACAGCCACTTCTACCGTGGGGTGGGGGGTTAGCAGGATGTACCACTGCAAACAAGGGGTGAGACTGCTGTAGCCAAGTCTCAGCTGACTGTGGAAAAAATGTTTTGGTTGCAGCACACAGTTGTTGTAGCTGTGTTTTAATGCCATGTGCAAAGATGAAGGAAAGACCCTGACCCTGGAGATCCTGATGTCTCAGTGCTAGTTGGGTTTGTGTGCATCTTCTTCTGTCGCTGGCAGATGGTGTGAATATCAACAGAGAAAGGACCTGGGAGGGCTCACAGAACAAAATGTGAAAAGAGTTCCTCGACAGTTACAAAGAGGCCCCATGGAGAGGTGGCTGTGGCGGCGGCGGCGGCGGGGGCGGCCTTCGACTTTAATGGATAAAAAGGAGGGAGTAGATCTTGCAGGAGCATTTTCCATCGAGGACTGAAAGTGGATGGAGAAAATGCGAGGGCTGCAGATTTGATATGTTTGGAGGCGGGGGGTCGGGGGTTTAACATGCTTCGTGCTGCGTGGACAGAAGATCGGCTGTCACTCTGTAGAAGGTTTGGCTCAACCTCCCTCCGACCACGCAGGAGGTGGAGAGAGAACAAGATGAAAATTGGATGGCTGCTTTCTGACTAATTGCTTGATATGCATTACATTATATGGGTTTAGAAACATTCTAATCTTACACATGGTTTCAGCAGGTTAGATGTCCTAATCTACAACTATTAAGGCAGCCATCAGTGTCACAGCCCACAATAAACCTGCCCTGCACATATCACCGTTTAGAGAAAGCCCAGGCCTCCTGCGCCTGATGATGAGAAGGCTGAAAAAGCTTGAGAGTCTTCTGGAAAGGGGCTCAGCTCAATGGTGGCGTTTTTCCGACATGGCAGGGGACATAAAATCTGTCATTTTCATCATGTTCTTTCATGGGTAAACCTGTTTCCTGCAGCTATCTTCATCAGATATATGTCTATGTGGGTTTATGGCCATGCAGCTGGGGCAGGCTCCATCGATCTGCAGGAGCTACTGTACTGTATAGAGCTTAATAGGTGAACAGCTCTCACTAAAGGCTCCGAGCTGGGGAGGGTGTATTTAATCACTACAAGGGGGTGAGGTGACAAGCCCTGGTCACCCTCAGTTTCTTTTTTATTAGAACAAAGTGCATGGACGTTGTCCCCATGCTGGGATAAATTCTAGGTGATCTATTGTTGCTGCTGATGCTTCATTTAAAGTAACCACCAGTAACACTCATGGGACTCCACATGTGTTCTGGGTGACTGTTTAATCAGATTTGTCTTGAAGTGATATATGCTTTGTTTTTTTCTTTGATTAATTTTTTGTCGTTTTAATAAAAAGTAACTTTGCAAATCAAAAAGAATGTATTATTATTAGTGCTATTATTATTAACATGATTATTATTATTATTGATAGTAGTATCAGGGTAGATCTGCCTGAGTCAGTATTTGATCAATTCCTGCAGATCTGAATCTGATTTCTTCCCTGAAAAAGACGCAAAACTGAGCGCCATTACACAGAAACTGTTCAACACACAACCCAAGGCTCATTACGCACACTTGTCAACTGCTTGGATCATCATCATCTCCACCTTTGATAAGGAAATGCAGGCACTAAGCAGTGGTAACCAAATACGACAAATAAATGCAGTAGCGACTGAAGGACTGTGACCTGCAGCTTTGATCAAAACAAGATGTACAGGAAAGCATCCGGTTTGATTGTGAGAGGAAAACACACCAAAGTGATCCAGATGGAGGAAAAGCATGACAAACAAAGGAAAAGAGTGTTTGGGTTTTATTTGTTTGTTTTGTTTTTGGTGTAAGCTGTCCCTTAACTGAAGCGCGCGCACACACACACACACACACACACAAACACAGATAAACATATGTACAAATGTACATCTGTAGTTATGTGTACAGTATATATGTATGTGTATATGTATACATACATGTGTATATATATTTGTGTATATATGTATATATATATATACATATATGAAAATTAAATTATCATTTTCTACAATTTCCACGCAGTTTGAAATCAGCACTAAAAAGCAAACACCAAATCTCACAAATCTGGTTAGAATTAAAGTTTCAGTTAATTACATCCAGTTTCTTAGTACTATGCAGGAAGAGTACGACAAACAGCATGATACTGATACTTCTATGTATTGTGATATTCTCCTTTTCCATATCGCTCGACAGATCAGTGAGAAAACATCCATTGTACAACATCCATCGTCATTTTTATTTTATCCAATCCTGTGGAAAATGTCTGCCTCTTGTAGTTTGGTTTGTGACATCGCAGATGGTTTGGCCACCGGTCACCAACCAGGATGCCGAAGGTTCAGCTTACCTCACAGTGTCCAGCGGCTCAAGTTCTTCATGTTTACTGACTCTGGATTCTTCTACTACTTTCTTTCTGAGACAAGGCAAAAAATATTATTTTCAAAGCAGGTGCATCTTTTATTCATCCATTAAGCTGCTTATAAGATTAAGTAGTCTACAGGTGCCATTGTAACGTTTCAGATATATGGTAAACCAGTGTTTACACACAGTTAATATCATCATCGTTCAGGTAGACTATTTGTTAGTAATGCAAGACAAAGTATTAAAGGAGACATATCGGGACCTGGTCGAAAATACGTGACGACAACGACTCCAGAACATTGCACACAAGAATCTTTGTCCAGGAAATGTAATCGTGGAAATATGATGACCTTCTTGTGCTTTAAAGCTGCAATAATCATCATTTCTAAAATCTAATTGCTGGTGATTATGGAGTGAATGTTCCATTAAACCATGTGAAAAGTAACAAAACTTAAAAGTAGATTATTGTGAACCACTGTAACTGCTGTAAAATGAGCAGCAAATTCAACGTATCAATTTAAAAATTGATGTTATTAATGTTGATGTTTATGAATGTTCATGGAGTTGTTACCATTTAATATCTACGTATGTGACAGCTGACGTGCTCCCTCTAGGTTTACTGAGAGCCAAACCACACTCAAGGACTGGCTGTTAGTTTTGTCATCCTCACCTTTCATGTCAACACCCAATGAACAATGAATTCACCGCATTACGAAGGTCTGACAGACCACAAATGCCTCAGTGAGCCTCAGTTACACTGGGTGACGTTCTGAGTCAGTCCCATGTACAGTCCAGCTCCCGTCAATACTCACCACTGAACCGAATGAGCATTGTTCAAAAACGTTGTTTGCTTATTGAGATTTTCAACAGACTTTAATGTCCAATTGTTGTATCAAACTGTCTTCTTTGAAAGGGAAATGTTAATTTTCCCTCAGAACAAACTGTCTTTGAGACGAGAGTCACAATCAGGGAGGGAGGTCGGTTGTGTTTTGTGTTGTTCTCATGATTACAGGATCCACTGTGTTGAATCTGTGACACACTCACACACCTTACCTTTCCTCACTGACAAACGTCAAAGAACAGAGCTAAAACGTGCAGTAACCCGACAATTAATTCAAAGCCAAAGGGAAAGTACATTTCATCTTTTGTGATAGCCGATAGGAAAGTAAAGGCAGCAATAACATCTTTTGTTCAAGTGCCTTTAAATACATGCAAAGCAGGGTTAAAGATAGTGGTTGGTATCCTGCTGAGGATGAACTAGATGACTGCGCAGGATTGTATAGAGGATTCATAGCCGTGCTCAGTCGGTGCAGCAGGTTGTAAGCGTATGAGGGGTCCAGACTCAAGTTGGCTGGTGCATGAGGAGAACAGACTCCTCCCAGCATGTTGGAGCAAGTCAAGCTTGACTTAACCAAGCAGACTCAAATATACTGGTCACAAACCCGGCAGTGAATGAATTCAATCAATAGTCAGTGGAAACTGAGAAAACATGATACTCTACGTGTGCCTTTAGCCGGTGTGGTTGTAATCTCTACCCCTATTCATTTAACACCTAGCATTAGCTTAGCATTGGCGCTAGTAGGTATTGTCACCAAAGGTATTTGATTCACTCAAGTCCAACCCCTCTACAAAATTTGCTCTCCTTTTGTGGAACAGATGGCAGGGTGAGGAACATTAACTGATAAGCAAACAGCTGCTGTCTTGCCTCCATGTTTGTTTACTCTGAAAAATTTATCTGCAAACTCGTCCTTGTGAGTGTTTTAATGAGAGGTTGAAGTGAAAATTAAATGCCCAATACCCAGTTTTTCCAGTCATAAAGAACTGTTCATAATCTGTTGAGACTGTGAAAGTACTCGATCCTCGCTGCAAATTTTTTTTTAAGGCAATATCCAATATTTTTTGGGGGTTGTCCATCATGCGATATCCCTGGAAGGATTTGCTTCACTTTGGCTCAAATGTCCACTGGAATTCAAGGGTGAGCTGAAAAGAAAATGGTGGCCAAAGTCAAAGTTCAAGGTCACAGTGCATGATTTAGGGTAGTGCTTTGAGGGAGTTTTAGTTTAATACGTATACATCTACTGTAACTCAAGGATGACCTGAAAAAATTGCGGTAATCAAAGCTCAAGGTCATTGTGACAACCACAGAACACACAGGCGTGTGAGATCGAGACAAACATACTAATAACAAAGGTAAGACGCAACACTTTGGGTCAGACACTCCCAATCTGGGGGTCCAGGACCCTCGAAGGGTTTCTAAGACAATATGAGGAAGCCATTAATCTGTAACAATGTGTGGAGAAACAATATGACTTCATGTCCAAAGACATCATCTGACTGGCATTCACAGGCTTTGTTTAACTGACAAAAAAGCTGGAGAACCGCTCATGTAAGGTTGGAATATTTGATCCGACTGTTCCTCCAGGCTTGTTATTCTCCTTTTCTATCGGATCCATGTCAGCTTGGCGATCACTCTCTGCTTCTGTATTCAGCTGTTGTCAGCTGTGTTTGTGCTCCAACTCCTCACAGCTATCACCAACCCCCCCCCCCCCCCAAAATGACCTTGAACTTCAGTAGCGCGCCTCAACCCAACACACCCGGCTGGCTAATGCTATTATGCTGGGCCCTACATGCTAAAAGTCATTGGTGGTGATAGTGGCTGATTAGATTGTGTCCATTGATCGCGTGGTGTGCTGTTAGGACGAGGATGGCGCGGGCTGCGGCTCCTGCCTTCCCTCCTCAGACACACTGACAGTCTGAGACAGAGGAGATGGAGCCCCATGCAGGGCAGAAGATTGAGTTATTGATCAGATCTCGTCTTTCTCCTCTCGCTGTCTCTCTCTATGCTGCTCCGAGAGACCCCTTCATCAGGATAATGAATTTCACTTATTGCAGATTAACGACATAAGGTCTGCATGGTAATAATGGCAGAAATTAGCTCTTTGTCACCCCCTCTGGATTTCTAAGAGAGGGTGGTGGGGGCTGAGGAGAGTGAAGGTTGTTAAAGCCCTGTTACTTACTCTGAGGACTGTGATTTTAACAAAAGAAAAAGTGCACGAAAAAGAAAGATTTGAGGCAGAATTAAGGAGAGAGTTATGAGGACTGTGATTTCAGCATCAATGGAGCGGCGGAGGAGAATTCTGATGCAATAAATTCAGGTTTGATGGAGGAGAGTGAAGGAGAATTTAGAGAGGAAAAGAACACTGAGTAGCAGGCAGCAGCATGAAAAAGAGAGAGGGCAAAGAGGAAAGATGAGCATGTTATTCAAAAGAGAAACAAGGAGAAGCTCTGAGAGAGAGAGAGAAAAAGGGGGGAGAGAGAGATCAGTAGTGGTCAGACAGTCACCAGGTAGTAGTGACGCTTTAGGGTCGGCCGTCATGTCTCTAGCACCCAAATTGGTGAGGTAAAGAATGAATAATGAGGCTTGATTACAGTCCAAGAGATGGCACATTGTTCAGCATCAATCCTCCGAGCAATTACGGGCGACACAAACAGCCAACCGTAGCACCAGCCCAGACAGAGCAGGAAGCGACGGTGTCAGAGGACAACATCATCTTCGTCAATGACTTGTTGCCTCCTCATGCCGGAGCCATTAGCACTTACTCTGCTCCCGCACCACATTCAGCCACCCACGTAAAAGCCTCTATTCCACAGGTGTGAGGAAATGGATTATAAGTGTAACAGCGTGCTCCAGCATCGCTCATACACAACCACGAATATCACAGTGTGCATGTGCTTGTTTCAGGTATGGATCCAGGCTGGTGGATGCAGGGCTGATAGTGCCTTGTGAATCAAGAGCGATGCTCCGCGGTGCGAGTGCACACTCTCTTTCCTACCAGGTAAAGTTATTTTCCCGACTCATTGACAAGCCTCCATATGTTCATGTAACCTCAATAAATATTGCTCTCCATCATTTTTTCCCCCTCAAATTTGTTACTGATTTACTCTCCACTGGGATCAATAACCTTTCATTATATCTTCATTCATACTGTCGCTGCTTGTTGTTTTGTGAAGCCATCTTTGACAAGGCCAGTTTGTGAAATTAAACTGTGTGTGTGTGTGTGTGGGGGGGGGGGGGTGGAGCACTGTGGTTGTTCTGAAAAACCTTCAAGCTTGGGGTTTAAAATGTGGGTTTAGGTTCAGTTTAGGGCCAAAACTGCAATTAAATGTTGGGGCCAAAGCAAAGGAACGGCGTATTGTTGAAGTACCTTGCTGGACTGTCTGTACCATTGTCTGTGCTTCCTCATTTTTTTTCTTAATTCACTCACGCCAAACTGAAGTCCTGCACAAAGTCAACAACATACCCACGTAGTCAAAGAGCCTTTGACAATCTCACAACAAGACCTGCACAATACACAATATGACTTTTCCAGGCCTGGAAGAAAATTTTGAGGAAGTCATAAAAATTGGCCTCACAAATGTGGTCCAGTTAAGATTGACTAAAATCCCTTTTGGTTAATATTCCTTAAATATAAGTTGTCTCAAACCCCTTAATACCCATTAGTTACTTACATTAACTCTGGTGAATTTTGACATGGATGTATTTTTGTTGTTTATTTTCCCATGTGTAAGCAGACATTTCAGTAATTTTACTGCATGCAATTTTTTTTTTTTCTTTAGAGTCATGGACAGAAAAATTGGGGAATGTTTTTGACAGCCGTTCTCAGTAGGTGATTTGTTTAAACTGAAAGTAAGTAACTGAGAGTTACTTCTTTGTGCTGCTCTGTTCTCTTTGCCCTTGACAAAGCACAAATCACAGGGGTGACTTCTATCGGAAACTTCTGCCGACTACCAGGGAAGCTTGAACAGTTCATACAAATTGTTTTCAGGGTTCTATGTCATTTTTTAAAATCTGAGAATAGAGAAATAACCCAAAAAAAAAACATTGCACTGTCATGTGTAACGTCTTGACTGTGTCATTTGCAGAAAATGGCATAACTGCCTTATTTTATTTTGAGTGCAGGCATATATATGCAAACGTGTTTATGCTTGGCTATGTCAGCAGGCGTGCGCGATGTATGTGTCTGTGTACATGCATGTTTGAGTTTGTGCGAATTATCTGTTTGTGGAAGTGTGTGTACTTGTGAAATGGCAGGGGGGGAGAGAGAGAGAGAGAGAGAGAGAGAGGGTGGGGGGGGGAGAGGAATGTGTCAGCATGTAAATTGAAAAGGCTTCATCTTTGCGGCTCTGCTCCCTGGCAGAAAGCGTGGGTCAGGCCATCGCTGCGAGGTGTGATTGATGGACGTGTTGCCGTGGTAACACGCCGTAAACAGGAGCAGGCTGTCAGTCTTTTTGCAGTTTGGCGGCTCTCTCTCCGATGTGCCATTGTCACACCAGATGTGCTGCTTGTGATGAACAGGGACAGGGAGAGCGTTTACTAGGTGGGAATTAGGGGTTGGGGGGTACATGCGCTTATTCCAGTCATTTATCTAATATTCCCCTCAGCCATTTTTGTCACTGTGTCTTATCTCTGTGCTCCCACTAATTTTCGAGCCTTCCTCCGTGGTTGGCTATGGAGTGATCATTGGCTCGTCCATCTTATCTGTCAAGCAGAGTTTCTCTAACAGTACTGATTGATAAACATGGCATGTTCGCACTGCACTGCACCAGTTCTAAAATTAGTCTGATTGGCTTCATAACGAGCAACGGCATCACTTATTTAGGAAGAGATCAGATATAAATAGTCCCCCATATGTTTTAAATGTGAACAGTCTGTTCTGACAACACATTTCTTCACTTTTAGGAGGGATTTGGGGACATTTTGAAAAGTATTATTTCTGAGATAAGAAAACTGATGCCATTGTCCTGGAGGGAAGCTTCGTCTAGAGGACCGTTAGCTTAATTCAGCATGAAGACTGGAAGCACAGGTCAAGGTCAATGACTGGAAGCCTGCAGGAAGTCACTTCATCCAGCTGAGAAATAGTAGGCTGATCAACTGCCGAAATGGGATGTGTATCCAACCACTGACACTACCGCATAGTTGAGGTTCACAACATCTTCAACTGTTGTGGAGGCAGAAAATCCACATAGCAATTCAAAAACACACTGTGAGAACTTGCTGTCACTCACAAACTGATTGACAAGTTGTTTAATGTCGGCAAACGGCTCACGTCTACACTGACAGAATGAGATGACGGTGTCACAACACAGTACTCTGGATCGAGCCATAACTTCTGCATACGTGAAAGAAGTATCATTCAGTGGTAAAATTGGGGCAGAATTACCACATTAGTTTTAACACAAGTGTTGTTTTTTTTTACTCAATCAGGTTTGACTGCTTATTTTGTAGTTTTTCTCTGACCTGAAAGTGCATTAATAGATCTCTCCCCATTCATTTAGTCTTGTTAGCTTGAAATAACCATGAGGAGTTGTGACTAAGGTGGTTACCAAGGATTCAAACTGAATTTGTCAAGACGTGAAGTCATGTTGTGAAAACCTTTGCATTCCGTGTGGTAACCGTATGAGAACACCAACATTGACATATAAAGGTCCCTTTGTTGTAAAGACTAATCTATTGTGGAGGACCCCAAGGTGCAGGCAGACACGCAGAAACAGTCAGTGAGGTGAAAAAAGGGTCCAGTTTATTGCATAAGAAAAGGTAAACCCACTTTGTTCAGTGAGGCAAGGAGTAAGGCAGGGGCAGAGGGGCGTCCAGTGGGGCAGGAGAGCACTGAGGGGCCTGCGGGTTGAGGACGTGGTAGGTCTGAGGCAGGAGTCCAGGGGATGGGAGGGTGAGAGGGAGTCCAATGGGGAAGGTGAGCACTGAGGGGTCGCAGGTTGAGGATGTGGTAGGTCTGAGGCAGGAGTCCAGGGGATCGGAGGGAAAGATGGAGTCCCCTGGAATCCTGGTTGGAGGCAGGCAGGAGCAGGGTTTCCAGAGTCCTGTGTGGAGTAGGGAAGGGGGCACCGAATAAGTCGTGGAGACTCACGACTGGTGCGGGTGATAGTAGACTAGCTGGAGACAGATAACCACGAATGCTGAGGTTCATGGACAATGTGTTGAAGACTGGAGAGCTGAACAGAGTATTTAGGCAGGTGAGTCTGTTGATGGCTGATCAGTGGATTGATTACAGGTGTGCAGGATGAAGCAGCTCCAGCACCGCCCAACACAGGCCAGCCTCCATAACAAAGCACAGGGAAAACAGACAGACATACACACCCACAAAAGGGAAGTAGGGAAAGGGGAAATCAAGGGAAAACACTGGGATCCTGACGTTCTTGTTTTCTTCTTGGCTTTCTAGATGTAAAAAAATGTAGGAGGACAATTTTATGAGAGATAATTTTACACCTGCAAGGTGGGCTTGCGTTGAAGTTGTCCACAAGAAGAGACAACCTCTCGAGGTATTCGCAGCATCATAATTCAAATTTCTCAGAAAGCTTCAAAGTCCTGAGTTCTGACATGTTTGATGACATTTGCAGAAATGGTGGAGCCCACAGACTTCAGTTTCCTGGTGGATGGATTAACATGATGACATTTTATATAACCAGTGGCTTAATCTTTTGCATTCTAATTTACTACATTTATGTCAGTGCAGGAAATGGGCCGGAACACACCGGTATTGGGTTCCAGCAATTCTGATTTTTGCCCACATGAATTCCTTTACTTCTTATTGAGTACCACCAGATCGATGAGTCAGCGTTGCCCACTGTTACCAGTGCTGCTGGAGCACGCCAGGACTTTTTTGTTCTACAGAATAAACAACGTTGAAGTTCATTTTCCTGTCAGACACGTCAGTGCTGTGATAATTACGCCATCTGCATGCCGCCACTCCACTCACGTCTTCTTCCCTCATAGACGCCTGTGAGCTCATCAGGCTGTTGTCAGCGCTCGTGAACAAGTGCGCTCTCGCTTGCCCTCCTCACTCCTGTCCAGTCAACACCGAGAAAAGCTGCCATTGCTATGCATCAGAGAGGAATTTTAACCTGAAGTGCTTTGCTGCGACACTGCCTTGTGAAGACAAGAATGCTGCCTGGCTCATTGTAGATACCGGAGCAAATTCAACATATGGCACATGAGTTTGTGGGCCCTCTAGCAACCAAGGGAGCCCAAAGCAGCAGCTTAGCTGGCTTATAGGGAGGGCCGCCTCTGAACACAAACACACGATAACCATGCACTTGCATGGATACGCAGTACTAATACAAATAGCACTGCACCCCTAAACTCACCATGTAGTAGGATGCCCCCCCCCTAGGGGGTAGTGGTGGTGTGTGTCTTCCTTAAGCTTGGGTCCTCTACCAGAGGCGGGTCCTGCAGTACTGTAGCTCTTCCTGGGGCTGCGTTCTTCTGGACAGAGACTTCAGATGTTCTAATCTCTTGGAGCCGCTCTCCCAGTTTGGGGGTCACAGCCCCCAGTGGCACCTCTGTTGCCTTCACTCCCCTCATCCTCTCCAGCTCCTCTTTCAGCTCTTGGTATTCATCCAGCTTCTGGTGTTCCTCCTTCTTGATGCTGCTGTCCCTTGGGATCTCTACTTCTATCACCACCACCAACCTTCTTCTGTTGTTGGTCCATCAACACCATGCCTGGTTGGTCAGACATCACCAGTTTGTCTCAAGGGATCTCAGCTGGGTCGTCCTCCACCACTGCAGGAGCGGTCTTCCATTCAGACCTTGGGACTTCCAGCCCAGTCAGAGCAGATGTCCACAACACACACACACACACACACACACACACACACACACACACACACACACACACACATATATATGTATACAGTATGTTAGGAAGAGAATGTTAGCATTTAGCTCACAGGGCAATTAGCATTGTGTGTTATATTTATTGGTCTTAAATCGATTTTTTGTTCAAGACTGTGATGACTTTTTCTCGTCATGCTGTTCACCACATACAAGGCAGCTTCCAAGACATTAATTACATTGGTATTTCTATTTGTCATGATACTATATTGATATATTGAGAATTTCTTTTTTGTTTCTCCCCTGCGTCTCTCAAATCATTCGACCCGTAGAGGTTGCTTCCTGGTCTCGCCCTTTTACTTGTTCTCACCTACTCTGTCGGACACACGTTTCACATACCTTCTGTCATGATATAGAAATGATTTGCTCTGCTTCACATTGTCCTCTTCCACGAGCTGTGGTGTATAGAAGTTTAAAAATAGCACAGCTCAGCTCAGCTTGGTTCAGTTCATTTTGCCATAGCTATGTGAATCATCCTCTGTACTTTCATCTCCCAGCTTCAGCCAAGCATGGCAATCTTCATTTTCCTCCCCGCGCCCTTCTTTCCCTTTTTTTTCTCATAGATGTGCTGATGTTTGATATGGAGGAAGGAGCTAAAATGGAAGGGAAATTAAGACTGGAAGGTTAAGTAACCTTGGCCAGGTTTGACAGACACAATACTGCTGGCGTCTGATTAGAATCCATGCTCACAGACAGTAGCGCACTGAGGTCATTTACTGTATATACGTGTGGGTGGAAGCAGTAGAGGTGTGTGTGGGGGGGGACTCACTATGTGTGTGCGTTCGTGTGTGTGTGTGTGTGTGTGCACGCACGCGCAAATACACAGCAGTCCTTGTAAACAGTTGGAGGTTTATAGAGAAAAAGCTGTGAAGATGAAAGACACCCGCCCCCTGTCCTCTATCACCTACCTCTTCCTGCAAACACACAAACACACACTTCTCCATCTTGCCATCTCCGTGTCTCTCCCACGTCCTCGTGCAGATTTACTGCCCCCTCTGTGACCAATTACCATGGCCCAGTGTGTCGCAGAGACGGGGAGGAAACACCGTGAAGCCGAGCCACATAACAGCGCTGCTGCTCATTACAGGAGAGCCGGGACAAGTCACTGTGATGCTTGCAACACGAATTAACACTCACATCTGATGTGCCGCATGCCTTAGCACGCCACTAATCAGTGTACACACACTGATGGGTTTTACACTGCTTGTCAGACTTATGTTCGATTTCAGTGAGACACGTACTCACGCTGCCACCAGCATATGTTACTTCAGGTGAATGTAAATAGGAACTGAAAGAGAGAGAGGAATACGCCTAAAACAGAAACTTTGAAAAAAAAAATCATAAGTTCTGAGATCAAATAACAGATATTCACGATTAATTATTGGTTTTTGACTGTAATTCAGTCAGGCCCAGAACAATTACAAAGTCGAGTCTTGAGTAGGCTTATCTTTGGCAGATTGGCTTAGTAACAGTGGATTTAACTTCACAACAGGCCAGCAACAGACATGATGTGAGCATCCACACAGAATAGCAAATAGATGTGAAGAGTACATGAAAAAGTAACACTGGACACAACTTAAACAAAATTAATACATAAAGTACACATAAGAATTCAAAAGTAAACAAAATAAAGAAATATTCTAGGAGTAATAAGGGTGAGTAACGTAATGAAAAAGTGAAAACAGTGACAGTTTACACTGTGACAGTGAGACTTAAGAGTTTACTAAAGTCAGAATTCCATTCTGGAAAGATGAAAGGATATTAACAACAGGTACAAGCAGGCCGGCTGTTCTGCCGCAGGTTCAGAATGAGCATGAATATACGTCCACAGTTGGTTACACCCACTCTCTCAAACGTCAGCATCGATGCCACGTCGCTACAATTGAGCTGCATTTTTTTTATCTCCACCGGTTTCAGTCAATTGTTTTCTATTAAAGAGTTTATAATCTACGCGGAGAAGAGTGTTGAGAGTGAAGTGGTATCAGTGTTAGATTCTCAAGACAGTGCTATGTTCCACGTGACTGTTGTGGACAGAAGTATTAAGCACATTGTAACACAGCAGCCCTGCCATGCACTATTGTTGAATCTGCTTGAGAGGCGTCATATATTTTCATGGCCACTTTGGAGGCTGTAATTGGTGCTGCTGTTGAACTGTACTTGAAGAGTTACTGCAATTTTTTTTTTCCTCTCCCGTTAAAAAACCTGTCACAACCTGTATGTCAAGTATCAAAACTACCTACAAATATGAGCCAAACCGACCAAATGAGGGCTGGAGCTGCCACTGTGCCACGGCCTGCTCTGAAGCGATGCCAGAAAGGCGCAAGATACAGGCTGAAGGTGAAAGAATGAATGAATTCTTTAAGTTAAAAAAAACAAAAACTTAATGAACTACAAAATAAAGTAAAAGTACATGCTGTGTAATGTCAGTAAAGACTGTGTGTGTCTGTATGCATGAAATGTGCTGGTGCTTCCAACCAAGCTGATTGTCCCACTCCACCCCCTTTACGAGCTGCACAGCAAATGGAAGTTGTAATAATACCACCACACATAAACCAGGGGACTGTCACACACACACACACACACACACACTTCTCAAATCATATTGTGCTGTTTAAAAGATGAACATTAATTTATACTAACATGCTATACTGCTGTAGTATATTGTTGTAACTTACTCTACTTACCCCTCATTTTACACTATTGCAATTACATTCCTTGCTATTTATACCGTACTTTAGTTGAGCCCTATTCATGCATGACTAATGTTTTTACATTTCCTCATAAGGAAGAATTCTCCAGCAGGTCAGAAATTCAGTTCATGTTGA